>NW_022595244.1:6025296-6189842 GCF_009176505.1 Sitodiplosis mosellana
ACCTTTGTAGTTTTAAGCTAGTGTTAGCCTCTAATTTAAGAAAACGTTCGAAGTTGGTTGTCAATCGGTAAGAATATAGTAAAAACAAAATATTTTCGTACGTCTAAGCATTTGTTATTTGACAGAATCATGGGAAAAGCCAAAAGTTGTACACCGGCCGAGAGAAAGGCTATTGTGGCATTGAAAGATGAGGGGTTGTCATACTTAGCGATTTCCAAAAGGATAAATCGTTCAAAAACGATGGTCATAAACGCATTGAAGCATTTTCGTTCAAATGGAACCACTGACAACGTCCCACGCCGAACATACACACGAAAAACGTCAGAGCGAGTTGACCGTGAGGTAGTGAATTTATCGAAAAAGGACCCATGGAAGAGCTCTGCTGCAATAAATTGCAATTTTTTCGAACGGTTTGATGTACAGGTATCTTCTCGAACTATACGGAGTCGTTTGGTTGAAGCTGGACTCCATGGCCGAGTTTCACGGAAGAATCCGTTAATCTCAGAACCTCAAAGGAAACAGCGTATGCTGTTTGGACGTGAACACCGTAATTGGAGCATCGATCAGTGGAAGTATATACTATGGAGCGATGAATCCAAGATCGATCGAATAACCGTTTTCGAGATATTTCCATGTGTACATTTGGCCATAGAAGCCAATGCAATACCAGCGGCGCTCCGAGGTTTTCATACCAACTTCCCATGTAGACGGTCGCAAAACAGCCGTAAATCGAAAAAAAAAATTTTTAATTTTTTTTCGATTTTGATACAGTATTTATTGTGCCCGATCATTGGTGCTATCGCCACATCGAAATTTGCATTCCTTTTTATCAAAATTATCATAAAAAAGCCTCAAGTCAAAATGCACAACTAAAACGCCTCATACATTTGTATTGCATAAAAGAGTCCCATGAATAAAGTGAGAATAAAAGTGCCCCATAATCAAGGGACACTTTTATGCTCACTTTTTTCTTGAGTCTCTTTTGTTGCTATACGAATGTATGAGGCATTTCGGAACGAACTTTTTTTCGCAGGTCAGAAATATTCTCATGCGTTCATATATAATTCGATATTTTCATTTGAGTACAGGCTCTGTACAGACATAGACGTGTTTTGGGCTAGTGCTGAATTCATTTTTCAAGTCCACAGAATCTTAGTTTTGACTGTTAAAATTTATTATTTTTTAAAATCAGGTGAGTCTATTTTGTAGCTAATCACTTGCGCTTTCAAATGGAACATGTTTGGGAATTTTTTAATATTTGTGGTTAAATCGAGCTTCAAACAGAAATGGTGACGGTGGGGCGAATCGCCGCACCTCATTTTTGCGTTTTACCGCTAATTGGTCACTCAGAACTCATATCTGTGAATGTGGCAATGTAGATGGACTTTATACCGGTCAATCAAAAGTTTCAGATGTCAAAAATATTATTTTTTGACGGAGTTATGTCCAAAACTGTGATGCGCGGTATAACTCAAACAATCGACAAGATAATTAAGATCCGAAAACGGCAGAAGTTTTGGCATGTTGAGGCAAAGCCTCGGATTGATTTTGATTCCATTCTGATATTCCCATGTCGCACCATGGGCCTCAGACTAATGACCCTAAACCGATAATTGACCAATAAATAAACCACTCAGAACTGCTTATAACTCATATCTGTGAATAGAACAATGGAAATGGGCACTATTCCTATCGACAGAAAGTTTCAGATCTCAAAAATACCCAATTTTGACTGAAATACGTTCAAAATTGTTAACATTCAATGGGTACGTTTTATCACTTTTAGGTACTAGATTTCTTTTATTTTTTGAGAGTCATGAAATGATCAAATCAGTCAACCAATGGTTGAAATTGTTTATATTCGAATGTCTGAAGATAATTAGCACATAAAAAAAACAATTTCTCAAAGATAAACTTATAAAACGCACTGAAAATACGGCTGCGGCGATTCGCCCCATTGGGTGCGGCGATTCGCCCAACCATTTTTTGATGTCACAAAATTCAGGGTTCCGCGCCGAGAGCCATATCTGACCGCGCCGATGGTCATATCAGGAAATGTTCTGCTATAAAAGTTGGGTAAAAAGGCTAGTTTTAAAATGATAAGGGAAGGTGGGGTAATTCGGAACGTGGGGAAATTCGGAACACCGCCAAATTTCGCAGCAAATGAATAGTTTGAGACTTGTGAACAACTGTCCTCGTTTTCTCTAAACAAAACCTCGAATTTCCATTAGCACTCGACGAGTGTGTACGTGCTGTTAGCTCTGTGCGACATCGACATGAAATCAAGTCATGAAAATTTAATATTGAGAATGCCTGTCTGCATTGATTTCACGACATTTTTCGAAGAATCAACTCTGATGAATATGTTTATAATTATCGTATACCATTAATATTTCGACTCACAAAAGGAATTTTGCAAAAAAATTTATTGAGTGACTGAAACACGGTTATGTTGTAAGCCTTAGCGAGTGGGGAATTTCGGAACGCCCTATATACGAAAAATTGATCAAGTGATTTTTAATACTTTTCAAGTTGACATCGCAGTTTTTATGCATATTTATTATATTTCATGCAAAATTTTGACAAATTACTCATTGCAATTTATGCGATCGAGCTGTTCACTTGAAATGCACCAAAATGATTGGTATCTATTTCACAGGCAACAATTACAAATCCGACTAACAACAATCGCTATTTTTGAATTTTTTCCTCATTAAAATTAATTCTTCTGTCTTTTCCTAGCTCTCCATAAACGTTTTGCATCAAAATTGTTTCAGTTTTCTATCCATTTATGAAGTGTTCCGAATTTCCCCACCATTTTTGAAAATCGCAAAATCAAGCGTTTTTTGCCAACAGGGTACATTTTTCCAACCGATTCGAATTTCAACAAGCGGCAAGGTCCAAAAGTTAGGTTTTTACATTTACTAAGTCGTACCACTTTATAATTTGGAAAAATTTTAATTTTTCAGAATGCTTTTGAATTATTTCGATGTGTGTTCCGAATTTCCCCACCTTCCCCTACTAAACTTTCCAGAATTTTTTCCACTTTTTTTGAGTTTTGATTCTTTGAAAAAAAGTGCGGCGATTCGCCCCACCTTCCCCTATATATAGAGTAAATATGCTATTTTCTCAGGACACTATTTGTATAATGGGGAAATAAATTCTAGAAGTTATATCCATTAATTTTCAATTTTCAGGAGCTTTTTACGTAATGTGTGGAAATCATTTCTAGAAATTATTTCCTATGAAAACCAATCAGGAACTATTTCAGTGTAGCCCGGACTTATTTCCCCAGGAAGTACCCCGTAGCGCCGAATTCTGCGACCGTTTCGAAAATGTAACACTCACTTTTGTTCACTAGATTTTGAATGTTCTCCAAAAGATGCGCAACTCTCTTGGATTGTAAGTAAAATGAAACGCTACAAGAAACTGATATTGTAGATCCAAAGACTACATACGCCGATGAAGCCGCAAGTGAAACGTTATCCATATGGCCAGGAATGGAAACGAAAGAAGTTATGAACAAATATATGGTTGGAATGATGAGAACAGCCAATTTTAGTCCTTCTATAGCTCGAACCATCGACGACCCATTCAGAAACGGCAACATTGTACTGATCTTCATCAGTTTTTGCGTAAATTGCAGAAATTTCATTTTTCTTAATCACAACAAGGAAAAAAAACTCGTAAAAAACGCTGAAAAATGAGGCAAATGAAATTGGACAGTTTAAGTATTATCAGAAATTTGCGGTTTTCTGCTACTAAAGCTGAAATCAACACAACCCTTCGAAAGTGTAATGTTTTCACAGAAGTCTAGCAACCACTAAGTGAAATTTCTGATTGCTACTATTTTTATATTCAAACGAACAGGACTTAACTTTTTAAACACAACAAACCACTTATTTGAAGGGGAAATACCAGTTTTCCTAGATATATCCACCACAAAATAACAATTAAACGAAGTTTTTAAATAAACATCAAAACGTTCGCGTAAGAACAAGAAAAAAGAGGAAGGACTACGAGAGCTTGTGTTCATACTCCTTTTGCATTGGTTTTCAGTTTGTTTTTTTAGAAACAAAAACTAAATTTTTAGCATTACCTGAACTGTACACACACAGAAATAATGTTAGTTTCACTATTATTTTCACTCTGTGCATGATTCATTTTTATTTTAAACGCTTTTTATGTTTCTCTACTATTTTAAACACACTTTATGTTACGGTTTTATTTTACGAAAAATTGGGGGGTAAAGATTATTCTATTCGATTCAAATGATGTTATTGTCAGTGTGATGCTACCCCTCGATTAAAAAAAAAAACAAATCTAATAGCACTACATTTCATGTTGTGCTAACAACCAACTATCGTTCTTCCTATGGATGATTTGATTGGAAACAGTGGCAGGTCAAATCACCGAAAAAAGATTCCGAATTTTAAATTCCGTAAAAAAACATCAGATTTTTGACGTGCCTTCGAATACTTCATAGTGAGATACTAAATATCAACCCTCTAATGCATTAATTTTTTCCAGGGCTGGGAGTACTGGTACTTGGTTGAATTTTGGCCATAGGTAATTAAAAAAAATTTCATAATCCAGTCAGGAAATGCGATTGACATAAACCAGAGAGCATTTATTTTGTCAAATTTTTGTTTTTGCACACATTTTCGTTTATAACTTTATAATCACACTACATAGAGAAATATTGCGAAAGACAAAAATTAAGAGAATTGACGAATACAATTGATATTTTGGTTTTTCGTTTGATTATATGGGATTCAATCTATACACATAGTTGAATATTTAGAGTTTCACTATGAATTATTCGGAAGAGCCAAACCCATCAATAACCTACACATTATACTGATTACCTAAAACTTCCGATCAGATTCGTTTGAATTGACGAATTTAAAATAATTTCCGATGAAATGGATTATACGATGTTCACATTTAATACACAAATGTCAAACGGTATCAATCTCCAATTTATCTAAAAATATCGCCAATAGCTTCAAAACAAATGTGTACACGTTTTTCGGAATAAACAACTGATTTGACCCGCTGGGAATAGTAAAAGTGCAGATATGAATATAACAAACCGAAAGTCAAATCTTCCGTAGTAACTCTGGCAACTTGTAACGAATACACTGCGTTTGTCGGCTTGCAAATTGTGTAATCTAGATGCCAATCGGTTGTTTTTGTCATAAGAGTTTAATTTGTTTTCCCATCACCGTGATCGTCGTCGTTGTCGTTGTTGTCGTTTTGTAGGACACCGTGCATTAGTCACGATATGGCCAAAATCTTTAGTGTGAGTCGGCTTCTGTCCTCCTTTCGATTGAATCAGTGATTCATTTGGAATAAACGTTTGTTTGCCAATGCGCAATTTTTTTCCACGTCTCTCTTAGATGCAAGAGACGTTCATTCGCAAAGAAGTATTACCATTTTGAGTGATTTCAACGCGCTCCGAAACGGAATGAGTAATTATTTTCAGTGGCAACAGGTATATATGTATACATTGGTTGAATTGCATTCACTGAACTCGTTAGCAAAATGCTTGATTTTTATGGGTTTAGATGTAAAAAAAAAACATTTTTGCATGGGTCATAATTCTTTCACATTGCTTTTTGCTTGCAATGTTATATAATTAGAAAATAAAGGCGATTATTTTCCTTCTCGATTCGTGGTTCGCATCAGCGTGATTTGGAATTCACAATAGAGATGAATCGCCAACAACAACAACGACGTCGACGACGACAATAACGTTCATCATCAATTAGCGACGTGCTCCGATTAATAGATATCGTAGGATCGAGTCGAAACGTTTATTGTTCGCAACGATGTCGGTAATTATAAATCAATAATTGACTGTTTGGCATCAACCTCAACGTTTCACATGTCTGTCTATATCTCTTGTTCATAACGAGCGCCGAGAGATTCACTCTCAATTAACGAGTCGAAGAAAATACAAAAAATGGTAGAAAATTAAAGATCAATTAATTGATGTATATTATGAAAAAAAAAAAAAACAAAGCGGAACAATCGTTAAATAAGGAAAGCGCAGCGGTGGTCGGCCATATCCATTCCTTTCGAATTCGATCAATCTCAATTTATACCCCAAGTTGTATTCATTTTATTATTCTCATGTCCGTGCACGGCGTTTTTATCGGCCTTATGATTGGTCTGTGAATTGTGGCATTGTGGCAAACTGTTAATTTATTGAATTGGAAAGAGCCAGCACAAAGTATCGCTCGACGTGTTCTCAAAAGAGGGGAGAAAATTGTGAATTCCACAATTAAAACGGCCGCAATGTCAGCTTTTTATCGTGTGAGCCCGAAAAAAAAGAGTCGATTCGCATCTCTGGATCTGTAAAAAGTGGAAATTATTGAAACAGCATAAGTATGAGCTCCTCTAGCCATCGGCTTTGTTTTATTTGTTTGCAAAATACTCAACTTGAATATACCGTCTTTTGATGACTAAATATAATAAACTTGTAATATCACGAATTCTGAAATTTATTTCTATCGTTGTGTTTGTTTGTGAGCTTGAGTTGATTTTTTTGTTGTTGAATGGATCTGCGGCTAAAAACCAACGAGAGCCAACGTATCAAACCGAGACTCAGAGGAAGACATCAAATGTGGCAGAACAACAAGGCAATGATGCGATTTAAACGGAACAAATACAAAACCAGGCAACAGCACAAAAAAGTACCCCCATTGACGTGGACAGATCTATTGCACCACACATAAGACACAGCTGGATATGCACACAGAACGCTAATTGATTTATTCATTTTCCATTGCCGCTACAAAACACTTATAATTTGTGTGCGCTTTTTTTTCTTCTGCGGCTTTGATTTGCCTTTTCCCCGTTCGTCTGTTCTTTTCTTGGCACAGCGAGTGTGCAACGCGCATCGAACAACCTGAGCGCCAATAAAATAACTAGCGAGAAAGCTGAACTGAACTGAAAATTAAGTTGCGTTTTTATTTTGTATGTTCTTCTCTTCATCGCAGCCGTGTGCGCGTGATGTGATTTCGAACATTAAAACTCTTTAACGGCAAAATTATTGCAATTTATTACAATCATAAAACTTGCTTTCATATGCTGCACACGAACAGCCGTTCTTTCTCTCTCTCTCTCTCTCTCTCTCTCTCTCTCTCTCTCTCTCCCAGTGTGTCCTCAACGCTCAATGCTGGCGACAATATTCCAAAGTGATCGATTTTTTCTTGTCGGTTTTGGAGATCGAAAGAAGAGAGGCAACAATTATGATTGAATATTATCGAGCGTGGCAAATAGATGGATCAAATCAATCGCTCGGAAATTTATTTACTCAAAAAAAAAAACCATTTAATTTGATGACATTCACTAAATTGAACCGAGTGGATCTTGGCTTGTATTTTTTTTTGCTGCAAATGGATTAATTGATTTCGAGAATGCTTTGAATTTATTGGCATGCGTAGGTGATGAACTCATTGGCTTGGTTTTTCGTAACTCTACAAATTGGAATGGGTCGTTTGATCTCTTATCTAAATTTGTATTGGCTGTTTCTTTTATTACTCGGCTCTAAAAAAAGAGAGAATAAAGATCGAAGCTGATAGACGTCCAAAAATCGTTCCGATCGACTTTATTTTAAATTGAAACTTTCAATAGACTCGGCTTCCTTTTAATGGCCCCCGTTACGCAATTCGTGATGCAATCAATCAATTTATTTGTCATTCGGCACACAACGTGTGCGACATTCGAATAATTGTGCACGGACCATTTCGCTTAAATGGCAATGTGACAAATGATGCATTCATTCAATGCGATGAGCTCGCAATCATCGACTGACTATATCGCTTCAATTTCAATATATGTAAATCGTTTTCTCGCCAAGCCGTTCGAATCGAACATTATCATTTTTGGAAATCAGTTGATAGGATCGTCCCCACTGTATGTGGATTTCAACGATTGACACGTCGTCGTCGACAACGATGACGACGGCAATTGGTTGAACTTTTCGCTTTTTGAGTGGCAGTCGCTACTTTTGGTATGACACACGACATAAACATGCACGGTGAAATAAAGCAAGAAGTCACCGAATGAAAATGTATGGAGAAAATTCAATCCGATGAGATGGTCGGCAATAGTGAGTCATATTTTGAGGTGAACTCATGACTTTTGTTATTTGTTTCTCCATTTTATTTCTATTGAAATTTTTAATCTTTCGAATTTTTCTACTTTGTGGAATGATTTCGAATCATTCAAAATCGTTTGAATCAAAATTTTGAATCGTATTTTTTTTATGAGAAGACTTATTTCTTCATTTTAAAACCGAAACGAAAAAATTAATTTCTTCTTGATGAAGAAAAAAACGCGTTCATTCGAAGCAATTGCAGTGAGGTACAAATGACCGTAATCGGTTGAACGTGCGTAACACATTGTTTACAAGTTTTGTTGGCCATTTCCACGCGTATGACAGACGCAATTTATCTACTGTCATTTGTGTATCGATTCAATTGAACCCAACACACATCCGTCAACAATGTCAATGCGCACTTAATCGCGTTAAACTGTGCATTCGTCGAACCAACACTGCATCGAACGCACTTAGGCTTAGAAAATGTGCTTCTGTAGAATTTGTTTTAGCAAACTGAAAGCGAAAAAAAGTGCACTTTATTGCATGTAAGCGATTCGATCGATCGAGAAACAAAAAAACAACTAATTAATCATCACATTTTCATATATTTTCTCACGTTCTTATTTATTGACTTGCATCGATCAGAGAGACAAACGGCGAACGAAGAGAGGAAAAAAAAACCAAAGTTGCCACAGATAAATAAATAAATAATGAAACTGGCTGTACGACTCAGCCAAGTCCAACAAATAAATTACTTTATAAATATGGATTCAGCGAGTTTGAAGTGCGTAAAGTGAATGAAATAAATATTTATTAGTACATTGAAACGCTACGACAAAAAAAGCGATACGGAGAAACTGTTTTAAAAAAAAAAAAATTCCCTTTTGCTTTTTCTTTTCATTGATTCGATTGAACATAAAATGCATAATTCCAGTTGAACAACAAGGACAGACAAAAAAGCATTGCAGTGAATTTAGCGTGTGGAAAGATAAAATGCAGTAGTGAATAGAAATGAAAGAAATGTTCACACGGGCTGCTCAATTTCAAATCGATTAGTTGAATGGAATGAACTATGAGGAACTCAATGATCGTGGGCCGTTTCCAATTCGATTCGGTTTAACAAAGAAACAAATAATTAAGAAATGCGAATGAACTGAAACTATATTAATTAAACAGAAATTGTCGCTCATTAGCCATTAGTTCAGTATTAATAAATAATAAAGATTGTGCTCCGATGTGTTATACCATTCGCTTGATATTTTTCTCATCGAAATCGAAGTTTCACTCCTTGTCGGGGCCCAACGTCTGTCGTACCGTAATTAAATGACGATGATATGTCATACAGATAAGCCGAATATGTCAATTCATCGTTGAATGTCAGACGTACGTCAAATCGTTTCGCTAAATACGAATAAATTTGAATGTAACGGTACCAAAAAGCCATCAGCAGCCAGCCAAAGTGGTGCTGGCTGTCGGACACCACAAATTATCGATTGGCCATTTCATTTTGACAAACGTACAGAGTACTCTCACTTCATTCGCATACGTACACACCGGATTGACATTTAAAAGGCATGTTATCATATGTAAAACAATGCTAAATGCAATTTTATCGATTCCGTGTCTTCGTTTCGCCGGTGAGACGTGTGCATTTTGATTTATTTGCACTGGTTCGCTTGTTCTGTGTCCACATCGCATTCCACCGACTCGCAAAAATACCCGATTGGCTCAAGTGTAAACAAGCCCAATCGAAGAAGAAGAAAAAACAACAACTCAACTGCGTATGTTATCTGCTTCAATCAGAAATCGAATATTGGTATACAAAATAAATTACCTCGGTGTGGTTGGAGCACGGGAAAATGTTGCCAAAAAGAACAACAACAACAACAACTGGAGGAACTTGCGGTGAAAATAACAAATTGCTGCTTAAAAACAAAAAAGATCAACAGCGTCCACCGATTGATTTATTCGAATAAATTTGAAAATGTTACTTTAGCGGGGCGATAATGAAGTAATTGTCGAATTTTCCATATGTGCTGTTTTGCAAAAGAATGTGCCTTTTTTCCCTCCGTTGCAGCAATTCGCGCAAAGCGCATTTTTCGTTCGACACACGAGAAACTGAAAAAAAAAATTAATCAAGTGAAGTCAAGTTGAAGTGTCGAAATTTTGTACGTTGTTTTTTTTTTGTTCGGCAGTGATAAACCTTTACGGAGATTGGATTTTTCGTTGTTTTTGTTGTTGTTTCTAGTTTCGTTCACACTTCCATAAAAATCCCTTTATTTTATCCGAAATCAGGTTTCCCGAAAAGTAATTTAACAAAATAACATTCACATGATCATTTTTGGCCGGTGAAATGGTTGACACGTTGATGGGTAAAGGTTGAAATTAACATCGATTTACGATAAGAAGACTCAACGCTTAATTACCGCTTTGGTGTCGGTGTATCTAGTGACGTTCCATTATCAATCGTTCAATTGGCTGTCGGAGCAGCAGAGAGAGCGAATCTTGTTAGCAGAGACTGCAATTAAATCACACAAAATGGTGAAAGCCAAGCACAACACCACTCCTATTCGCATAATCATTCATATCGGCCGTTTTCAATTAAGCCGACACAAAACTCGCCGTGTCTAGGATGTACATACATATTGAAAATCACGTTGATGATATTTTTGTTTAGTTTCGCTAAATGAAAGTGAACAGAAACACAACCGATAATTTACCATTCGAACATAGTGCACACACGCCCCGTACACATATTCATCCACAATTATGCCGTCAGCTGATATTACAATAGGTAACAATCATTTTTGCACATTTCCCTCCTGCTTCGATTGAACTGTTCGCCCAAGCCAATTTTTTTTTTCGCTCTTTTCATATCGAGGAACAATGTTTGTGGCTTTGATTGCAATTTATTTGCCATCGTTTTGCCGATTGCCATTTCAAGCGTACGAACGAATGAGTTAACACATCAATTAAAAAGCGAAAAAAGATCTCTCTTCCTATATGTCATAAGCGAGAACGACTGTGCGAATTGAAAACAGCGGGCTAGGATTGTGTTACAAACAGTTTAAGCGATCTGATGTGGGTGGATTAATATCGCTATCGGGCAGTAGTGTAACGAGTCATACTCAACAAATTCAACATGATAATGCCCACATCTTTCATCTTTTTTCGCTTAACAACGCATTGCAAAATCGTCGATAATTTAATTTGGCCTAACCAACAACACATTGAACACAACAACCGATGAGAATGAATGAATCCACTTGAGCAAAAAAAAAATTCCACTTTTCAAATCCATAAAACACTGACACTTTTCAAATGTCTACGTCGCAGCTTCTTTTCTCAAAAAACGTTTTTCCTCTGAGTCGAACGATGTTTCGTTTAATTATTGGCATGGGAATTGGAAAGACTTATATTTCTCAACCGGTTGGCAGGTTGCCAATCAATTATTGCTCCAGATAAAAAGACATCGGTAGAAAAAGTTCAATCTTTTATCGCTTTGAACCGGGCATCTTCAATTCGATCGAAAAAGTAAACAAAATAAAAAAAACACAAAAACCAATTAAAATGTTGAACTGATTAATGCTACTCAATGGAGGACGATTGCATTTCAAGTTTTGCTCAATTTTCTTTATTTCTATCATGGAAATTCCTTCTGTCGAAGGAAACTTTAAGAAGATAACAAATCCATGTGAATATTTATAATCATTGAGTTTGACGGTGCAAAAAGTGTTCAATTTCATTCGGTGTTTGTCGAAAGGATTTTCCTTCATAAAATCAGCAATTAAGATTCTTTTTGACAGCAACAATAAAACCGACTTTATTATTCCACACACACAAATAGACCGTGGATAACGTGTTGAATCGACACCCAATCTTTCCGATCGTCAGATATACTCTCAATCACATTAAACCGCGGAACATCCAATTTTTACACCATTCCATTTCTATATTCAATGTCGTTAAATGCTGCATAAAATGCTGTTAAAATCCAATCCGTTGACTATTTTCTCAAAGTATTTTAAGCCGACAAATGATAGCATTTGCGAATGCGCGTTGCGCACACTCGACAGAGTAAGGCCAAGTGATTGTCGTTGCTGATAAAAATGAATTCCAGTTGGCTTTGCGAAATAAATCTTGCGCTAAATTCTCAAGTCTCACTGAATACATTTCTTTTTTCGTTTAATTCAATTTCATCTTTATGCCGTTCTCAATGCAATATTTTACCTATTTGTTCTGTATGCGGCTCCGCAACTCTTTGTGCATCGTTCTTTAGAAATCGTTTGCCTGATTAAATTGGCAACCACTGTGACGATCTTATTTTAATCAGTTTGCACAAACTGAAAATTGAAATCGATTTAACTCGAGACGCGGTTTCTAGTTGCCGCGATATGAAAACATTGTTGCTGAAATTATTGTAATCGAGATAAGCGAATCATATAAGCGAGAAGCAAAAAAAAAACCCACTCAAATCGAATCGCTTATTAATAAAGAAGTAGCTGGAGTGAACAGGAGTTCACAGTCAATAACTTTATAATATTTAATGGCCGCTGTAATTTATTGAATGTACAGAACTAATTTGATTTTTAGTGCAATCGGTTCACAGAGACAGAGAGATGTTGTGCCTGTATCTCGATTGGCTGGTATTGATAAGGACCACGACGTATCCATTAGTTGGCAAATTATTATTGCTTACGTTGTAAAATAATTAGTAATTGAAGTAGTTTTGTATATATTGGTTGCTAGCCATTGAAATTACAAGGCTAATTCAATGGTATTCAGATGATTATCGAAGGATATCGAAGTGTGAAGCGGATTCAGGTGTGGGTCATAAAACCAATTCCATTGATTTTCAAACAATTTATAGAAAAATTACAATAATTTAGATTGGTTCAAGCGTCAATATCCACTGTCAAATGAATATAATGGAATGGAGCAACAGCTCACAAAAACAACAACGATGACAACGACTACGATCGCGTATCGACGAGAGAAAAAAAGAGAAAATTCTAAACATTTGCTTATTAATGACTTTGCACCTCTGAAACGAGTGCATTTGTTTAATGAATGCCGCCGTTAAATGCTGTTTACTTGTTTACGGTCAACAGCAGCCGCAACAGACCTTCGTCTTGATTACACTTTTTTTCGCCTCTTTTCGTTGAATTCTCTGGATAAAACCAATTAGTTGACGTTGTATTAGATTTTCCGAAAATTTAATATTCAAACCTCGAACGTAAGCGATTCGTGGTTACTTATGAGCACCACATTAGCGATCAATACCGCTGCCAGCACACGTATCTTTGAACGGAATCACGTACATCGTCGAGACCATTGCAATGCAAATGGATTTGTTTGATCGCATTTAATTCACAAATCAATAAAGCACTTTTTCAAGTCCCTGTGTATCGAACGCATTCGAATACAAAATCAACTCGATTTGTACTAGCACTTGCTCTCAGATCGGCACTAAAACTCGCTCTCTCAAGTACATTGCCAAGCGGATGAAAATTTACATGCCGCAACCGACAACCGACAACCGTTTCGTTCGTTTATTTGTTTTATTCATTTGAGTGTGCGCTCGATTTGATCTTCGGTGGATTACCGTAACATTTTCAAGTAGCATAATCTAAGTTTGATCGGTTCTTTTGCCTCCGATATTCTTTCGACATGTCTTCTAACGTGTTCATTAAATCACACAAACAAGACTCGCGTGCGGCTGCCCGCTGAAAAGCGAATAAATGTGTATGCGTTTTCAAAGTGATGGACAAGAAAAATAAATGCGATGATGATTATCTACAAAAAGGCAACGAGTCTTTCAATGTGCGTACGTGGTGCGGTCGAGTGTCTATAATTGGTGAATTGGCAGATTTACAGTATTCTTTTTGTTGATTCAATATTCACCATTTTCCCTCATCGTTGTCTATCCAATAAGAAGCTCACTCGCAGCACACCAGCACATACTCCAAGGTGTTCCACGGCGCATAATTACCTGACAGACAAAAGCACTTTGACCACCGCCGCGCCGCGTTGCTGCTGCTGCTGCGCTCGCACATGCCAACATTCTTTTAATGATTTGAAATGTAAATAATAGAACTAAGCACCATTCAAGCATTTATTTCGGTTCTTGAGTGTGCTCCACAGCGACAGAAAAGTCTTGGTGAAGTTCATTGATTTCTAACAAAACAACTAGAAAAAGCAATCGTTTTGTTTCAAATTTTACAACCACTTGACTGTTCTACTTATTTTCGGGTTATTCATATCAAAAGTGGCCTTTTCACTGTGGAATGTTTCTTTCTCCGTCGATATTCCCGTTCGTTAAATTGTTTTTTCAATCAAAATCGCAACCCATTATTCACTTAAAGCAATTTCCCGTCTTAACAAAACCAAGACTTGAACAAAACACTTACACTCAGTTCGCTCTCGAATAAAACGACCAAGATGTTTAATAAAAACTTATAAAATCCATTAGTCGATCATTGCATCTTTAATTGTTTTGTTTCGTTCGCGGTGGCAAGCAAAAGTGTGAGCAACTTCTTGTTATAGCAAGTCGCCCGTCGTTTAATATATGCTCGGATTTTTAAAATATCATGTTAAATTGCATCGCAATTTCATGTTTTTTCTCCTTTTATCTGTTTTGTTCGAAGCGTCACTCAACCAATTATAACACCAATCAAAATTGTGTCTGTGGGTACGAAAAATTGATTTCAAGCTTCCCAATTGTAAATGTACAGTTGATGTCGGCATGCATTAAACACATTTCAGCATTACAAAATGCAGAAAACGTAACCGGAGCACTTGTTTTCATCGCAGCCAAGAGATGTGAAAAAATAATGTGCGAAAATTATGTGTGATAAACAACAACGTTCACAACTGCACCTATCATTATGTTTAATAATAATAAAAGCGCATCATTGCACGGAGAGTGGCATTTGGCTGGGCGATCGACAGATAACGATGCGTTGTTCATATACAGTCAATTTCATGGCGATGATTTGTTTGAATTCTGTGTTGACGGCTCGTCACGATTGATTTTTAAAAATAACGATCGTGCCGATTTATTGACAGTTCTCGGTGCGGTGAAGTGGGAATGGAATTAAAACGACAAATATTCATTAGAAATCAGTTAAGATGATGATGGATTATCGTCAACACAGTCTATCGTTGTACGTATATAGATTATCGTCAAGTGTCGGATAGAGTTGAAATTAAAATGCAATCATCGGCGAATCTCGTGTGCAAAATCCGTGGGTATGCATCTGCTAATGCGATATAAATGCATAATGACCAGAATTAAAAGGCCACCGCTTTCGTTTCCGCTCGAACATACGAACACGAACTTCTAAGCTGCATGGATTATCGATATGGATGTAGAAAACGATTGAGCTAACGGGTAATTGTTTCCATAAAGTGTCATTATAACGTGCATTAAAATTGTAATAATTGTTTATTAATACGTAATGGATTTGTGTGATTTGAACACGCCTTTTCGACATGTTTTCCATGCATATCCAATGTTTTATGGGAAAAAGTAGAAAAAGAAGGAGAAAATAAAGCGTAAATCCATCGGGATGATTACAAACAAGAATATGCTTCAATCGTCTGACCATAAAATTTATGTATTATTTTAGCGCATTTTATTGTGGACATTTTGAAAGTCGATATTCTCTCATCCTCATTTTGCGAAAGTAGTTTTGGTATTTCATTCGCTGAATTCAACCGAAAAACCCAAAATCGGTTGGGATAAATCAAAAGCGAACCGTAATGATGACGGCATCGCTGGACCTACAGAAATGTTCGATAACTGCGAGAAGAAAAACAGAACGCTTTATTAACTATACTTTGGCTGTCAACACTTTATTTCATTTGGTTGTGTTTTCGGCTGGCCCCGGTATATCTCCTGAATGGAATCAAACATGACACATGGCTCACTTGATTATTATGCATAATGAGAATGGAAACCGATCCCTCGTCTTCTTACGTTCACTTTGTGTTTCACACACAAACTAATTTAACCAGTGGTGTATCGTCGCATCGTCGCATCGAAATCGAATTAACACGCTGCAACTGATGATGCATTCATTTCGATCTCTCCGGCAAACAAATAAATAAAGTGGCCACTCTTTGCATACACAAAGGTTATAATCATTGTGTCTTTTGTCCATTGGCATACGTATAAAATGTGTGTGTGATAAATTCAAACAGTTGTATGGCCAATTTTCTCCTCTCACTTCATACCGAATTATCACACCATTTGTCTTTAGTACTGTAATTGTCTTTTTCGTGTATGGGTTTCGGTTCGATTCATTCTCAGCTTCATGTTGACCGATGTATTAATGTTGCTGTTAACTCTTACGGCCCGCGAACAAAACGGATATATATTGTTCACCGCTTTTCGCGTTGAAATTAAGCAAATGGTTCAGCAGTGAGTATCATGTTTCGTTTATTTGACAAATTTCCTCAGGCCGTACATTTTTATCACGAATATATATTTAAAATACATTTTACATTGTTTCGCTCGCCAAGAAGAAGAAGAAGAAGACGGAAAAAAACATAAGCGAGTGTGCCCGTTGTCTGAGTTTTTAAAAATGGTGCGATCGATCGATCGGTTGGTTCATTGGTGCAAGAAAATTCTTTGAAATCCCACAGTATCTCGGCCACTTGACCATTTTGATACTCATCTTGAGGGGGGAAAAGACAAACCAAACGAACCAAAAAAAATGCCATGCATAGCGTCAGCCGTCTTTCCATTTAATTTACCTTTATTCCGCTGTTCGCCTCATCTGGAAATCTGATTTGGAATCGCTTATATAATTTATCAATAAGCAACACTATGAAACATTTATTTATGTACGCTTCCCCTTTGCCAGCCATAGTCCCGATCCGAAAAAGTATCGAAATCGATCGAATATCGACCAAATCGAATATCGACCGTCTACAGAGAATTTGCATTTGGCAAAAGCGAGCATTGATACAACAACCGGCACGGTGAAATGGCATCGTAAAAAATGAAATGAAACGATCATACCGCAGAGATAGTGGCATATTTCGGAGAAACGAATGTTGGACGACAAGGCGTTACTCGCGATATTAATCATTTTCATATTCATTCCCATTTCGACTTTTGTATCGATTGGATTTTGATGTATCGCGCTTCTTTATAACCGAAATTGTCGGTATCTCAATACGACTCAATGGCCCAGCCAACTAGGTTTTTCTTTCACTCTTGCTCTTTTTCTCTTTCTGTTCCTTTTTTCTTGTCTTCCGCCGAATGAAATGATTTCCAATTGAGACAGTCGTGTCCGATTTGCACATATACATAAAATATAATCGATTTTCAACCATTAACCCGACCGAAGTGAAAGAGAACAAGTGGAATAAAAAGACGAAACAAAACGGTAAAAGAGTGTTTATTGATCTAAAATTATAAGTTGTTGCTCTTCCGTCTGAACAGAGAAAAAAAAATCGATTCAATTCTGTCTCATTGTCGAATTTGGGTGCGCTGCGCGTGGAATCGCTTGCAGTCAGTTATTTTCGAATTGGGATCGAAATAAAGGATACAAATTATGCATTTGCAGCAATCTTGAAAACAAATTGATTCAAAATGTCAAGTGTTTTTGTGGCTGGGTAACGCGTCACCCAGAAACAGTTCACACACACACCCAGACAACGCAGCGGAATGGTGCAGTTTTGGCGTAAAATACAAACCTATAAAATAAACGAGCTGATAATTAAGCGTGATTATGGTGAATTGGGTGTTTCGGTGTGCACTTGCATTTGGTCACACGCAACTTCAACCACAGAAATTGCTCTCTCGTGAATCCAATAGCAGAAAAAAAAATTCGTTCTGAAACGTTTTTTCTCTGCTTTGGCAATGAATGCATACTGCTTGCGTGTCTTGATAACAACTCGTGGCGCACAAGAAAGTCATCATACGAAATTATAACCACGGTGTGCTGCATGGGCTTATACACACATACGAAAAAGTGATCTGATTTAACCAAACGACCGATAGTTATCGTTCGCCTCAAGTTTGTTTATTTGACCGCATTTCATGAACAAAACGCGTTAGTCGCGTAATTTGCATACGATAAATTTTTCGGTTGTCACCTAATGCAGTCGTTTTTTCGGTGGGTTGAATACTTCGGTGATTCATTTCATAGATACAAAAAAAAACGTTTGTTGAAACGCAAATCCAATTTACTAATATGAACTCGAAAACATGATGATCTCTTTGCTGTGGTGCAAAATTGCATGGATCGCGATAACGATAAACCTTTCGCCATTTCGTTTTTGTTGATGGCTTAAAATTCATACCGCATTAAAACGAATTGCGTTCAGCATTTATCGCTGATTCAAGAATTCCATTACTAACCGCGGTAAATTATTGGTAAGGTTACACCTCGATGATCATTTCCACTTACGTGCTGCTTACTGCTACGATGTGGGGGCTTAACGCTGATGCTGATAAATGATAAGAGATAAACTTGCCAGCAAATAGAATCATTTCATACGCATGAAAAATAGTTGAATGTCGCCAACGAAAAAAAATGTCGTTCGGTTCAGTGAAAATTATTGGCATCGAACATGCAACACGAAAAGATCAAGGATCAAACAGTATCGGAATGCATTTTCAATTTGCTAAACAACAATTTTTCGACGCTCTTTTTTGGATCGAGAGTTTACCAAAAAAACAATCGATTTTTCCTTCCAGTCAGGGTCGCACAGTCAAAGGCCGTACACGCATTCACTTTTTTAATTTCAATCGAATGGGGACTTTTTTCAGCTCAAGATTTTCCCACATCGATAAAAAGGTGCCGCATTTATTGAGCACGAACGACGAATGTGTTGGTTTTTACGATTTCATTTGGAAAAAATTTCAATAATTTTATCGATTGTGCGTGCCATGGCGTCAGAATAATAATTTAAAAAATGATAGAAAAAAGAAACACACAGAGACACACTTCTTGAACACGATTTCGATTAATAATAGAAACATTGAAAGAGGCTCTCGCTTCGTCAGTCTCTCCATGTCCACTTGAGTAATGTGACGAGCAAATGAGTGTGCTGGCGGCAAAGTTCAGAGAAGAATCGGAAACCGAAATTAGATTTTCGGATGCGTGCGCTCATCACGAACACAACCATATCAACGGTTTTTTACATTGGACAACTGACCAGTAGCACTCCATCAATGAGAAGCGGCGCTTTTCTCGCCTCTTTGATTTATCAACAAAGAAATCATGTTCAAACTTAAATCTTAAGTGGTCAGCATTTGTCGGTGGCGCAAGAACAAAAAAAAAATAAAACAAATGAAGCGATTTGATTAGAACGAAAAGGAAAAAAAATTATTTCATTTATTTTCAAATGATATTTCTCACGATTTTACCGAATGAACATCGAGTCTTTGGAATCATAAATCTAAATGTCATTTAAATGCAAACGAGATTTCAAATCAAAGTCATTTTTAGCGCCGAAATTGCACCAGGAAGCACTTAACATAACACATTTTCTTCTTAAAAACTAATAAAATGCATGATTGAATTTAAGATCTAATAAAAAAATGTGAGAGAACAAAACACTAAAAACTAAAGAGTTGAACGAGTAAAATGCTTTTAAAAATTGTTGAAGTAGTTATGTTTTGTGGATTGTAGGGCATTGAGATCAATGTATTCAGTCGGCTGTTCGATTAAGTACTTTTTTATGGCTTCAATATTATCCTCGTCCGAAGCAGAGTTTTCCGTTTTGACGATCATGCTGTCCTTGTACTGGTATTGGATTTCTTCACCCTCAATACCCAGTATGCATCTGGAGATATCCATGAGATCAATTGAATTTGTACTTTCTTCCATTTGATTGCCATCATCATTTGAATCGTTGAAAAAGAAATTCGTGTGAACGTTGAACTCTTGTTTGATGTGAACTTCCTTTTCATTCAAAAAATCATTGGCTCTCTTCTGAATACTATCGCTGGATCGTTCTCTCAACACCAAACTCAGTCGTTTCTGTACCGATTCAAGTTCTTTGGCTGTTTTCTTCTTTGGATTCATTTGACTTTTGATGGCATGATTTTTCACGTGCTTCCTCAATGAACTAGGATCCGTATAGCGTTTGGTGCAACCGGGCAACTGACAAGCATATGGTTTCTGGAAGAAAAACAAACAACCACGAGAAAAATTTGGTTTAAATTGAAACAGCTACCGCGTCATGAGTTGAGGTCAAATTTCAACAAAACTTACCGCATCAAAGTGTGTTCGTTGGTGTTTTGCCCGATCCGAACTGTTGCTAAACACTTTGGTGCATCCAACGTAGGAACAACCATATGGCCTTTCGCCAGTGTGGGATCTTCGATGAATTTTCAAATTTTCCAGTCGAGAGAATGATTTATCGCAGCCCTTAAACTGGGGAAAAACACAACATTAACACTTCCAATCATCTAAAATGTTCGTTAAATCATAATAAAAATCATCATCGACAGCAATGCCGGTAGTTATGTTCATTCAAAAGGATATAAACTTTGGAAACAGTCACTTAATCCGAATGCATTTCAAGTAAATCAATCAGCTCAGTGAGTGCGTTCGTTCTAACGGAATTTTCAATCGAAAATCGAGCCGTGATTTTCTCACGGTCATTTATTAGTTTTGTGCCGCTGTTGACTGATGGAAAAATGTGCACCACCGTCACACACTACGCCAAGGCAACAGAGAGAGACAGTGAACTGAATATCGATCATAATATCATTAAGCCGCCACGACCTTTTTCTCACCCGCTTCATTTTTCGATTCATTAAGAACACATTTATTTTGGTGGCAGAGAACGAGAGCGAGAGAGAGAGGATTTACGCCCAGCATTCCTAAATCCATCAGATGTCATTTTGTCAAAAAAAACTCATCTCCTTTTAAAAAGTCCTTTTTCACACTCTGTCTATTGAGAGAGAGAGAAAAAAATGGCTTCGGAATGTGGAAGAAGGATAATTGGAAACAGTAAATTGTTCTTTTCACTTCGGTCATTGACTTGAACGTAGAAAAAGTTGACATCGTCGGCAATTCGAATCCATATTTCAGCTTATATAACGAAAATCGACCAATTCGGGGTGCAACATTAAGACAAGTGCAGTCTAACACCATATGCCTTCTCTATTTAAATGACTTAATCTTAGTTTTAGATTTTAGAGCAAATGAGTCATTACGCACGTCGCGGTTACAAACGAAGAAAAAAAACTCGCGTATGGAGTCTTCACTCTTCGCGTCTTCACTTTTTTTTCCATCGCGTTTCTAACTGTTCACTTTTTATACAAAAACCAAAAAGTCAGAGGGGGGGTCTTGCCGATTAGAGGGTTAAAATTGTTTTTTTGTTCTCCTTCATCATCATCTCTCTCTCTCTCTCTCTCTCTCTCTCTCTCTCTTTCTCGTCTACTTTGTTTCGTTGCGTGGATTTTCGTGCTGTGAATTATGACATACCCCTTGTTAAGTGTGTAACAAACAACAAACGGAATGTACAACTTGGAACAAATCGAATAATGAAAAACGGTGATGTAAATAATAGACAACACATGTGCATGCGTTGTATAGTTTTTAGTTGGCCTTTGCCACTAAACAAACAAACGTAAGACGACAACGACGACGACGACGACGACGACGACACATACAAAGAAGAAAAAAAATGCTAACAAGAAAGGCAACAGAAAAAAACCTGAACCACAGTGAATAATAACAGTTTATGCGATGAAGGGCTAAAGTGAGTGGATAAAAAAAGTGAAACAGATAAAAGTAATGTAATTAAGAATTTATGTTCACGCATGAAAATAAAAATTCAATTCTTTGCTCCTTCATTCATCTGCTCTGCCACATACTGAGTAATAATGACAAGGAGAGAGAGAGAGAGAGAGAGAGAGAGAGAGAGAGGACGAACGATGGAGAAAAAAAACAACCAGTAAAATTATGTGTATGAAGATTGTTTGTCGTGTACACACGAAACAAATAGATGTTACTACGAAGTAGAAGAGACAAAATCAAATAATTTATGGGATTGATGTTGGCTCGAAGGACTACAACGACGACGACGACGACGGCAACGACTAAGACGAAGAAAAAAACTTTATTTCAATTTAAAAAGGAATTTTCATCGATTTACCATAAATATGCGTCGTTGAGCATAAATCGAGAACTGTCCCTGTTTTTCCAGTGCCGCGCGATCGGTGCACGATCCTCGCAAGTGCAAGTGCATTTCCCTATGGGATCTCAACCCGTTAACAGATATACCGCGTGAACAATTCCAATGGATTGAATGTATGCATATCAAATGATATCGTCAAGCATTGAAATTGAAACCACAACACAATTACCACATGTGTTATTTGTTTTCGGTTCACCGTCGCCTTTCTTTTATGCAACATTTTCATGCGTTTTTTTCTGCTGCCCATTTCAAAGCCGTTTTTTTTCTCGGTTCTTGTTTTTTTTTATTCAATCTCTTTCAATAAACATAAAACTAGCGATGTCCTATGTCGTAAAATAATATTTATGCATTTTCATAACGCACGCATTCACCAGTCAAGTGCAATGCAGTTTAAGTGGCGCGTTGGTTTTTCTCTTCTTTTTCACATAATTTATACGCATCGCACATTGGCGGCAATGATGATGTAAACAACTACAGATACACGCTCTTTTATTTATATTGAAAACTTTCAACTTTTATGAGGCTCATCACACAGTGTATCGTTTTTAATGGAGGCAATACGAACATTTTTCAAAAAGCAATCGATTGAACTTACCTGGCACTTATTCGGCTTTTCTCCGCTGTGCACACGCATATGAATCAATAGCTTGTAACGAGCGTTGAATGGCTTGTGTTGTCGAGCACAATTCAACCAGTAGCATGAAAAGGCATCACCTTTCTTCGCCTCAATGTGCGTCTTTTCAATGTGTTTCACCAATTCACTTTGATTGCGATAAATCTCGAAGCAATTTTCCCATTGACAAATCCAATCTTTTGCATTGGTTTTCAGGTCAACTTCAACGTCGATAATGTTTGATACTTTCTCGGTTTCGGTGGATATGTCATTTTTGCAGTCCGGAATTTCATCGACAAAAATGTTATCGGTTGGTGATTCTGGTTGACTGGTGTCAATGTTTAACATTTCCCAAATGTTTTTCTCGTTGCGATCGCATTTGTCCTCGGCGATTTGATTGAAGTTGAAATTGTTCATGGTTTCGAAGTCGATATCATTTTGAATCATTGGCGAATCGTGTTCAATCAAACCGAAGTCATCTCGATCCAAGTAATTGTTTTGAAATTGTTCCGAAAAGGTGGATATCGGTGGAAGACAATTGCCTGTGGTTGATGGAATCGAGTCACCAGATTCCAATAGAGACTCAATATTCGGTGAAGTGCATATCGACTTTGATTGGCAATTGCTTTCGTTGAAATTCATGTAATCATTGTCTGGCTGCTCAAAACTATCAGTGTTTGTACCTGGATTGTCACAATTACGCTGGAAGAGCTCAATGTATTCGGGTTCAAAGTTGAAAATCTCCTCTTTAATAGCTTTGGTTGAGGTTGAAATTGCCGATTGAGCCGAATTCGGTGTGTCGGCCACCGAGCCCATATCAAACCAATTAAAACAATCATTGTTGTAATTAGTCGATTGCGTTGATACGTTGAATGTGTCTGTCGCCATGTAATCAGTGGTATCGAAGGATTTCGTTGGAAAACAAAATGTTTGTGGCGATGTTGGTGTCAGCACAGCCGTGGAATTCATCATAATATAATTCGAATAACCCATTGAACTATCCATTTTCTTTGGTTCAAAGTAAAAATCGACCGGTTTATTCGATTGGAATACGTCCGGTGAAAACATTTCACGTAATTTAGAACAAATATTTAAAGAGTCCTTTTAAATTTTTCGTTTGTATCAGAATTTCGCGAAGGTAATCTTCGGAATTTCGTGTTAAAATCAAAGAATTTTATAACGTGAATTATGCCCGCAAACAAATTATAACGTAATTTTTCATAACACCACAGCGAAACCGAACAATTAACAACTTCGTATTAATACACAGCAAACGGAATGGAAAACTTGATCACGTAACTGTAACCGGAGAGATGCGTCCTTACGCGATCACACTTACAAATCAAATAAACCAAATATGTTTGAGATATGCGTTGTTTACCCTTAAAATTTGTCTCATCATATTTCATATATGTGTGTTTATTGTGTCTTTCATTCGCCTTCCAGCATGTCAGGAGATGAAAATTGAAGAAGAAAAAAATGTGTTTTTCTTTCCTTCGTTTTCACGCTCTTTCAAAATTCCATAGTGCACATGTGTCGCGCACTCACCGTAGCTCATCGTACTATGATCAACATCAACGCACATGCAACATAACGTACGAGTGCATGTGAGTACAACATTGATATTGATAAAAAAAAAGGATTCCAGTATCATACACTTGTACCGAAACACAGAAGAAAAAATCAATTCCCGCTTGACTTAAAATAGCACTCGAACATGATTCCGATGCACGAGACTAAAACCTCGTAAATTATGAGTCGCAAAGTGCGGCGATTTTCGACGATTGGCAGAATCCGAATGGCTGTCTTCTTAAAAATAGTCAAGAAAATATAAATCAAAGTAAAAATTATGTTTTGATCGGCTTCCATAAATAAATCTGACCCCATGCACAGAGGTACGCCTTTTTGTCCCTTTTCAACGATTTTTTTTTCTCTCTCGTCTTCGGTTGTTTTTTTTTCATTCCGTCATTCGAAAATGAACTATTTTTAAATTACGGCTTTGAAATATCGACGAAATCAAGTGCATCTCTTTAAATAGCATTTTGTATTAATTTACAGAAATATTGAATTTTAGAGGCATTTCCACATTGAAAAATCAACATTCAGAGTGAGAAATACTGAAACAAAATTGAACTGAGTGATACGACAAATCCAAACCCATATT
The DNA here is from genome assembly GCF_009176505.1 of Sitodiplosis mosellana. NCBI lineage: Eukaryota > Metazoa > Arthropoda > Insecta > Diptera > Cecidomyiidae > Sitodiplosis > Sitodiplosis mosellana. The sequence goes on from NW_022595244.1 coordinate 6,050,359, forward strand.
CGTATTTACATTAATTTTCATTTATTAAAATTAAATTCGAATTACAGTAATCAAAATAGAGTGTCTTCACTACGAATGTATTCGCCGATATCGGCCTGATGGAAACAAACGGTGGTGAGTGGATCGGTGGTTTTGCAATCGGCCGTTGACCGTGCTGTGACACCAAAGCCTAATGGTAAATCGTTCATTGAGTACACAACGACACCTTGATGTTTGGGTGTGTTTTCAGAGATGCGTCCTAATCCGGATTTGGTAATATGATTTCCATACAAAAACTGCTGTTCGGCCGATGATTTTAACCAAACTTTGTACCTGGCGACACAGAAGAAAAATTAGTTATGGTAATGTTAGTTAAAAAGATTACAGTTCTCAATATAAAAAAAAAAAGATGCTGATCCAAAATTGTTTAGCAATTTAACTCATGAAAATTGATAAAACCCTAAAAAAATTGAATATCAAAGCTGAAAACAAAATCCATCCAAAACACTTACTGTGCGTATGGTGCCAAATAGGTGAGTGCGGTGATATTGAATTTGAATTTGTTGGTTTTGGAAAATTTTCCCATGCAACAGCCCAAACTGATCAATCTGTCTCGTCCAACATTTTCGGCCAATTTCAGAATTTTCTCCGACACGTAATAAACTTTGTTGTTTTGCTCACGGAAGCAATATGTTCCATCGGACCGGTCGATCAAATGCTTTACATTCTCACCAATGCTGAAAGAAGAACACAATGTTTTCACAACACGTTTTTTTGTGTAAAATAATCCAATTCCTTACTACTTAGCCAATTTTTCGAAGAAAACTTTTGCTCTCTCTTCGTCCAAACGCTTCATTTTGATGTTTATTCCGAGAAATATCCAACTTTTATACAAATCTTCTCACAATTTATCAATGGAATGCAAAACAAACAAAAACGTGCACGCACTCGTTCGGATTGACACAATGAACTGTGGACACATGGGATTGAGGTTATGTTCCATATTGAGCAACATTCAATCTGTCAAATTGAGTTCGGTTTCGAATGAACTGTCAAGAAAGTCTTTTCCAATGAATTACTGAAGAGAGAAAGAAAGAAAAAACGAGTTACAGCGCAACTTTCAATTTATTAGAAAAAAAATTATGCAAATAAGAACATGAATAAAATTGCACACTTCAAATGACACCCAAGCTTGAATTTAATAACAGCTTTTTACGATTAATTATTTTAAACGACCATTTTTTTCGTGTAAAAAACCAAATTTTCCGTTAGGCACGGTGCATAATTGCAGCGAGAAAAAAAAATGCGATTCTAGTTCTAGCACGTTGGGGAAACACCGAAATGACAACAACTGTAATTAAATGCCATAAAAAGGTGTCTAAAGTTTTCACTCTAATTAGAGATAATTTATCATTATGCCGCAGTTTCGGTGAACATCAATTGAATTCAGATTTAGAATAACAAGCATTTTTAAGTCCATAAGGTTAAACATGTTCTGCTGTTGCTGTGATCAGTTCAGTATGAGTATGAGTGAACGGAATGAAAATTCTGACATAGTATAGATCGTGTTTGGTGCTTTATTATTTACTTGTTATGCGTTTTTTTTTTCATATTGAAAATGGCAACAGATGAATCATTGCTACCGAAATGGCAAAAGAGATGACTAGAATAGGTCATTGAATTCAGAGGAAAATATCTAATATTTTTGAAATCAATGACTGTGTGCGATACACATTATTCAAGTATTTTGGTTAAAGTTGAATCTTTTACATAGAAAAGTCAAGCAAAGTTATTGCCTTCACCACACATTTAACGCCTTCAACTATGCAACCATCAAATTTGGTTCCGAAACTCCATATCCAAAGCAACCTATGGACAGCAGCGATAGGTAATATCAGCACACAAACCAACATCACCACTAGCTCATTTAAATCATGCGACTTGATACAAAAAAAAATGAAACAATTTAAATTGCGGCAACTGTTTTAATACGAATCCTTTTGACCTTTAATGTTTTTTTGACGAGGAGATAAGGAGACCGAATACATCACATGTACAATGTTTGATATGCATATTGAATGTGGTTGACAGTATTCGCCTACATATTTGAATTTCAATATGTCTCTCATTCTCTCTTTCGCATTCGTCTGCATAGGGCATATATTTACATGTATATACACAGCACGGTCTTTCGTTCTACTGTCCATGAAATAGTAGTGTGTTGTTGTTTGCCAATTGTCAGTTTAGTCGAACAAAGTATTTTGAGTGTGATAGATCGTAGCTGCAAACAAGTTTTGATCTCCTGTGTATTCGAATCATTAGACTTTTTGTTTTGAATATCAATTTTAATAACAAATCAGTGATTTAGTTGCCAGTACATGTGATAATTGTTAAAAATGTAAGCGTGATTTGTTTGTGTTTATGAGACACTTTGTTATTGATTTTTGATTTGTTTTTTTTTTCGAACATTTTTCAGGGGAGCACGACAGAAAACACTGATTTCTATATTGTTATCAATGTTCGTGATTCATGTTGCCAGTGGCTTTGAATGTGAGGTTCGAGATTTTCAAAACTATACCGATTCAATAAAAGGCTGTGACGATGCAAAAGTTCTCACGTTCAATGTGAAGTTATGGAGCACACCTCCGAAAGATTTGCTCAATCAAACGCGAAACATTCACTCAATTGATGTCAGCGGTCAATCATTAAAGGCGATTGACAACAAAGGGTTATGTGATTGGCCATACATAAAATTCATCTTTGCGGAAGAAAACAACATAACATCGTTACCATCGCAGGCACTTGCCGGTTGTCATTTACTCAATACACTATCTTTATCGAAAAACAACATTTCAGAGATTTACGATGATGCATTTCATGGACTGTCATTGCTCACCAATCTAAACTTATCAAACAATCAAATTACATCATTGAGTGGGAATGTGTTTAAACCGTTAACCTCGTTGAAAACACTGCGTTTGAACAACAACCAAATGCAAGCGATTGATACGGATCATTTTGAGAATAATAGAAAGCTGGAAATATTGGACCTGAGCTATAATCAAATAATAGCCATTGATCATGGTTCATTTTGGAAACTGAAAAAATTGCTTACACTAGACCTATCCTACAATCCGGGTTTGAATTCGTTGGATTTAAGTGAAATGGATCGTTTGCATGATGTGATTGTTAACGGTGCTTCATTGACGTATTTACGTATTCCAACTTATGTGGTGAATGTCTTTGCAAATAACAATAACATCACGCAATTGAAAATCGATCCGAATGGATCCTTGGAAGAGCTGTGCCTGAGTTACAATGCATTACGGAATATTAGCGATTTGTCGCCGGCGACGCAGTTGACCAATTTGGATATTTCATATAATAACATCACGGATATTGATTTCTCATACTTGATGTCGACACAAATACAACGAATTGACGTACTTGAAAATCCAATTAAAACATTCAATGTACAAGCATTGACTTCGTTGCCTGCCATTAAATCCATAGAAATCACCACGAGTAATTTGGATAACCGAACTCTAACCGTTTTGATAACGGAAACCAATCGATTGAATATTCGTTTGCGTGATCCGAATCGGGATAAAGAACGGAAAACCAGCATGACCATGCCACCAGTGACACCCGTTGGGCCTGTTACACTTTCTACTCCAACAACCATTAGCACAACCACTGCTAAGTTAACACCAGCTCCAACTTTAGCGCCAAAGACAACCGCCGTTCCATCAATTCAGAAGCCAACGCCAACTCATGCACCGACACCTTCCGCACCAACTAATTCCAAAGATGGAATGAACAACGATATGTTACGGCGCATCCAAAATCTCGAATCAACCATTGAAAGTCACATCAAAACCGAGCCAAATGAAAGCAGCGCACCCAATCAACACACTGAAATGGCCGAAAGTGTGGCAAATCTACGAGTATTAATCATCTGTACGATGGTTGCATTTACCATGTTTGTTTCTTGTCAATTAGCGGTTTTCGTAAATTCCAACTATAGGCGCTGGAGAATTTTAATGCCAAATTTCTTTCCCATCCGCCACAATGGTTTAGCAAATAATCGACGCACCCAGTTGAATGGCAGTATGGACCCAATGGTTGAAGATGTACTTTAATTTAGTCGCAAACGTTTCATCGAAACAAACGAAAAATCATATTTTTGCTCCAAACATGCATGCACTTAATGCCAGTTCATACATTTTAAAAAGTCTATATTTTAAGTTCAGTCAGATTTGAAGCCAATACATTTGGATTGGACACATATTTCGGGTATTTTTCAACCAAAGCTAAATAATTAATGAAATGCCTTCTTCTCGTTCATATATTTTGTGATAATATTTTGTAAACAGCAAATCGTTCAATGATAATACAAGTGAATGCAAGCGAATGAATAAAAATAAATCAACAAATGAATGTTATTCAAAAATAACCAAAAAAAGTTAGAAATAAAATTAGCCGTTTTGTGCCAACAATAACAAATCGTACTTGACTTGTGTAACTCTCATTAACAATAGCTAATTTGGTAGACGGTCTATTCGATAAGACATCAGTCTTGCGTCTTTTTAAATTTCCGGTCGACAAAAAAAAAACAGTTTAATCACTGTAATTTGCTTTTGCAGCGAAACCGAATTTCCTAATTTCATTCATCTTTTGTTTGAACATTCAAGTAACTCGATTCTATTTTTATATACGATACAAACGTTCTCATTTCAGTTCATGCTCGTCATTCAAGCGATATATAACAAGCATAGTAATACGTGTTCTCCATATGATTTAAATGAATTTCTGAAAAATGGAATTTGTTTGTGACACAAACTGTGTACTGATGGTTGAAAATATTGATTAAATCTTCGTATGCTTAGTGGACATTCCTTTTTTTAGCTTTCTATTCCTTATCGGTCATAATGATAAGCTTCATCGATATGACCATAGGCATAAAACAAAAGGAGATGATCAACATTTGTAACTTAAAATGTTACTAAACTCAACTCTGTGTATTTCGATTCAATGAATCAAGGTCAAGGCTTGTATTGAACAAATCGAAAGCGTAAGTAGAAAAGGAAAATACACACTTGACGCGTCGTTTTTATTTTTAAACATATTTGTTGTTGTGTTTTCTTCAACATGCAGGAGATCTCAAACAACACCCAATAACATTCACTAAATCTATCTATGACACAGAGTAGGCAAAAAACTGTAACACACCAAAATCTAGTCGGTTGAACTTTCCACGACCTTTTTCATCGGTCGCCTTGATAAGGTGTTTGATTTCAGCATATCAAATGCACCATTTCTGTAGTCTAACTTGTAATTTTGGTACTGTTTAATTAGTCGAACAAAGTATTTTGCGTTTGATACATCACATTTGATTACAGTCTATTTTGAAGCCTGTTAATTAAGTTGAATTTTAATTACTGACGTTTGAAAGAGGAAATTTTTTGATTTTTCAACTAGATGTTAATGAGGATATTTAGTAAAAATGTAAGTATTGTTTAGTAAAATTTGGATGGTAAATATTTTATCATATTCAAATATGTACGTTGAATAAATTTTGTCGGTTTCTAGGGGAGCTCAATCGAAAACAATGATGTATATTGTCCTATCAATATTCATGATTCATACTGCCGCTGCTGCTGCTACTGTTGCTGCTGTTGATGCTGGCCCTGACTGTCGAATAAACGATTTTCAAAGTTATACAGCTTTTATCAAAGACTGTGATTTGGTGAAAACTCTCACATTCAACGTAATCAAATGGGAACCGATTCCACAGGATTTGGTCAATCAAACTCGATCGATAACTACGATTGATGTGAATAATCGATCCCTTGAGATAATCGACGAAATTGGATTTTGTGCGTGGCCAAAACTCACAACCCTCAATGCTGGACGGAACAACATACTAGCGTTACCATCTGATCTGCTTGCCAATTGTCGTACGCTCAACAGTTTATTGCTGTCCAAAAATAGCATCAGTCAAATTGACGAAAATGCATTCCGAAATCTGCCATTTTTGACAGAGCTGGACCTGTCGAGCAATCAAATTGAATCACTCGATGACAACGTTTTCATATCATTAATCTCGTTGAAAACGCTGCGTTTGAATAACAACAAAATTCAAGCGATAAGCAACGAAAATTTCGATATCACAGTGAAGCTAGAAACATTAGACCTGAGTTACAATTCAATCCAAACAATTGAAGAGGGTTCATTTTGGAATTTAAGGAAATTGGTCACACTGGATATGTCTCACAATCCAGATTTGAGTACGCTGGATTTAACGCGAATGGATCGATTACAATATGTGAACATTGATAGTGCTTCGTTGGAGCAATTGAATATACCGGATAGTGTGGTGACGATTGGCGCTAATTTCAATAAAATTACGAAACTGTTCATTGAACCAAATGGCATCTTGGAAGAGTTATATTTGCGAAATAATTCCCTTGCAAATCTAAAGAATTTATCAATAGCAGATCAACTAACTGCATTGGACATTTCCTATAACAACATCAGAGATGTCGATTTCACACCCTTGTGGACAACACAAATACAACGGCTCGTAATTCTGGGAAATCCAATTCGAAAGTTCAATGTGAGTACCTTGATTGAATTACCACTTCTTCAAACCGTCGAAATTTCCACCGACTCACTTGATAAAGAAACGCTAACTGCTTTGGAAGATGGAACAACTTTGCTGTATAATTCAGTACGAAGGTCAAATAAAATACCGGAGCGACGCAATGTTGTCGACATAACCGAGTCTACATATGCGCCAAGCACAGAATCGTCGAATGAAAATACGACTGAAACTCCAACTGAAACTCCAAGCACGACTGAAGCTACAAATGATAAAACTAAGGCGGGTAAAAACATGATAACTGTTAAAACAACGTCAATTGCAACCATTTCCACCTCTTTTAAGCCAGCTACAGAAAATGACATAAAGCCTGACCTACTCTCTTTAAATCATGGCGTAAAACTATTGGAACGCATCCATCAGCTGGAGTCAAAGCTGGAAAGTTTGTCTGAAAGACATAGTCTAACCGAGCGAAATGTGTCAGATGTTCGATTTTTGGTTGTTTTTACGATGATCACATTTTCACTATTTATTTCTCTCCAAATTGGATTGTTTGTTTATCAAAACTACAAAAAGTGGAATATTCCAATCAATATCTCCATCCCAAATGTCATTGCTGCTTCACAGAATGAAAATTCGAACAATCGACGTCGCCAAACCAGTGTCGATACCACCATGGATCCCATTATTGAGGATGTTTTTTAGTTTGAAGGAAAAAATGACGATGTAGTTTTATCAACAAGCGAATATGGTAACGGAAAAAATGCTTTTGATCCAAAATGTATGACGACTAGGTGCCAATAAATGATTTTCGTTATAAATTGTGCAATTTGTTATTATGTCCAGTGTTTATCATAAACATTACGTAATTCCCGATAATTCTCCATGCGTTGAATCGGCTTTTGATTTTTTTTGGAATTTCCCTTATCAACATTGCGAATTTCAATGTAATCAGAATACTCTAATTGGTTGCAACGTATCAAGGGATAGAAATAAAAATTAAATCTGCGAAGAAGAACACAAAGCTCGAATTATAATTAAAGTCAAAGAATTGAAAGAAAAGAGTGTAGAAGATATGAAAAAAGCACCAAATTCGGCACAAATTCGACAACAGCCCATCTGGAACTCAAATAACACAAAAACTGCGATATGAAATTTATCTTAATTGCACATTATGTTTCCTAGCGTAAAAACAAAATACGAACTTATCAAATGATTAGTGGTTTGGGCCAAACAACATTTATTATCGTTCGAATGACATTGCTATTCAAACGCTGACTTTTTTCGTCTTGTGTTGTGATGAAAGCGAAATGCACCAGTTCCATCAACCTCATCAATTCAACCGTAAAACTTCAGTCAAAGCCACATCGTCATGATTAGTTGATCGTTTAAAAAAAAACTAAATTTCTAGCTATTTTTCAATAATATTTGGTTTGTTTAGATGATGTCTCGTTCGGTTTTGTCACATACCGACAACATTTCATACAAAATACTAATTTTCTTTCCCTCGACAAAACAAAAACTCGTAGCAATTATTTTTGTTTACAGGTCCATTTCGTCCGATTTCGTACAGATGTCGCTGCAATTGAGCAACTTTTGACATATGCCATGTGTTGCAATGTCACTTTTTTCTTCTTCTCTTATATATTTCACATACACACGCACACGATTACTCAACGTTATATACAGCGATAACACATTGTAGGGGTCTAATAGATAGACTTTTCTGTGGCCATCAAAACTATTAAGATAGCTCGTCTTGTATTACATTTTGAAAACAGAAGTGCCGAATGCAACAACCACAGTGTTGAGCACCCTTCCAAACGAAAACAGGTAAGTGAAAATTGTGTAAAGTTGGAACATTTTCGCCTCTTTGTAAAAGTGAAATTTTGTGCATACAAGTGTGATTCGTGTTTTCAGCTTATGCGCTAAAAATAAGAGGAAAAAAACTGATGGAATAGCCTGAACAATTGAGTTTAACTGCAAATGTACGGTGCGTGAAATGTTACATAAGGCAACATATTAAGATTGTTATGAAATTGAATATTTTAACTTCAATGTTGCAGTGGCCAGAAAAAAGTCCACCTAAAACCTCAGTGAAAATACAAATCAACGGATTTTCATTCAACAAAATCATTTTTTCTGCATCTGATCCGAAAGAATTTCGAAAAGATGACAGTTCTTAGGCTCATAAAATATTGAAATGTCACTGAAAAGGTCAAAGTGTGCTTAGACAGTTACGAGGCTCCCTTTCAATTTGCTCGCTGCTCGTGGATTGAACTGTGCAGATTCAATGACAATGTATCTCAATGAATTTTATGTTCAAATATCCGTTGAGGGATCGAGTCAAGGGCAGAGGTTTTCGTTGAAGCAAGGTCATAAAATTCGCGCTTAGCACTTGTTGAGCAAAGCATGTGTGCAAAATCTTATCTCTAACTATGTTATCATGAGCATTTGCTATTAATAGTATTTTTTCGGCACAATCATCGAAAGCGACTTCGTGGGGTATAATATTTTTGTAATACAAAGTATTTGTTTTTTTTTTCTTATATCGATACGTTCACGAGGCTAGCGCATTTAATTAAAGCAAATTTACGATGATGACCTAAATAGAATACTCATTCAAGCAGAAGTGGCGACAAAAAATATGTGAGCAAAATTTGTGTGAGAGAGAACGATAAAGCGAACGAATTTAAACGCGACGAGAGTGTACAAAAAAACGTACACAACTGAATGAACAAATCCTTTTTTATGCACACAACGACTCAGTCATTAATTTCAGTAAAATTGAACTCGCGGATTCGAGGTGTCCAATGTTGAAAGATGACGTTTCATTTCATTCATTTTTTCTGTCTCTTCCAAGTGGTACCCGAAAAACGGGTTTATTCACTTTAATTGCATACAACGTCATAGCCACACACTCACACTTGTCAATTATAGAATGGTCAAAATGTTGATTGAAACTTGAAATAATTTGGAATTTTCGATTCGACCAGTTCAACTTAAATGTCGATAACTTTATACATGGAATTACTCACATTATTCATCTATTGAACCATTCACATGCTTACATGATATTCGTGAAATCAATTTCGACTCACGCTCGATTGCATTTGTGTTGTTGCTTTTATTACATCAGTTCACTCGGTGTATTTATCTGCGTTTGGTTGTCGTGCCAAGAAACACAACGATTGCGAATCAGACGTAACATGATTGGAAAATTGCAAGAAGCAAATGCTCATAACGATTTGATACGATATTTAATTCCAACGGTTGACATGTATTCGCGAGTGTCTCTTTTGCTTTAAGTGGCCCGTCCCGTCGATGGTAATAAATTATTGGAGTTTCTATTTTTTTTTTCTTTTTTTTTTCTGTTTGTTTTGAGTTTCTATTCGATTGGCACAACGAGACACGCACAGCACATCAAACGTATTCAGTATCCGTTTAAGCGTTTAATAAACAACATCAATGGGAGTGACTGTTACACGAGTCGTTGTTTGAAAATTAAAAGTCATTCTCTCACAAGCATTGACGCATTTGAATATCATCGTCGCTTTCTACTCGAAATAATTTCCATTTTATAACAAATCATATGTAAGTGATTCTATTTTACTTTTCCGTACACATATTTCTTTCTATTTCGATGTGATTTTGTGGTATTTTGTCGAGTGCCATCACATTTTAAATACAATATGGCTTAGATTCTATCATGCGGATAGATAAGATGTTCGCATTGTTTTACCTCAAAATTTTCGGCTGACATAACAGTTTTTAGCCTTGAAGTAGCACATGATTTGACTATTTTTTTCTATCCAATCATTTTACATCAATATCAAACCATAAAGAGCCGCGATGTGATACACAATTACATATCAAAACCAGTTATCATTTTTGTTTGTTTGTGCTGAATCATTGTGACAGAAATTGACCACTTCAAAGATACCATTTAATATCTATCAACTAATCAAAAGCAATCAACTTATTTATCAACCACCTGTGCCTATTCACTGGAATCGGTTGATTGATTTATGTGATCTTTTTCCTGGCCACTTCATGTAATAGCAATTAAATACAGGAAACTGAAATCCAGTTATGTAGATACTTTGCCGACGCAGCTTATGCACATTCATTCCTCCATAAACTTTCATTTTTATTAGACCGCACATTTGGTGCGAGTGAAGAAGTGTTTTATACGAATGATGTGGTTAGAAAATTGTGATTAAAAATCCAACATTTCATTTCAAGTAAACTATTCAAATATTATTTTTTCTGGAAAAAATCGCGACCTTTTTTAAAAAAAATTAAACTGTGTCAACACTTACAGTTTCTGTGTCATTATTGAAAATAATAAATAAAAAAATCAACAGCAACACTAAATTAAACAAGAAGAAGAAGAAAAAACGCTTTGCAAAACCGTCTTTGCGAAAAATTGGAATAAATTTTGACGGATTCATTGGTGTTTCAATTTAATATTGATTTATTTTTTTTCGTTGAAATCGTAAGTTGATTCAGCTTTTCACATTTAAATACGGTTGAATGGATTATCAAATTGAATAAATTCTACGTATTTAAATGTTGATTATACAATCGACTGAATTCAGCGAATAAAGTAGTCAGAAAAGTGGTTTAAAAAATAAAAAAAAATTAAAATCGATTTCATTCAAGTCGAATCACGAAAACTCTGAAATCAATGTGTTGCTATGCAACTGCTAAAAATATATTTTTGCCTTAGGTCAAACGATATGCTTTAGCATCAATTGTAACTAATAGTGTAAATTATGCGGTTTTTGTATTCAAATATGGAAAAAAACGATCATTAGATTTTTCAATTTTTCCGACGTAAAGATTTGTGGCAAACTTCAATTTTAGTAGGAGATGTCTACTAGAAATGAACAATGAAGTTTGCCATGTATAATAATAAATGAATAAATAAATTTAAAATGCCATAAGGTTGGAGTAGTTAGATTGCAAACTACAATCCGACCACAAAGTATCAATTACTGGACTTGGGCACAAAACATGTCGCCACTTAAATAAACAATAGTATCAATAACACGAAATATTGCAAAGTCAATCGAAATTGAATTTCCATCGTGTTTTTTTCTTTTCTTTTTCAATTTGATGGGTTTGTCGTGCAATTAGCGATAGTAAAACCAAGAGGGTAATTAAATTTGACGACACTTCATTTGCATTGAAGAATGTCATAAAGTGGTCGTGTTCAATATGCCTGACCTGGCGATAAACTAATATTTGCGTGTGGCACGTTCCATTTTTATTATTGATTGCTTAGCTCTTACCCAAAAGTGACAATCATAATTTTCGGATATCGCACTGAGTTCTTGGAAATAATTCATTTCTGTCGCTGGCGTATGAAAAAGTTTCTTGACCTTTGATATCCACGCGATGTATATTTCATGTCAACCGTTTTTTCCTTCATTTTATATTCAAAAGGAAGTTCATTTGCTTACGCTTATAATAATAGATTGTATTAATAAACTAGGTTGATAAATTATTTATTTGAATGTCAGACCGTTTGAGACCGTCGTTCTAATCGAATACATTTTTCTCTTTGTCGTTTATTTTTCAGCTTTCAAAAACATTTTACTCTTTGTGTCGTACGGTGAGCCGCATTAAGAAGATGCCTTGCCCATTTTTAACTCGCCTCAGCACTAGCTATGTGCGCAACTATGCACCACTATTGTTGAAAACCTATGGTAATCAATGCCCAGTTGTATCGCGATCAATTTCGTCGTTGCAAAATCCACCGATTGCCAATGTGTCGACATCGACCAATGCCAACTCGGCTGAGCCAGCCATTCAATCAGCCAAGACCGAATCGAATGTGGATACAAAGTGTCCCTTTTTGTCATCGACATCGGCCGCTAATATTGTTCGCGATGTGAGCGACTCCGTCGAAGACATTCCGATGGAACGTAGCTTTGCTTATGAGAATTTCTTCCATGAGCAAATCCAACGCAAGAAGAAGGATCATTCGTACCGTATCTTCAAGAAGGTGAGCCGGTTGGCTGGCGTTGGTGAATTCCCGAAGGCATTCGAATATTCATGGGGCGAAAAACCGATTACCGTTTGGTGGTGAGTTAAATGCTGGTTTTTCATCATCAACAATTTTCATTGTATACCAATCATCTCATGTGTAATCATTTGTTATAGTTCAAACGACTATCTGGGCATGTCGGCTCATCCGGAAGTGAAGAGAGCAGTTAGAAAGGCGCTTGAGGAAAATGGAGCTGGAGCTGGAGGAACGCGTAATATCTCAGGCAATACGTTGTATCATGAGAATCTGGAGAAAACCTTAGCCAAACTACACCAGAAGGAGGCTGCTTTGGTATTCACAAGTTGTTATGTCGCCAATGATACCACGCTATTTACGCTCGCCAAGCAATTACCTGGGTGTCACATCTTTTCGGATGCGGGCAACCATGCGTCGATGATTCAAGGGATACGAAACAGTCAGGCGCCCAAGCATATTTTCCGACACAACGACCCCAAGCATCTGGATGAGTTGTTGAGTAAGGTTGACAAGTCGATACCTAAGATTGTTGCATTTGAGACGGTGCATTCGATGACTGGTGCCGTATGCCCTTTGGGGACGTTGTGTGACATTGCTCATGAACATGGGGCGTTAACCTTTATCGATGAGGTGCATGCTGTCGGTTTGTATGGCGAGCATGGTGCAGGCATCGGTGAACGTGACGGACAACTACATAAAATGGACATCATAAGTGGTACATTAGGTAAAGCATTTGGCAATATCGGTGGCTACATCGCATCGACGTCAAATTTGGTCGATGTTATTCGGTCGTATGGAGCTGGTTTCATATTTACGACCTCATTGCCACCCACTGTGCTATCCGGTGCAATGAAGGCAATTGAAATCCTCGCTTCGGACGAGGGTCGCGCATTACGCGCAAAACATCAAGATAATGTACGTTATTTGCGCACGGCCTTGCAAAATGAAGGATTCCCAGTTGAGCACACTCCGTCGCATATCATTCCTATTAAAATTGGTGATCCATTGAAATGCACACAAGTTTCGGATTTGATGATACAAGAGCACGGCCACTACGTTCAGGCAATCAACTATCCAACGGTCGCTCGTGGACAAGAAAAACTCCGTTTGGCACCAACACCATATCATACACGCGCAATGATGGACGTTCTCGTGGCTGACATGAAAAAAGTGTGGAAAAAACTCGAATTGCCGATGAACGGACCACAATGCACTGAGGTACATATATTCAGTAGTTTTTTTTATACGGTTGTGTTGAATATTCCAACTCTCAATTGTTGAACTGAAATTTAATGCCATTTTGTGTCTTTCTCTTACAGGAATGTGCTTTCTGCCGCAAGCCAATCTTATTTGAACACTTTGAACAACGCACTCGCAGCGGTGGCTGTGGCATTGAAGTCAACTGTGCCATTCCAAACTGCCCACAAATGGTTGTTGCTGCCAATTAAATTCTTCTCAAATCAAAAACGAATCGGCTCAAAATGGATCACGAATTGAATTTTTTCTTCAATTTTTTTTTTAATTGGTGGTGCGGAATATCGGTTATGAATATTGCTTTTAATCGTGCATAAATAAACATTTTTGTTATTCAATTGGTTTTGTGATATATTTTTTTCAAAGCATTACCAATTTCTATTACATGTTCTTATCTTATCTTATGTTTCTTAGTTTTTTTCTCCAAAATGGTGAATGGGATAATTTCAAGAAAGAAATTAATAAATAAATATTGATGTTTAAATGCAAAGCAAAGAAATTTTATCAACTTTGTTTTATTTTTGTCACTCTGTTTTCATAACAGATTTTCGGGAAAACAATGTGTGTTATTCGTCAGAATATCATAATATTTTCTAAAGCAGTAAATGCTTTGTTTTCGAAAACCTGGTCGAAAATATCAACAAGTCTTGTAGAATTTATCAATGGACCTCACTTTGTCGGGAAAATATGAGTTTTTACAATGAAATGACAATCTTACCTATGACGCTACCAACAAGCTATCGCTCTCTCAAAAAGAAATAGACAATGATATTCAAAATCAAAGAAAGAAAACGCCAAACGTTTTAATTTCAATCAGTTTTATTTATAAAATGTATCAAAAAAAAATTTAACAGATTCAAAATTTAACGAATGAACAATAAATGTTGATGACAGGGAAAGGAAATGACACCTGATGTAAACTGAAATGATCGGGCTCAATGTATGTAGATAAAATGAAAATTGTTGTGAATGACCTCTAATTCAGATAATCGTATGTATTCGATGGATCTTTTTGTGGTGGTAGGTAATAATATTTTGGATTGAAGAAGTCAACAACATCTTCGTTTCCTAGATATGGTGAGAGGAATTTGTCCATCAATTTGTCAACACCAACGTTGACTTTGTCGAGGAGTGTGGCTCCGACGGTTTCTGATGCGTCTGATATGGGTAATGTAGATGGGGTGGCTAATGGTATCGATTTCAATGTCAATGGATGATTTAATATGGGATTACTGTGTGTGAAAAAAGAAAAAAAAAACAATGTGTGATTAAGCTGAAATTTTGTGAATGGATAAAATTGCGAATTTCGGTATGAAATATGGAAAAATGGATTTGGAATTGATTAAAAAAAAACAAAACAAAAGAAAACACGTAGAAAATTTTTAAAAATTAAAAATTAAATTAGCAATCTTTTTTGCCATATGATGAGAGAGTTGTAGAGAGATGTTGACATGCTTTAACTAAATCAGAGTTAGTTTGGCACGGCATTTTGACGTCAGGCGCATCATCTTTATTGTCATCGTAGTCTTCATACTCGTCATGGCAATCTTCAAAGTCATCTGGATTATCATCATTGTCGTCTTCATCGGCAAAGTCATAGTCTTTCTTCGGTTTGCGCAGCTCAATAACCAAATCTTCAATCACTTTTATGAGTTTGGATTGATCGGATGACTCTTTTTCGACATTCACAACCGCTTTTTCAATATCAAATTCAAGGTTCTCTTGCGCATTTGTTCCGTTGTCGTTGTCATTTTGCACACCACCAACTTCGCGCAGAAAATCTTCCTTGTCTTCATCATTCTTCAATGCATCTTTGATCGCTGCAATACTTTTTGGTTTGAATCCCAAGAAAAAGAAAGCATTTTTAACACAAAATGCACATCTTTTATCGGTGCAAGTGGAATTGATATGGGGCGTTGTGGTTGTGGTTCCCGAAGCTATAGTCGTTGTTGGTATTATTGTGCATTCTTCGGTGGTTTTAATTGTCGGAAGTGTTACAGGCGTCGGAAGGGTTGGTAATGTCGGTGGATTTGGAGGAATGGATATCGTTGGTACAGTGGTAGTAACAACATATGGTTGTTTAGTGGGTGGAGGTGCAGGAATCAAAGGACAGTGACAAATTTTTGGAGGCGTCTGAGCTGGAGCTGAAGTTGTTGTTGGGAGAAGCGGAATGGAAATTGCTGGAGGTACGGGATGAATCGATGGAGGTTTTACATAAGTTGGATTCGGTTTACAAATTGGTCTTGCAAGTACTTGTTGCGGTTGTGGTGGTGCTGCTGGCATCTGGTGTGACTGCGGTCGCTGAACTGATGTTGGATAGATTACGTACTGAATTGGGCTCAATTTGGCTAATGAATTAATTGCCTGAACATTTGTCGGAACACAAGATGCATTGACCGAATGGCCGGATCCGTATGGGTAAATTGCTCGTACTTGATCAGGATGTGGTGCTTGATACACAGTAGTAACTTGATTGGATTTTTGCGGAGACAAGTAAAAAACGCCGTATGGATACTTATTCTGAGTTTGTCGCTTCACCCTAGGCTTCACCATCGATTTGTCGTGAGTCAAAAAGTTACCATTACCAAAATGCGACGCAAAATCATTCGGCTTATCGTTTATATTTCGAACAACGGAATGCCTTCGGAGGCAACCTAACGAGTAGTATGCATACCTTGGAAATAATGATGCGTCCAGTTGTTGAGCGGCATTTTCATTCATCTGCAGATGTCTTTCACCTAGATTCTAGAAAGGCGTCGCCTGTTAATTAAGAATTTTTATGCATTTTGTTAGTTGGGATGAAAATCGTCGGATGAAATATTTAGAATGTGTTTAGTTCACTTTTGACGTGTAATACTTGGTGAATTGAGTAAATTTACCATGGGTGGTTGTTGCTGTAGGTTCATCGGAGTTTGTTGAGCCTGAGATGGTTGTTCTTGTTGGAAGTTTTTCACTTGCTCTTTCGTTTCCTTTGCATTTTTCTCTTCCGGAATTGATTTGGGTGCATCGACATCGAGCAAGCTTGCTGCTACATCTTGTTGTTGGCCCTGTTGTGGATTTTGCGGCTGAGTATTTTGTGCTTGCATATTTTGGAGGTTTTCAACAAGCTGCTTCATTTGTTCGGCATTTGGTCTTGCCACATCGACAGAGGTGAAACTCATTGGCTGTTGTTGTTGTTGTTGTTGTTGTCGACGTTCAAATTGCATTGGCAATGGCTCTTCAGCTTCTCGATAACCACCATAGGCAGCTGTTGGTGGAGCTATGAATGAAAATGTTGGTTATTTTGAAACGTTCAAAATGTTCAATTCAACGATCTTATGGAAATTTGTTGGCAATTCATTTTACCTGCGAAAAATTTCTTTGGAGCAAATTTCGCAGGAGCGTACGGAGCAGGGGCGTACGGAGCAGGGGCATACGGAGCAGGGGCATACGGAGCAGGGGAATACGCAGCTGGAGCAGGAGCATAAGGAGCAGGAGCGTATGCTGGCGAATTTAAAAAAGATTCATCAGAATTTCAATCGTTAAAATAACACACAATTCGCTTACCATATGAGTTGTAAGCATATCCATACTTAGCAGGCAGCAATTTTGGGAATTTGAAGAGTTTCGCTAAATCGAACAAAAAATCTTAGTCATTTGGAATGCTCTGTCATTTTTGAATCAAACTAAACGACTTACGTTTGAACACTTTGAATGGTTTCAATTTGAAAACTGGTACAACTGGTGCAACTGGTTTGTAACTGTAGTCATCTCCTTTATTGCCCGGTAATAGAAAAAACGATTTTAAATTGATGCAACTTACACTTGCGAAGTGTGTTCAACCATACCGTATCCGCCGTAGCTTGGTGAAGCATAGCTGTCATCGTAGCTGGGTTGATACGCCGGTGGTGCGTATTCTGGGTAGCCGTAAGCTGGAGAGAGAAATTTGTCTCCCTTATCCGATCTAGCACCGTCCGGTTCCTCAAATTCGCTCTCGTCATCAGATGATCTCATGTGTTGTGAGTTTTCCTGTTAAAGAAAAATATTTGAATTTTTTTTTAAAATAAAACTTATGATTTACAATTTGACAGAAATAAAAAGATGAATCCGGTGAAAAGTGAATGTGAACAGAGAAAAAAAATTCACTTACATTTTCGTTAAATTGTGCTGGATGCAAAATTTGATCGATTCCGGCTGACATGGCATCAAATGACCATGGTGCACCAAGCGTTTGTGAACTGCTTCCCTCATCCAAATGTGCGGTTTGTTGTTCTTCAATCGATGGCATTGGGTTTTGTTGGCCAAGGTGGGCTTGACCATGGTTCCATTCTTCGCCAACTTGTTGCTCTTCAATACTTGGCAGTGTGAAAATTTGGGCGGCTTCAAGATGATGTTGCCCGCTTTGTTGATGCCATTCTTCACCCAACTGACTTTCACTTCCATCGAAATGTGCCATAGGCATTTGTTGCTCTAAATGAGTTTGAGCTTGGTTCCAGGATTCACCGACTTGTTGCTCCTCGAACGATGGCATTGGTGAATTCTGTGCACTTAACTCAGACATTGGGTTTTGTTGGCCGAGTTGTTGTTCTTCAACTCTTGGAAATGGGAATGGAAATTGACGTCTTTCTCTTCTCGATTCGTCCAATTGTGGCATTGGATTTTGTTGGCCAAGGTGGGCTTGATCATGGTTCCATTCTCCACCAACTTGTTGCTCTTCAATACTTGGCATTGGGAAATTTTGTGCGGCCTCAAGATGATGTTGCCTGCTTTGTTGATGCCATTCTTCACCCAACTGACTTTCACTTCCATCAAAATGCGCCATAGGCATTTGTTGCTCTAAATGAGTTTGAGCTTGGTTCCAGACTTCACCGACTTGTTGCTCCTCAATTGACCGCAATGACGGGTTTTGCGTGTCCAATTCGGATAAAGCAGCTCCCAAACACGAACATTGTCGTTTTTCTCTTTCCGATTCGTCCAATTGTGGCATTGGATTTTGTTGACCAAGGTGGGCTTGATCATGGTTCCATTCTCCACCAACTTGTTGCTCTTCGATCGATGGGGCTGCTGGATCGGCGAACAGCATGAGCGGATGGTTTGCCTCAGCTAAGTGAATCATTGGATTTTCTTGACCAAGATGCTGTTCCTCGATTGTTGGCATTGGCATTGGCATTGGCATTGGCATTGGCATATTCTGTTGCTCTAAATGTGTTTGTGCATGAGTCCATGCCTCACCGACTTGTTGCTCTTCAATTTGTACCCTTGGAATTCTTTGTCCGACTTGATCATCTAACATCAAGAGTGGTAATGGATTTGGCAATGGATTTCCAGCACCAACTTGTTGCTCTTCAATCGTTGACACGGGGAAATTTTGCGTCGATTCAAGATGATGGAGTCCACTTTGTTGTTGCCATGCTTCGCCGACTTGCTGCTCTTCGATTTGTGGCATTGGATTTGCTTGCTCCAAATGATTGACTCCCATTGATTCTTCGTCCAAATGCTTTGGGTTGTGCGACCATTCTTGTCTTTTATCTCTTAGTAAATCAACACCAAACACTTCAGACGGGGTTGCCTAAACAAAAATATGCACAATTTATTCAATTAGTTTTCACATTTTAACAAAGAAAAAATACACAGAACAAACAATCGATTTGAAAAAAAAAAAAACTCACTACACTTACAGTAAGATCTGATTGATGTTGGACATCATATGCGGGTACGAATTGCCAATAAAGTGGAGTACACAGCACCGATTCGATGCACAAAAGCGTAATGATCTTGATGATCTAATAAAATGGATTAAAAGAAATTCATTAATATTTCACTTGGATTCAGTTCGGTTTTTTCTTTTCGATTTCACAATGAAAATGCAAATCAATATAATCAAACAGAAAATCGTTCACTGAACAAAACACCAATCACTTTTTCTTTTGAACACTTAGAAAAAAAGAACGAAAAAATACCATTTTGTGGGTGATTTTGAAACACTTCTCACAGAAAAATTCACAACAATTTGTTGGAAAAGTAACTTCAACCACTAATTCAGTTTGAACAAAGGTTTTTAAACGTCCAAACTACTCGACGTGTTACTTGGAAATGATCGGCTGGTCACATTATCGCCACGAAGTAAAATATGTTATTGGTGAAAAAGTGCATCGAAGACATTTTCAATTGCAACAAAAACTATTTTGAAAGAAAAACAGGTGAATGAAAAAATGCCGCAAAATGCTGACGAACATCAAAATACACAAACAAAATGAAAAAATACAAACAATTTTTGAAGTCATTGTTATCGTTGCTGTTTGTTATTTTGGGATTTGTGTCTTTTGAACCTCATGTGTACTATATATGTGCAAAACAATTGCTTGATAAAGCAATAGCGCTTGAAGTGCGGTGTTTGACGTCGCGAATATTTTATGTAGCATATGCAATTCAATCATATCCGATTGCAACATTACACCATTTAATGCTATTTTTATGGACTATATCAAATTTTTTGTATGGCAACCATTGAGCATTCAGTTTAAAATGAAGCTCTTTTATGATTTTTTCGAATTCAACTTCTTTCCATACCTCTGATTTGGCGCATTCTGAATTTTTTGAATGAATTTTTTTTTTTGTAGACCGAAAAAGGCATCGATTTCATGCATGATTTAAAGTCAAATGAATGGTATATTTTTAAAAGTACCCAAATGATTCCGGAAAATCAGGAATATCGTGGAAAGTAAAAGGAAAACTGAAATCATATGACATATATGGCACAATGTAGCTTAAAGGCACTCATTCAAATTAATTTTTTTCTCCCTTTTTTCCATATATTTCGATGTTTCAACGAATCGTTTCACTGTTTTATGTATAACTCCTGTTATCAACTGAAAGAATAAACTTGACATATTTTAACAAACGTGCCCTTGATAAATAGAATTCTAGCACAAGACTGTCACATTTCAAGCTCTCAGTGCGTTAAACACGCTTTAAAATCAATAAACATGCATTTGAAATGAACCTCTAAACTGTTTCACTTTGACACGGTCGTCGTCAATGTGTATTTTCATTTGCATGATGTCAACATGTCAATGTCTTCATTGGACCAATCACCCAAAGTCAATCACAAGAAATATGACGGTTAAGCAAAGGAAAATTCAGACTGAGAAGTGGATGCAAGAGTAATTTTCGAGTAAATATTTATGACATCCTAACATTGGTTTCAGTCATCTGCGTGCGTTGCGGAAAAATGTCATTGAGTCACGCTTCGTAGGCAAAACATGTTCGGAAACAAAAATAATTTATTAGCGTTCGAATGCATGTAGCATCTCGTTCAAAATGCAATATCAATTTATAAAATTGAATAACGAGAGGCACATAGCGGAGCGGGTGTACACTGTACACGAATTGTACAATTAAAAATTATGCATGTATTCCGCTGTTTGTTTATCGTCCTGTTGTATTTTTTTCTGCGCCCCACATTCAACTGCATAAACACAAACCAATCGTATTCGAACGGTATATTCAAATCACTTTTTTTCCGTTTCATCTCATGAGATGAATAAATATCTCACTCAAACCATACAAGATATGCGCCACAATGTATGCTACAAATTGAGAAAAAAGTAAACTCATGCATGTTTTATGTGTTGGAACGTGTGTGCTGTTGATACACGGCTGAGTCGAAACACCGCACAACAATACGCAATGCATTATCAATTCGAGATGAACCGAATGCGAGCGAAATGTGTGATTGAGTGAAATGTTAGAGAATGAAAAAAGAAAAGAAGGAATGAAAACAAAATTCGTGTGTTTCGTTGAACGAATGAGTTTAGTAGCCGGCTTTTTTCGGTTCCGTCATCAAATGCCGTACGCGTATCACACACAACATCTCGGTCTCTCGCTTTTGCTCTCGTCTCCATTCGTATAGATACACCACTGCATGCGTCGGGTTGCTCTCACAGGAGAGAACCGTGCCAGTGTGTGTGTGTGTATGCGCTACATGGACTATGTATATACACGAGAGAGTGTGATCGGTATCATTAGAAATTAACCAATTTTTTTTTCGTCCGCCGAACTCAATTCTGAGTTCAGTCTGTGCTCGACATCCGACGAGATACCAGCGCGTTGTTGTTTTCTTCATCATCATCATCATCGGAAAACCGAAATTCATCGCAAAGATTTCTGCCTCGAAAGCATACGAAATTTTCGATATTGCATCTCTGCATCAACATGTTCAGTTCCGTTGTGACTGCACATCACAAATGTGATTAACACAATTATTGGATGGTTTTTATCGAAAAAAAAAGTTTTAGTGTTTATTTTTATTCAAAAAAAGGACCTTTCATTTTTTTAGTGAAATGTTGACCGTTATAGGTCCCTCTCGACGACAAAATTAGCTTCGAAAAAATGCTGATTAATTTCGAATAATTTATGCAATCTTCATCAGTGAGCCAAAGTGGAAAAAAAGAACCGAACAAAAATTCGTGAGAGAAACAAAAAAGCCCAATCGCAAATAAATTTTAACGTATCATCGAAACTGAGTTAACGGTGTGTGTTGAAAATTCAAATTGGATTCTGTTTTAGTCTTTTGGCATTATTCATTTTGTAAAGTGGTCAATCTGCATGGTGCATTCTTTTCAATCCGGAAACAAAACATTTTACAAAAGTAAAACCGAAGAAAATTACTTGTGCCGATAAATGAACAGAGTCGCTGATTTTGTTTTTACCGTTTGATTTATTCTCATTTTGCGGCAAGCAGCCCATTAATTGTGCACACATATGAAACACGCGTTTCGAACATTTAACCGTACGTGTTGTGTGCTACGTGATCAGATGAGGAAGCTTTTTTCTGTGTTCGACTGCCCGAAAAGCCGAAAGTCACACAAGAAAATGTACACTACAGAACAATTGATACATACGCCGGCTTGAACAATTTAGCGAGACACACATTTTTCTTCGCAAAACATTCATTTCGAGCGAATGCGATGCGGTGATACTCATGACGAGGACAAGCATACAGTGATTTTTTTACTTTCACCCATTTTCCTTGGCCAAAAGCCACACAGCCGACTTTCGATTCATTCAAACGCGTTTTTACTCGATGAATGTGTTATGTAAAACAGAGCTGCTGTTCTTTCATCTATCGGGATAAAAGGAAGAAGGTTTTTGACACGGTGAAATAATACCACAGTGTGATTCATTTTCAACATGAGTTCAAATTCAGTTATGAACTTTTAGCGCGTTCAAAGATAATGAAGGCAAAAAAAAAACAGGTAAAAAAATCGTGTATGAGAAATTGTCTTTCTGTGAATTTGATAGAAGATTTACTCACGACGACGACGACATTTTTTCTGATTACGTAAATCACCTTGAACGCCATAAATACGTGAATTCTAACAAGTCATAAAAGAACGACCGAACTATTTCGTTGTGGACAATTGAAACCCCTCGAAAAAGCCAACGAACTGTTTGGATCCCAAAAATACTACCGACGTATTAGATTAATGAATGTGACTGCCATCAGATAACAAACAGTTCATAAATTTTATCAGTCGCAAAAATAAATAAATCATGTTATTTTCATGGTGGTGAATGAATTGTTATCTAACATTTTCGAATGCTAAATTATTTTACGCGAGTGTGATTCACAAGCAAGTATTATGCAATCAGTGTTTGAGGGAGGAAACAGCAAAAAAATTTGAATAAATCATATTTGATCAACGCTGATTAAAAAAAAGTACAAACAACGAACCAAAAGAGAAGAAGAGCGGCCGAAAAAAAGACTCTTACTCACGTTTTTGTGCCAAGTGGAATTTTGAACTTGACTTTTTTTTCGCGCGCGGCTTGTGAATGAGACGTAAATTTTGCAAATTATGTGTGTGAATTGGAAAGGTGGACAAAGCTAAGGCACATAGATAGAGTACCAGATAGCCCGCTTGCTAAATTCCAATGTATGAAGTGTGCGATTTGCGTTGGATTTTATCACAAAACCAATACCAATAAGTGGACGGTGTTGCGTATAATGGTGACTTAGCGCACGGCGTTTCTGAGGTTAATGCCGATCCAACTATTGTTAGATTGGAGTAAGGCCCTAGTGGCCATCGTATGCTCACTCCTTTTGGCCATTTCATTCATAATGTGCACGGCAAAGCCCGTTGCAATTGTTGGCGGCGGCGGCGGCCTGAGCACCAACGATTTTACACCGGCAAATCGTACGCAATTACTCAAGCGAAATGCCATTGAAAGTGAAAATCGCTTGATGCTCACCACACCATCAAACGATGCAATGCCATTGAATATATCACTGAGTCATAATCCATTCGGATTGGATACGGTGAAAAATGATACGTCCGTTGTGAAATGGCACGTAAATGCAACACAGCCGGCTCGAACGACAAAGTCGACGTCGACGTCGGCAGTGAATCCATCGAAAAATATCCGTCATGGCTCGATTTCAACAACGACGACGACACCAAAGGTGGCTATTACAAATCATTCGTCCGATGCATCAAATGAATTAAATTTAGCTGCACTTAGCGGTGATGGCAACCAGCAACCAAACAATTTTGAACAGCTCAAAGTACTAGCCAGAACTCAACCGAACATTAAATCAAACGATCAACCGGTGGACACAACAAAAACATCAACGAACGAACAAAATGCCACTCGACATTTCAGTGCGACCAAATTCAATGTATTCAAATTGGTTGGCAAAAAATCACCGACTCGCCCAAGTGACGGCAATTTTACAACCGAATTGCCAACCAAGCAAACCACCACAATACATCAATCAACCATCACAACGAAAGCAACTATTCAATCAGTATTTCTAGATCATCTAAATAATTTTAACGACACTAAATCGCCGAACATTGATAGCATTAGTAATGATAACATAAATCCAAATACGCAAACTCAAGATATGGTGGACGCAGAGATTTTATCACGAACGGAACGAAGTGTTCAAATTGCGGCAAATAAACGCAAACGATTACATAATGATTCGAACAATGCGGAACGCATTGAAAGATCCGCCAATTTTTCATTAAGCAAAGCCACCAAACGTATCCAACTACTGATTAAAGGACGTTTCCTGCAAATGCTGCCCGATGGCACTGTCAACGGAACACAAGACGATCAAAGCGAATACAGTAAGTAGACACAGATACTTTTTTCTACTGGTTTCAATTGTGCATAAAAACATATAAAACTTTTGAAGTTTGTACCCAAGTTGATGAAAATCACAATCTCAGCAATAAATTAGCCTGAATGGATTTTTGCGGCCGTCGAATTCTTAATGCAAAACTAAATTTAAAAAAAACACTTTCACGTTTGCCAAAGCACTTTATCGTTTCTTTTTTTCACTCGTTCAAAACAACTTATTGTGTTTCAGTTTGAAAGTGACAAGTACACGCAATGATCTCACTTGAAACTATGCCGGAAACTATGCCTGAAACGATCCATGTATGTAAACAAGCGCTAAAAACATATTTTTCGCGTGTGTCGCTGTGCGAAGTGTGTGTTCTTCGCATCTGTTCCGTTATAATAAATCGTTGAGAAAATATCTTACTGACTTAATGCGACTTGGCTCAACTCTACTCGACTCGATCTCAACCAAGCCAGAACTCTTGAATTTAACTCTTCACAAAACTTTTGAATTCAATCGCAATGATTTGAATAATTTTGATGATCATAGAATAGTCTAAAATGTTCTTGTCATCAAATTAAAAACTTTCTTTGAATTTATTCAATTTTTGAATAAGCTATCGAATTCGAATTACCTTTATTTTTATTGTGAGTATCGATTTGCGTTGTATTCATCGCAGAACGATACCGTATTTGGTGGATTTTATTGCTCATTCTTTGCTGAAACAATCTCCAATTCTCTAGCTATAGCTAGATTCTTGGTTTATGTTCGATGGTATTATTCCATCGATGCGTGCTTCAATCCTAATGTTTTTTTAGACATTCAAATGGTGGAATTTAGATTGAACATTTTGGGCATTTTTAAAGTAATTTTGCCAAAAAAAACCGGCTCAAATCGCTTTTATCACTATAATGCGTGTGACACACATAAGTTGATACGGCCGACTTTATTAATTTCATTAATGTTGTTGTTTTTTCCCTCTCTCTCCTTTTCCTTGAATCATATTTCGTGCATAAATCGAAGCGAGTTTTGAGAACAGATAAAAATGGCCGTCATACCAGAGTTGTCACAAAGAGTTGCGAGCAGAAACAAAGCGATAAAATTGGCTGTTAATTAAAAAATGAACCAAATCAAGGCCATCGTTCGATGACCGCGAGTAAAATGGATTTTAGTTTAAAAATTGCGTATATTTTTCGTCTTCAAATTCCTGACAAAGTCCAAAACATCTTTGGCAACTAGTAAGAGTGTTTCTAGCGACAAGACCCCCTACGAGTGGTGAATAAGCCATTTAAATTCATCAATTTTTTCTTCATGTCATTTGCTATCGATTTAGATCAAATCGAACGAATTATTGCAATAACACTTGTTGTTCG
Organism: Sitodiplosis mosellana; assembly: GCF_009176505.1. Classification (NCBI taxonomy): domain Eukaryota; kingdom Metazoa; phylum Arthropoda; class Insecta; order Diptera; family Cecidomyiidae; genus Sitodiplosis; species Sitodiplosis mosellana. The sequence goes on from NW_022595244.1 coordinate 6,076,710, forward strand.
ATGCAAATTAGATTTCAATTTGAATTTTTGTTTTATTAAATATTCCAAGTATGATTTTTGAAACTTGGGCTTTTATTCGAAAATGTATGAAAATTTATTCGATTTTCTCATGTGGACAGAAGAAAACGGGTTCAAAGTAGCGGCACGTATATATTTACATAGGAAATTGATTATTTTCGAAATATTCATCTAAAATTAAACATATGCTCACATCGAAATCGAGTCGATTCCAACGACCGATGTCATCAATTCGTTATTTATTACAGTGGTGATTTTCATTCTGTGTGTTTGCCTTTGTTTGCCGCACTGTCAGCGATATCGATTGTTTTTGTGGTCAGTTCACATTTGATACGCGCGACAAAGTATATAATTTTTCGCTAATCAAATCGTTAGCACGATTTCAATTGTCCATACGAAAGTAGAAAAAAAGAGTAGGCCTCGGCGCATTGGCGAATGGTGATAAAGCACGAATGGTGATAAAGAATGGTGTTTCGCATTTCTACACGGAGAAAAAGAACGACAGATGAAATAGCTGAACAACCGAAGTGGCGATAATTGTAGAATACAAACGAATGTGCGCGAGCCGAACCGATTACATCATGTCAAAGGTCTTTCTTCGATGCTAAAAGTCCAATAAATTTCGTCATTAAAATTCGTAAAATCATTGTGGTAATAAGAATTTTCATCGGACAATTTCAATTTTATGTGTTGTTTACATGGGTTTCGGTGCATCAAAATCATTTTTATGAGTACTTTAAAGTTGCTAATTACCCAAGTAGCAAGTGGGATGTGGATAATGGTCACCGAAAAATGAGAAACAACAAATCTGCACCAGTCATCCTGAAATGCATGTAAAAATACCCGGTTTTTGACGTCGACGCGGCCAGAGCTAACGGTAAAATGGTTGATATATTTACAGTTCGTCGGTCGTTTGGCTTTTTTCTTTCCTTGTTTATCAAGTGTATCGTGATCTAGTTTCCCATTTTCCACATAATTATTCATTGCGTGATGAGCCGTCACAATTTCTTCTTCATTTTTCTTTCTTTTTTTCTGTACCCACGATTATTATTATCAATCACGACCACACACATTGGAAAGGAAAAGGGAAAAAAGAGTATCACCTCTACATGTCAAATTCTATTTAATAGGCAATTCCAATTGATCAATCGACGCAAGATAGATTGATCGAGATAAGACGCAATGGAAAATATTGAAGAAAAAAAAACGATCGGGCGAGCTCAACGGCCTAGCGTTGCACTGCACCGAACCCGTTCAATATTATCACAAATCATGTGAGATCGTTAACAATGTAACAGATATTGTTTACACTGTTTTGGCGTTTGTTTTGGAAATTCTCGCTTTCGGAATCCAAGAAGCACCATGTAAGTTTTACAAACGAACGAAAAAAGAACACATCAATTCTATCGCTATATTTAAACCATTTCGAGCGTTGTGTGCGGAGTTTTTTTGTGTGTGGGAAATGAAAATGAAATTGTGAATAACACGCAGCGCTTTTGGAATATTGAAAGTGTTTGAATATGCGTTTGACGGGGCAAGCCAATTGTGTTTATTATTAATGCTGATGAAGTTTGTTTGACTGAAAACTGTTGCCGTTTTATAACTCAATAAAGTGATTTGAGCATTTGCAGTGGAAGTGTAACGCGATGAAGTGGTGAAAATGGCGAAATTCAATTGAAATCTCTCCGCCATTCTTTCTCTCTCTCTCTCTCTCTCTCTCTCGGAGATATTGAACATTTATTTTCCGTGTTCGATACGGTTTTTTTTCTTCTTTTCTATGCATATTCTTCAGATTCCTGATATTGGATTATATTTTTTGCTCCGCGCAGCAAACACATGCAGCCACGGCTGTTTTACACGGGATTATTTTTAACGGTTAATGGATTTTTCGTTTCTCTTCCTTGTTATTTGGTGCGAAAAAGAAAACAACAACATTGTTTGAAAATCTCAATGACCATTTTTGGATAATTGCAATTTATGATAAAATATTCTGCGATTAGTGTTCATGGTGTTTTACAGTTTCAGGCACTAAAAAAAGTGAATAAATACAATATTCGATTCGTTAACGCAAATTTCGCGATTGAAAGTGTGTGTTCCAAAATGACCTCCGGCACTGGATATGACGACGGCGACCAAGAATTAGCCACATTTCAATTGCAATATTTACAGTTTTTTAACAGACATAATAAGCACAAAATTTATCCTGCTACGATGTGCTATTCATATCACAGATGAATAATATTCAATTAGCATGACGATATCTATTGCAAGCATGAATTCGAAGCACAAATGTGGCTTTGAAGATAAGAAAGAAAAAAAACACTGATCTATAGGTATTGAATACTGGTTCGTGTGGCAAATTACAGCTAACGATTCAAAGTAATTCCTTTTTTGCATATTACTTTTTTTCTTACACTTTGTCTGTGCACTCGCCTGCTCTCTCTCCTTCTCTCTCTCTCTCTCTCTCTCTCTTTCTCCCCCATGGATCGCCCGCTCTCTCTTTCCCGGTGGCTCGCCAGAGATGCTTCTCGGAAATGTGTATTTGAGAGAAGATGCCATTCAGATGATTGTCGTGAAAACGAAGCCTCGTAACACGCTGTATCGATTAACCGGAGCGTAAATGTGGCAAAGAACAACACAATCGTCATGCATATTTGTTTCGCGTCAAATGTTCGTCCACACCCAAGTCACAGATAATAAGTTATTTTCGATTCGCTCTTTATTTCTGCATCGACACGTTAAATAACATGAATGAAACGTTTGAAAATCGTGATTTCATCGAACTCTCTCTTTCTGTCATTATTTCATTAGAATATTGCACTGGTTCTATCAATTATTTAATTATACTGTATAATTTACGGCGATTTTGGGTCACTTTGATAGAGATTAACCAAGTTGCCACAATCAACATTTCCTGCTGTCATTTTTTTGGACTTGTCGAGTTTTTCCCTCGTGTGAATGGATGCTACGCCGTCATTTCAATCCATTCCTTCGATGTTCATTACAAAAATCAGAATGAAATTAACCGGGCTAAATTGACTTGAGAACATCGGCAGAGTCAATAGCGAATTCGTTTACTTGAAATTGGATTGAATGGATAGATCGTTTATCTTGATCAAATGAATTGATATGTTGATTGTACTGCAGGCTATGTATAATGCGCGCAAGGTTAATTGGCATGACACACGTATACTCTCCATGAGCCTCTGTATATACGACAGATAGAAAACGTCGAACAAGAAAAAAAAGCGTCGCCTTAGGACTACTTGCAGAACATTAGAAGTATGGCACATCGCCCCAATCCTCAGGTGACGCTCTTTTTTCTGTCAAATCAATGATCACAGAGACTGCACACGTAAATCTATCAACCATTCAACATTAATTGCACGAAATATAACCTAGCTGAGAAAAGGCTGTGTACTGTGTGCTTTTTTCGGTGTGTGAGTTCTGATTTTGTTAGTGGGCTAACGAACGATGGCGCCAAACGATTAAATGATGCATTTCCATGTAATCGAAGTGCAGCACGGGCAAGAGAGATCATTACGATTATGACATTTTTATGGTCTTTAAATTGAAAACGAAATGCAAATTCGTGTTCGATTCAAACGATTATACACGCCTGCGGCGTCATATTTATACAAGCAATTCCAAATATGCTTGGGAATACATGTATGTGTGCATTCTCGATGTAAGCATTGAACGGTCAATTTATTGTCTATTGTCAGCCGAATTTATGCATGTACGGTTGAATATTTTTCTGTGGACGTTTTTCAATAATAACAACACATTTACAGCACTAATGGGATACTAAAGCGCGGTAAGAAGACCGATATCACATTTCACATGATTTCTACCTCCAAATATCAATTTTTAAACGATTGTCGGGAATATCGAAACGAAACATCGTTAACATTTCGATTGGAGGAATTTTCAGAATTGGAAAAGGTTAAATATGTTTATGCATCCATTGTTGGAAGAACGCATTTTGTGAAATTGGATATGCATTTGTTGGTGCAGCAAGAATGCTGCCGTATATCAGATCGAAAGTAGTGTACATATATCAGTTGTGTGCTATTTTTGTGAAAATCGTCGATTTTTGAAGCACACACACGCACACACACACACAGTCGAATGCCAGTACAATCAACGCATTCGCGTTTATATGAGAAATGATCAATCTAGTGACACCAGATTGATTTTATTTTTGAGATTCGACTTCAATGCGCGCTATTTTTAGTGTTGTGCAATGCAATCGATTATATATCGTCTCGAATGCAACATTTCTTACTCTATTTTCGAACTTTCTCGTCTCATTACGGACGTCCAAATGTGTGTTATTACACCCCAGAGATGCATGCACCAATTTTATCGGCTATCATAAACTTTAATGCACTTTATAAATCAAATTTCTCGACAAATGCAAATTTCAAAAATTTATTTATTTTGTATACAATGGATGGCGTCAAATTTGTTTTCTATTTTTTTTTTCTCTTTCTCCATTAAATCAAAAACGTATTCAAAAACTGTGTGCGCATTTGACGTCGCCATAAAAAACAATCATATGAAGCGGCAGTTTTGTTATTTTTGAAGCACAATTTAAACAGCAATAAAATGTTAAACGGTTCTCTTTGTTTGAACAATGAATTTGATAGTATGAAAAAAAAATGGTGCAAGCGCTTCTAAATTCAGTCTAGAAATGTCAATTAAGTGCAGCGTGCTGAGTAAACACCCATCGATAAATGGTTAGCAATCATTTTTTTCTTCAAAAGAAACAGTGAAAAAGACAGAATCATGTTCAACAAGTTTGGTCTTTGTAGCATAAGGTCAGAATGATTGTAAATTTCAATTTATGCTGATGAAAATATGGCATTTTGTCATCGTTCCAATATTCAAAAAGAAATGATAAATTGTGATGCAAACCGGAGGGAATAAAACGCGTGAGTTTTTTGTGTGCGGCAAACTCCCAACAATTCAATTATATGCGACATTTCCAAACAGAAGCAAATATGATTCAATTTCCTAACCTCTTCGGCTCAAACTGATTTATTCATCAAAAAAAAAATTGGAATATGAATAGGAACAAAAGAAAGCTGTCAAAATCGAATAAATATTTATCAAATATTTATATGAGCAGATGGGCTTGGTGGAGATAGATTGAAAGCAACAAGATTGAAGACAAGAGGAAGAAGAGCAACGGAAAGAAGTTTCTTTCTATTGAATTTGATTGAGCCAAAATGCCATTTTGATTGAGAAAAAAAGCATTTTTCTTATAAAATGAACGCATTTCGAGAATTACTATATTATGCATTCAAATGCAACTTTAAATCACCATAACCAATTGAGTAAGATGTATACGCAATGCGGCCAAAGTGACTTGGACCGAATTTTGATCCGAATTACCGTCATTATTCATTCGATTGAAATGATTTTTTTAAAGCAGAACCGAGATAGATGAACCCTGTCAAATTTCTCTCTCTCGCCCATGACAGAGAATCCACATTAAAACGTTATAAATTTTTATTGAACTGATTTATAAAATAAACCAATTCAATGAATTGACTTTTAACATGAAGCCGCAATTCGATCGTGAAAAGCTTGTAGTGTTGTTTTTTTTTCTTCGACAAAACACATTTCAAACCGAACAACCGGCAAACTGATCCATTTGCGTGTGCATAAATTTAAATTACGCATTTATGGTTCGTTGAACTTGATTTCACAACGGCTAAATTGACAGAGTACAGAGAGAAAAAAACGCGCGTGCGAATTCATTCAATTTGTCGTCGTTATTTTTTCTTTCTCACTCTCTCTATGTATGGGGTGTTTGATTATCAAGCATTCGCATGAAAGGACCACGTTAAAAAAACACACAAATAGCTACGTGATTCAGTGATAATAATTTGTTTGGTACTGTGACACTTTTTTTTGCTCGTCCATTTCAACTCATTCATTAGAGAATATTCGAAAACAATACAACTAATTTAAATAACATTCTGTTCATTAGTCGCATTTCACAAAAAATCGTCATCAATTATGCAGTGAATCAGTTTTTTATTAAAACTGATTGCACAAAGTAGCAAGCAGTAGAATGATACCATATTTCTAGAACACCATTCTTCTGACGAGACTGTTTATGAAGCTAGATTGTTTTATTACCCGTCAATAAACCAAAAAATTGGGTTTTGTTTATTTAAATTTGTGTGCTGCTTTTAGCTTCAATCTAAAAATCAAATCTATCTCGTTTTATCTCTCGCTTGAATATTTATTGAGAGGGAGAGAAATAACTTTCCATATCACATTGGACGATGATAAACACTGTGTCGGAATCTAATTTATAAAACTTCGTTATGGGCCTCATTTGCTCATCGTACGTATCGAAATAAATTCAATTTTGAAATATTTTAACGGTTTCTAAAGAGGTCTGCTCCCCGATAAACCGGTAAGTGCGACACTCTCACGCGTCGTTATATTGATTGTTATGAATTGGTTTTGATAAATTAGTAACTCATCAGATGGTATCTATGTTTTTTGTTCCGTTATCCAAGCAGAGCGCCAACGTTGAAATCACTCATAGTACGACTAATCTGGCACACACCCAATAGATTCGGTCATAAAACCATATTCTATATCAAACGTCACACATCTTCGTATGAGTCAATTTGAGATGAAAAAAAAACACGAAAATAATCTTCAGTGCCACAAGGCATTAATCTCTTCGAAGTGTTGATTTTTTCCCGTCTTTGGGCACGACAACGTCTAATTGAATATATTGTTCCGATGTCAAAAGTCAAATGAAATTATCTGGCGCTGAACAAGCAATCGAATTCGATACGCACAGCTACTCGGATGCGCCAGAGAACAACATACAGAGTTGAAAATATCCCTCTTTCTCTACTCGCTGCACTCCGAATTAAAAGAAAAAGTGTCAATAAAAACAACACCGAGAACTGTAAACAAAAACACAGTCATGTGAATGCGTAGAAAAGAAAGAAGAAGTCGCGTTGATTTGTCATGTCAACCAAAAGAAAACATCAAACCAACCAGAAACTGAACAAAACGACGCATAAATCTCCGATGAAATTGAAATATTTTGATTTGATTACATCAAAGAGCGTGAGCTTATTGAGATTGATCAATTTGATGAACGCATATGCATTTTGTGATTGGTGCGATGTGTGTTCGTGTGTATTTCCAAAACGCGCGCTCAATCCATGAAAATAAAATTATTTATGGACTGCATATGCAATGACGTCGTTTTATGTACTCACAAAGGCCAAAGCAATTGTTTTATGATGAATGATATCGCTTTTGATGACTTCATACAACACATTAGCAGCATCTCAAATGCATCGATAATTGCAGCTGCTTCTAGCGGAAGCGGCAAACAATTTACAATCTGTATTTTGTATGAGTTCGGTTCGGTTGTGCGTGGAGGCTTGAACTATAGAACCGACCAACAGAACCGTGCAAAATGTGTATTTTTAACAAGAAAAAACATTTCAGCATCGATAAAGATAACATTAATTTCATGGTACGATGTGCTAATGGGATCTGACACCGGACTGTTAAAATCAGCCTGCTAAAAATCCGATTACATAATTCGGTTTGACGCTAATGTGATTGAGACAAAACGGCCGATTCCGAATGAAATGGTGTTCAAAATTCAAGAAGCGCACGGTCTCATTCAAAGAGGATATGCCTGTTATGTAAATCAAGCGTAGAAAGTTCATTTTTGCAGAAAATATGACAACGAAAGACTTAATTCGCAATATGACTCTGGACAAAAATTACATTTGCACGAAATGAGCTCATTCGAAGAGGAACGAGCTTGTATAATTTTTCGGTTCCGCATTCTGAGACGATGATCTTATTACGTAGCATATCGGGTTCTTTTGTTTGAGTAAGAAAAAGACGAACGAAGTCAGCTGTATTATGTATATTAGCCGTACAATGACGTGTCACACTCAAATTTAAGATGACTTTCGGCTGGTTTCGTGCATTTCATATCAAATATTCATTGGATTCATTGACCTGCGATTAATGCAGCATTAACCTAAAATTGCAGTCAAACCAAGTCACATCCACACTTTCTTCGTATTAAACTTTGAGAAAAATCCACTTAATTTGCATCAATTGGTAACTACGAAAACTTATGACTGGTTAAATCGATGCATAACCATAAAATTTGAATAAAAATGTGACCGCTTGAAATGAAATGATACTTTCGATGCAAAGAATTTTGTTTGGAGAGAAAACAATTCCCATAGTAAATAAAACAAAGTATCGATTCCTGCATATTTATTGTGGTACAATTTTTCTCTTCAGTTTACAAAACCATTTATAAAGCCATTGTAGGCATTTATGTTGACGTAAACGATGCTCAAATCGACCGATCGACAGTCAACGAAAAATTATGTCATAACCGAAGCAATTGTGATGATTATAGAGATTATCACGAAGCCACTTGAATAGAAATTCCAAATGATGATTTTGTTTTCTCATTTCGATAATACACAACCACATACGTTTGAATAAACTAACTCATTCCGCAGTTTTGATCGTTTGGATCAGTTTTGGATTTTAGATAAGATTCGATCAAAACGGAGCTAATGAAACACTCGAGAGGATTCTAACAGGAATTTATTTAAATGTCGACGTTTTAGTTTTTTTTTCAGAAGAAAGAAACAGCATGAGTCAAAAGATGAAACATACAGAGAAATCGAGAGAACATTTGAGACAGCGATCGATAAAGGCGCAATTAGCATAATTTGGAACGCGTAGAATTTTGTGTCCGTGACCTAACGACTCGTTTGCCAACAACCATAATCCACCGTGTAACGCTCGACACATTATAGAAGTAAAGTAATAAGAAACTTATTACTTATTACTTTCATTTTATTACTGTAATAAGATTGTAATTGTAATAAGATTGTAAGTTAGTATCTTATTACTTTTGGTGCAAAATAAAATTGCAAAAAAAGTTTCTTTTCTTCAAAAGTTTCATACAAAAATCATGTCAAATTTTGCAAGACACATTTTTTTTCAACATTTTTTTGTCTGACAAAAATTGACATGTTTTTCACATGAAACTTTTTTATCGATTTTTTTTTGCACCAAAAGTAATAAGATACTTATTACAATCTTATTATAATTACAATCTTATTGCTGTAATAAGATGAGTAATAAGTAATAGGTCATCTTATTAAAGCAATAAGTATGTAATAAAGTAATAAGAATTACATTTTTTTACTTCTATACGACACATTCTGATAAATTGAGGGATAATTTTACGGTTTAAACGATTACGTCGCCAACAGGTGTAAAAGAGCCTATTTGGTAGATTAGGATAAAGTTCGGATTTCAGTGGATTTATTTGTTGTTTTGTCGAAAGCCGCTTTGAGAGATGGGAAAAAACAATTTTTCAACAAGTGAAGTGGCGCTACGGTCTTTAAGCCTCGTTAGTGTGAAATTTGTGAATTAAACAAAATCTTATACAGTTCGAAAAAGAATTCAATTCAATTCGCTTGGTTTTAAATACCTGTTTCAAGAGATATTGTCGAATTATGTTGTCATTGAAGATTTCAGAGATTACAAACTAAAGAGCAATATAAAAATAAAAAAATGAAAAAAAACCATGAGCCGAATTGATTGCTTTACTGAATTTTCCCCATCAATATTTCCTTGAAATTGAATCTTTGGCTCAAAACTCAAGTGAAAACAGATAAATTGCTGTGTTTTCCGTGAATGAGCAATGTTCAGTGGGCACACTGATCCAATGATTGCCGTATATCGAAGCGAGAGCATAAAACATTGGTCGAAATGAAATCAACGCAAATAAATCAGATTAAAAGTTATGCTTTCGAATCAGCGAAGCAACATTGAATCGATTCGATCACACAATCCATTGCCATGCACACACATGCACTGAATGAATCAACAAAAAAGTCATACTGTCATAATATAATTAATGATTTTATTGAACAAGTATCGAAAACAAGTGGCTGGAGCTGCGAGTTGCTGTCTGTGTGATTTAATACACGTTGCACATTCGTCGCGATTATAATCATAAGTATAATCTGGTTCAGTAGAATCAACAAGTGAAGTAGTGTACAACGGTGATAATTTATGCAAATTTTGGCTTATGTATAATAAAATCAGCAAATTGGCCAAGAAGCCATGAGAGAGGAGGAGCTAATGCAAACTGGTTGTCGATATTATGTTCATACCTATCACATGAACGGCATCTCGATTCTTTGCAGATATACAATTTTTTTTTCATTGAAACCCGAAGATTGTCACAAAGTCCATGGTGAACGCGCGCGACGAATGCACGTCCCGAACTAATTAAATGACATTTTTTATAATGTGAATTAAACGAACGAAAAATAAAAAAAATAAATATGATCATTGTTCCGGATTTTTCTTTGTGTCTTTCGATATTATCCTCATTTATGTGTGACTCTCCAACTCGCCAAGAATTCACTTTTCGCTGTTTTAATGGAACGCATTGAAATAAATGTAATTTTAAAAAAAAACCATATCGACGTGAAGTCATGTTCAATTTACTGCTCAGTCGGCAAACGAACCGTCAGTTACTAAATGGCACATTCAATTAAACTCGCATGAAAGAAAGCAACAACAACGACAAAAAAAATAAATGTGTATTTCAAACTGGAAATTTCACTAAAAAAAAGCGTTTTTTTTTCTTCTTCTCCGTTCCCTCAGCAATTGATTGCTTCTTATCGAAAACAGGTCGGATTTACATTCATTTTGACTAAAGTTTTCAGTTTATCAAACGAATGTCGTGTATCATCGCACTCTTTTTATGTCAAAGAGTGTTTTTTCAACTGATTTCTTGAATTTTGGCCGCAAATCGGAATTTGGCCAGAAAAACTGCTGACTTTGTCGCATAAAATCAATCAACTTTGTGGTGCCGGAATTGTGAGACCTCAAATTTTCGTTAAAATGGAGCTCAAATAACAAACAAGAATGTAAAATTGTGCCCAACCACGAATCCAAACATATTTTTACTGACATAAATGTTATGATGTGTTTTATGTATCGCCTCGTTATGTTTTATTACCGCGGAATTAGAATTTTTTTTTGTCGTAAAAATCACGTCCCTCGACACACAAATTAGCATAATGGTAAAAGCATCAAAAACATAAATCAACTGAAGTGAAAGCGAAATCACTGAACCAGCTATTAAATATGGACAAAAAAATCGAGATAGCAAAGAAAAAAGTTTCGATGCTCTGAAAAGATAATCAATTTGAAGGCAGGAAAATGAGCTCCTGAAAATATACATAATTTTTTTTATCACAACTCGATTTTAAGTTCATTATTATTAGTGTAATTGAATTGAGATCGGTTACTGAGGCGGAAGTAAATGTTATTACGATGGTAATGCTCTTTTTTTCACCATTCATTCTCTAAACCGAGTCTTGATGGTTGTGCCGGAATGTTTACGAACCCCTCTGATGCTTGCAATGAAAAAACAACATCGAGCGGCATTATTGCTTCTAAGTGCATTGCCCCGGCATGCATTAGACAAAAGAATTGAATGTGACAAATATGAAAATCGAGGTCATATTTATAGAAAATACCGTGTGTACATTGTTGCATTTTAGACTGCTTCTAAGATTATGAACGATAAAGATGCGGTTTATTTGCTAAGCTCGACGCGATAAGCCAACGATAAATGCATTATAATTGCTGTTATCATGACATCAAAAAAGAACTTTTTATTCACAGAACGAGATTTCTAGTTCGAGAACATAATTTCATTAAGCAGCGGCCACAGCAGCTTCTTCTTCTCCATAGTCGTCATAATCGACATCTTGCAAATGGCCCGAAAATTTATTGCATTTAAAAACAGATTTTTCTGAATTATTTATTTTAATTGGCATCGAATTGCAGTCAACACAGATTTTTTTACTTCGCCTTTTTCTCTCTCTCTCACTCGCGGCGATGAAACTCTGCATAAAGAGGAATTGCCGCAAGGAGCGGGAAACAACCGAGCAGCCTCAAATATAAATATCATAAATATTTTATTTATGCTTTTTTATCCGCATTTGTTTACTTGTTGCATACGTTCGCCCGTTTTTGTTGTTATTCCATTCGCCGTTCCAGAGGGTGCATTCGCTCTCATTCATGTGTTTGTGGCTCATGGCTTTTCGCTTTCATTCACAAACACTCTTCCTTTTTTTCTTCTGTTCGCATTTCAAACGTATAGACAATTGTTGCGTTTTATATTATTCTTGAGTTCCTTTTGTTTTCGCCGGAGATACTGTTTTATTCCATCCACATGGCCATTCTTGAGAGAAACCAAATAATCGGCACATACTGTGCGAGAGAAGTGCGAATATGGCAATCATTTCATGTTATTGCACTTGAAACCTAAGATGAAAGCGCTGTCGTGAAATCGGAGCGAAAAAAAATCGAGAGAGAGAGAGAGAGAGAGAAAAAAGGACCAAATGCCATAAATCGTATGCGATTGAATTGCTGGTTATTGTGTGCACATTGGGAACGCGTTTGTTGCGCCATACGTGCTCATTCTTCGATCGAGTGCATTTTAATCACTTCATTTGAACAGATTTTTTTCTTCTTCGTCTTCATCCATGGTTACTGTTCATGCTCATTTCAACTTCATCGTTTTTTCTGTTGTTGCTATTGCTGTTGTTGTTTGTGCGCCGCCACCAATATTTGAAATTCAATAAATTATTCAGGTTTTGTGTTGTTGGCTCGTTTCATCTTTTATGAATAATCGAACGGAAACAAACACTGATTCCATCAAATCGGTTCGGTTTCGCTGTCACAACCACATGAAATCAATGACTGGAAAATTCAATTTTTTTTTCTCATTCGATTTTGAGTAGGGTGAAAGCGAATGAAGCCAATCCAACTGATTGCATTGTAATTGCATTTACATTGATGCGGTTGAGTTCGCATATTGTACGAGTATAACTGCTTACTTTACTCAGCCAAACATGCTCTGAACCTTCATCGTCTTTTCTCCTCCAAATATGTTCATTTCCGAAACTGTTTTTTGCCCTCTGATACAAAATTCGATTACTACAGCGAGCGACATTAAAAATGCTAAATTCATTCTATTATGGAACCATTTGACCCAACATAAACTTTTAATATTGGTGAATTAGCAGAAAAATATTTTTTTTTATGTTTTTCACAACACGAATCGTGAATTTCACCAAATAAACCGTGTCTTTTTGTACAAGAACTCGTGCTTCTGAGTCGAATGAGATAACTATCAAACTAGTCCCGAACTCATCAAGAATCGGAATTCATTCACAACTCCGCGCATAGATGATTCTAACGATAAACGTTGAAAGATGGATTTCTTTTGAAATTTGTTGTGCACATTTCGGTGTTGATTGCTTACGATTGCGTTTAGATGGTCGTTGACTTGTATTTCCGTTTTCCTTTAAGAAAAATAGTCGAATTTTATTGGATTAAAAGCGAGCCGTATTTAGCGAAATTTTTTACTCACTCTCTGTTTATTTGATTTTACATAATTAAGCGTACGATTGATTAGCTGAAGAAAAAACGTGAATGTGTATTTTTTTTATTCGCTGTCCGAATTCCGCAATCTCAGGTCGAATCGTTTGATCTGAACGAAAATGGAAGGTGCTTGCAGCCAAATTCGACATGTTTATATCATAAATAATTTTAACACAAACAAACGAACGCGGAGATTGAGTATTAGGTGCGTATGAGATACTATGAGACGAAAGAGTCAATGTGTGCCTGTGCATATAAACGGTGAATTGTTCCCATCACTCATTTGTCATGTATCTATCAGGCGCGATCTTGTAACAATGCCAATCTGTACACATAACTTTATAATCGATTATTTCTCGAAAGAAGAAGAAAAAACGTCGAAAAAAATGTTTGGTGCATATGTAAATAAGTGACAGGTCTCGTTTTAAGTCGACGAGTGGACAATAAAAGCGAAAAAAAAGTCGAGAGAAATAAATTACTAAAGGAGAACAAAAAAAATATGGAAACAAGAGAACATTAAATTATTCTATGTTGACATGATTGCGTACGACTAATAAAGTCGTCGATAAATTTGCTTACACATTCACCTAAAGGTACAGGCCTCGTCTCGTACGAACGAACAACAACGAATAAAAAAACACTAAAATATATTGAGACATGAGAGACTACGAGACACTGACTGAGCTAAAAATCAAAGACGAATGACTTGTTGTTAAAACAAAGTTGAGGACTTGAGATAATGACTTAATTTTTTTCGTTGCTGAACAAGCCGAGAGCAGTGTGGCTATTGCGGTAGCAGTTACGTAGGTTGTTTTTCACTCGTTTAAATGCTTTTAAAAACCACGTACACCTCGCAGAACGGATATTTTGTGCGTATAAAAGCGTGTGGTATCTCTTCACGACAAGAGAACGAGCGAAAAAAAAGAACAACAACAACGCATGAGACACAAAGGAAAAACGATTAAAGAAGCAAATATTTGTTCGACAAACTAGCTTCGCTTCATATAAATCGTCAGCAGAAATGATGAATTAACTTACAAAAAATACCGCTCGTGTTCGCACAGTCATTAGAAGTGTGTGTTTTTTTTTCATTCGTGGTGAGAGTTTAAAGTTTTGGGTTATTTTCTTTTTCGATGGTCGTTTTAAAAATAACAGCTTTTTGTTAAAAATAAAATGCCGATCAGACAAATCGGGAAAAAGTGCGTGATAAAAAAAATTCGGTGAAAAAAAATGGTATTTTGATTGAACCTGAAAAGTCTAATTTGAAATGAATGTCATTCGCACGCTGAATCGAAATTTTTATCGTGTTAATGGATATTCCACTCGCGCAAAAAAAAACAAGTTTAATATCTGATGAAAGAATGATAGTAGCGATACTAATGATAAAGCAATTTTTAGGCAATTCATAATACATTTTGTATAGGCGCTATGATAAGGTTGTTACGCGATAAAACTTATCAACGTGATGATCATCAGGCAGTCGAAAAAAAACGTAGAAAGTTTCTCTATCAAATATTTCATTCGCACAATTCGTGAACGAATTCTATTGAAAATTGTTTCTACGTGTGTTGCGTGGTCCAATCAATTGAATGTGACTATTTGTCAGCCCACGCGCTGTCGTCTTTCTGTTTAGTTTTGATTCACAATGGCGATTTGTTGCAATTTAGTCGCAAACCTATTTAGCCGGTCCATTAAAATTATGCGGAAAATTGCACACGGCACGCTTTAAAAATGGAAACGATCGAAAATAGCAGCAGCTCGATAAAAATCGGTGTAACGGGAATGACGGGTGTGCGAAATCCAAATGCAACAAGAGAAAAACGGCGGCGAGAATAGTATGATTAATTACATCGATGCGATCAAGTGACACCATTTCAGTGTTTTCGCGAGGATTCTATTTAAAGTAATTGAATGTGCGTAGTCAAGCCAATTTTGTCGTTTTGTAGCCACCACCGTCATCGCCGCTGCCGAGACATTCGATCGCAGACACTAACTATTGAGACAACAATTGGTTTTGAATAGATTTTCTATGTACACACAACAGAGGATGAAAAAAATCAACATGATTCCGATGCGATTGTAATCGTCGACGAACAATGGCCCGGTCTCGTGTCTATTGCTGTTGTGTTTGCACATCGAAAATCTATACATTACAAAATAGCATCAAATTGTGTCCTCGGCAATGTGGTCAATGATCTACAGCGCGCATATTTCATGAAATCAAAAGTATCGCTTACATTGAACAGCGAACAGACAAAAAGAAACGATCCAGAATCAATTGACGAAAACAGAATGCACACAACGAATGTATATTCTAACAATGAAAATGTAACAACAAATGTTCGTTCATTCTACCCAAAATGAACAACGAGAGAGTTGGTGTTATCGATGCGGCGGTTTACATGATGCTAAAATTCAATAAAAGTGCAACAAAACGAGAAAGTGTCACCAAAGTCGAAAACGAAACACAACCGTACAACTATCTCGCATGTCATACGGACCACCAAGAATTGTTGCCGCCGCACACACAAAAAATAACAGAAACGAAGAAACATTTGGCTCTGTTTTCTTGGTTGCTCACTATCGATGGCAAACAAAAACTCAATAATCAAATCAAATGGATGCCATTTTTGCATTTAGTATTTTTGCTCTTCGCCCGTCTGGTCATTGGCTTTTAACTTTAAGGATAATTCCAAACAATATGTATGTGCATGTTCACGACGTTTAATTCGCTTTTTTTTAAAAATTTATTTTCAGCAATTCTGCAGCGAAACACTGTCGATGTGGGACAAATACGATTGATTGGGATCGCAACTTGTCTGTACCTTTGCATGGATTCGTGCGGAAATTTGTACAGTTCGGTATGTATTTTCGATTGTCTTTTTCATAATGAATACAGCGGGCAATTTTTAACGAAACTGACGAAACAAGATGGAAACGGTTGAAATGAAGGTTTTTTTTCCTAAACACGGCGCACATTTACAACGAAAGTAAAATGTTTGACTCAAAGTGGTTTTAGTCTTTGTTCAAACCTAAATGAATTGAATCTTCATAAAGAAAATGCGTTCTAACACTTCAACCTTTCTAAGATAGTCAAGGAAGTGATAGTTTATTCAAAGGAATGGATGCTTTTATTGAGTTTTGTCTTCTCTTTAAAAAAAAACGACTTCACAGTCGTAAAAACGTGTGCGCCGAAATTCATCCGACAAATTGAAATGTAAGGAAACTGTCACTTAAAATGCCATAAATATCTCATCAGCTGAAATTTCTCTTTTCCTGCATCTACTTTGCAACTAATGATCAAAGGTTCCTGGATGAGTATGAAAATTGGTGTTAAATTTGGAACAGTGTCACTGCGCCGCGTAAAATGGGCCAGCATTTGACTGATTTTGACACAAAAATTTGTATGCAAGCATTCCAATGTAGTGAAAGTGTGTCAGCAATTAGGTTTGTTTACAAACAAATCTAAAATTGATTGGCTGCTCTTCAATCGCGTCTATTTGAAGGGAAAAAAATCGTCTATTTTGCGTCGTCATCGAAGAGTCGGTAGTGTTAAACCGATTTGAATTGATTTTTTCCGAAAATCTCATCGAAAAACAATCATTTGGAAGTGCAGCCGTTCAAACAAAGGCTATAAAACATCAATCGTATAGCAGCTATTCGATTATGTAGGCTTCGCCATACTGATCCCGTTCATTTTTCAACTTCAAGTACTAATTAAAACCGTCTATCTTCGACAAAGGACTCAAAAACGCTACCATTAAAACAACCATAACCGAGTTGATAAACACTCGAGATGCACGTATTTACGAGAACGAGAATCGATGTAACGCGCAAAACTTGTCTGTATTACAGACTGTGTAATAAATGTTGCTTGCACCCGAATGATGGCAAACAGCATCGAATTGTTGTTAGCAATAGTAATTACAACCCTCAATGAAGCTATACATACGCACACACACACACGCATTTCCAATGCGTTAAGAAACGAACAAACCGAATGCGCCTTCTATTCATGTGCACCATTGAAACGTTGTTCATTGAGCGTTCTCCGTGCGATGCTTATCTGTTCGCATCTATTCGAATTTATCACCCTTTTTATTGTTTTTCTCTCTCTTCGGCAGTGCATCCTTCTCGTATTTCGTCTCAATTGCTTTCTTCGTGCCGTAGCGCAGTGATAGCCCGCACCGAAAACACGATGCACAAAGGTGAAAGAGAACTACGACAGCAATACAGCATTTGATTGAATGGGAAAAATTCGTTCTTTCTTTCTTCGTTGTCGTCGGCTCGAAAGAAACTCAAGATGAAGAAAATGTAATTGGTTCCTGAATGCTGTCAATGGTGTCAAATAAACATAACAATTTTATGAGGCTTACACTCAATCATGCGACAGCTAGAAAGCCAATCATATCAATTTACACCATTTGAGATGCGATATACACGCACATACACACCCAATCGGCGCAGCAAAGGATGAAGGACCTCTGTCTCAATTACATGAATATTGTCGACGCTCGTCGTTGTCGAAAATCGATTTCTTTTCTTCATTTTGTGCATTGGTTCGTCTATTGTTTGGTATCTAATGTGCTCACACTCGCACACATAAACTCAAAAGTCAATAGATAAAACATTGACACCGGTCATAATGCGATGCAATGTGTCGAATCCAAAATCAGCTGCACGCCTTAACGTGTCAATATGTGCGGGCGCACCAAAATCAATTGATAACTGTTCCAGTTCCAATATTTTCAAGCGGCATGCATTTCATATGTTTCGCATAAAATTTAATTACACGACATTTAAATGATCGCTTTTGCCAGCCGCCGCCCTAAATCATTGAATGCAAGCAGGACTGGTTTATGACTGGAACTAAATGGCGATGAACGAGAATCGAACGAAAAAAAATCATATCCGTGCTAATGGAAGTAAAAGTGTCAAATTTTACGGCACAATTTGAATTCATGCGAAAACGGCCATAAAACGATAAATGTTCTGAAATTTGATTCACTTTTTTTCATTTTCTTTCAATGTCTGCCTTTTGCCTCTAAATATGTCATGTCTTTTCTTCTACATTCGGTTCATTTTTCACTCTTTTGGACAGCCGCTTGATTTGAATGCGTGCATTCAAATGAAAATCTGGCGATAAATGCTTCGTAATTCAGGAAGAATTGAAAACGATAAGTTAAACGTTCGATCAATAGTCAAGCCGAATTCAAATGGGTCAACATGTTTTACCGTCACTATGAATCATTCTCACAATTCAAATCCCATTCGGCATCTATCGAATAAGAAGCGTCTGGCCATTTAAAGAAAAATTCTTTTCCGAAAGAGAATGTCAATTATAAGTATGGAAAAAAGCCGTATGACAACTGAAACATGCACCTAAATCAATAATTTTTATTTATTTTTTAATCGCGCTTTAAGAACGAACCACGAGCACCATTCACCCGCCATCGACGAGAGAAACGAAAATCTGTATTCACGATGTGATGAAAGAATATTACCGCCGTTTATTTACACTTCACATTATTTTCGCTTATCATACAACTTCGGTTGATTCGTTCGTTTTTTTTTATTGGTGAAGTTTCAACATTCACGGAGATCACTTGAATAATTTTTCTTCCAGTTGAGAGCAATAAATTTCATTTCAAATTGATGGCGTCAGTTGCCGTTTGTGTGTGATTATGATAAAGTTTCAAAAGATCTGGGCACTTGAAATGCGCGCAACAATTAACAGTCGATCACCTCTCTGGGGCTCGGTGAATTGGTGGTCGTCGTCGTTTAATGGAGCAACGCGTTGCGTCTAACCTGAGTAAAATGTACCATTTTGATGGGTGTATCTTATCTCATAGAGGCGCCATGTGAACCACAACAACATATCATACCGCTTGACTTTTATTAATTTGACGCGTTTAGTATTTATGAATGCGCACAATGCTCGTGCGCCACAATTTCATTTCGGAGAAATTCGAAACAAATGTCAGGCGCATGATTTTATTACCGACAAAATATGATTCAGCATTAGAGAGGCAGGATTTTTGTTTGGATGAAAAGAGTCCAGATTTTTTGAGTCGGAAAGAAAGTACTTTTATCGCTAAGCGTTTATGACTATAGACGGATGGTCTAAGCGCAAATTATCGCTCGGAATGATCGTCGCAAAATGAAAATGATCGCATTTCTGTCTCTGTTGAGCCATTGATTCGTCGGACAAGTTTTAGAAAAAACCATAAAACGGCATCATCATCGGCCATAAAAGGTGCGAGAACATGCCAATTTAGCTTTGTTGAACTAATTATGTGGGCGAACTTAAAATCGTTTAAATATTTGTCTCAATTTGGTTTTACAACATTGATGTTAATCTGCAGAAGTAAATGTCAATAGTGAAACGGTGAATTTCGAAGTCCATATCAACGGAATGGGCCATTCAAACTGAAATTCGATTGGCAAAATGATTAGCGATTTAACTAAACAAAATTTGAATGCAAATTGTCCCATTTCAAAGACAAGCCGTAAAGCCATAAAAAGTTCACACATCGTGACTACTGGTCTCACACGAGCAGCTCAATCTGACAGCTCAATCTGCTTTGGCATCGATTTTTTTTTTTGCTGCTTGGCAGAAGCAATGTCCGACTTTATGATGAGAACCAAACCTTAGCCCATCATTCCTTTCAGTCTAATGATGGTGTTATGAAAATAGACGAATTAATTAGATATGCGATAAATTTTTCTATGATAATCCGTCAATCAATATTTTTTAATTGTTATATTTCTTTTCGTTGCTCGCATTTCGTTTTTTTTGTGTTCGCTTCGCGATATTCTGAACGCTGTGTTTAATTATTAGCCATCATAAAAAAGATTCCCTGCTTCATTTTTTTAAATTTTATTCATTTTCTCATTGCAGCGTGAATTTACAAACGATTGCATATTTAATGAGCGACTGGAAGACAATTACAACTACTACACATCGACACATCATTCGAGTGCTTGGCGAACATATTATATGGCCTTGAATCGTCTGGGTGTACCGCGTAAAACCCATTTGCCATCTAACAAGCCATTGGGTAAATTATCGACATATGTAAAAGCATTTACTTTGACCGTGCCAGAGCATCGTTCAGAGGCTGTAATTGGTAAACGCTTTGGTTTCAATCATGTTACGCACGGTATCAAGCATTTATGTGAGTCGGGAAAACAGCTTATGGAACTCACTCAAAAACAATTAGTCTATCCGGAATGCCAGAGCGGTAGTAGTAATGGTAGCATAAATAGTAGCTTAAGTAAAAAACAACAACAACAACCACAGCCAAATCATCATCATATTCGACACGCGATGACGCATCAGCATCATCGCCGTCCAGCTCCTGCATCACTGACCGATCGAGGATCGAACCGGAAAAATGCCGGCAGCGGCACCACTGTCACGAAAGCCGTCGCTTGTAACACAGAACAATGTCTCAAGAAGAAGAAAGCCAACGGCAATAACGGAAGCCGCAGTGGCGGGAACAACAATAGCAATAATAGCAACAGTAGCAATAAGAGAAATAACATGAAAAAGTTGAATGCGAAAAGCACAAAAACTCGACCGAATAAAAAAGCCACGACAAAAATGACGACAACAACAACGACAACAACGACTACCACTGAAAGTGCCATTTTATACGGTCCAACAGCTGGACTCGATAATGTTCCTGATAACTACGACGATGAACTGGATTACTCTGGATCCGTTCAGATATCGTCAAACAGTCAGACCGGCCTCGCCAGCGACGAAGACTATGAAGGTGACAAATAAACCTTCACACCCTCTCCCCTATCCCGTATCAAAAAATGTAACAATTGTATATAGCTCCAGCATTCAACATAGCCACACAACAATAACAATTTCTCTTCAGAATACTTAACCACAAACTGCGTTCATTCAAATATTAAATTATAAAAGCTTTTTTTTAAATCTAGCATTTAAGCGTAGCATCAAAAATCTCAGGTTATTTTATCTACGTATTTTTTTCTGTTTCATAAGTTTGGATCTAGTGAGTAGCGCGCGTTTCAATTGATTTGATACGAGACTTTGTTTTAATAATACACAATTGTGGCAATTAGCCATCATCAAATAAGTAAACCATTACACAGAGCCATGCAAAAAGTTATATATATATATATATCGCACGAGACGAAAATAGCACAAATTTTCACACACAACTATGAAACCATACTCGCAACAACAATTAGCATGTAAAAAGTATTTGTATTCGCATAGAGACACGCATCCATTGTACTTCACCGATAATCTTCATTTAACCACATGTTTATTCATATTTCCATATTGTCGTGACCAAAATTCAAGCTAAACTAAATAAGAAATTGCAACATTTACTTTAGATTTTGAGTTGATGTGAACAAGAAAGAAAATGGTTAGAGTTTCGACATTTATCCTCGGATTGATAAATCGGTCGAAATTGTTTATAAATTGCATCAAATCAATGTTTTGCTCATTTCGATTTAGAGTGACTAGTCTAACTGAGGCGGAGAAAGTGTTCTTCTTTTATTTAGATACATTTACAAAGATTTTTTTTATGTTATACTCTTGTGTATTTTATTTGTGTGAACTAAATTATTTTATCACTAGAAGCCAATCATCATTTTGTTTCTATCCATCATTCGATTTACGATAAAAATGTGTCCGAGTTTAAGGCAACTACTGCTTTTTCTTCTTCTTTCTTGTGTATATTTTTCTCTTCGTGAATTTTCTTGCCATTTTTTCTTCTTGACTTCTTTTCTACTTATTTTGATAAATAGCATTTTAAGCTGACACACGCACCGCAGAAAGAAAAATAATTCAAAATCGTTGCTCATTTATCATTCAATTTATAAATTACATGCAAAATCAATAAATAAATGACAAATTTAATGAGAGTGATCCATGTGTTTGAATCTAGTTTGATTGGTTGTCCAAACAACTATATTTACGAACTGGCAAATTTGCCGTAGTTTTTCCATGGGTTGACCTCAATGGATTGGCGTAAGTATTCGTTTATCTTGATAACTCAGTTGGAAGTGACTTCTTGTTAGCGTTGGATAAAACAGACTTGCAGTACGCACAACAGCATATGATGTGAATGACTGAATTAATCAATTCCATCGCATAAAATAGTTTTGTTATTAAAATTAAATGATACGCATTTCTATTGGTTATCTCATCGTTGAAAAGTTGACAACAAAATACTCTTTTCAGTCATATGCAAATTCATGGCGATAACCAACAAAGAGGAGTTTTGAACAGATTCGCCGGTATAGACGGCGCAGAAATGTTCGCTATGAGCGAGAAAGTGACGTAAAGAGAGATAAAGTTTCCGGTTGTTGTGAGGTGATGAATTTAATCATGCGAAATACTTGCGTGCTTGCGAATTGACACCGAAATTTTCGGCAATGCTCACGTCGACCGCAGCATTGAAGCGCACGCATGTTCGCTTGGAAAGGAATTTAGTGAAGCACAATTTTTTTGATAATTTACACATCTTGATAAAAATGACCCGAATTTGTCACTTTTATCTTTCTCATTCTCTCTATCTGTCTCTGCCTGTCTCTTCTTCTCTCATTTCTTTCTCTTCCTCTTTCACTCCCCGATTCGAATGAGTTCGGTGATTTTTTTTTTCATTTTTTCTCTCTTCCTTTTCTATCACAAATAATTTCTAATTTTTGTTCATTTTCAATTGGCTTTAATGAATTCATTCAATTGATGGCGCACACACGCAGAGCGTGAAAAAGAACTGAAAGAAAAGCACACACTTCATTATTATGCATACAGCAGCACATTCATCATGCTGCGACTTAAAGGCTGCTGCAATGCAGCCAACAAATTGATAATTGGAAATGCCGTTTGCTCCAGTTAAACTTTTGCAAATAATTTCTCTCTTCAATTTTAATTTATATGCAAATACAGTTTGCCGGTTTGTTCCCCGGCTAGCCAAGTCAAATGAAGGATGGCATGGAGCACTATTTTTTTTGTGTCTTCAATCAATTGATTTTGATGAATTTATGCAATAACTGCAACGATAAATTCCACAGAATTCATTTTATAAATTATTCCGCGTTTTCAGGTCATTCGTCTGTCAGTGGTGCACATTAATTATGGATTGGCTTGCATAGATTTCACCAGATTTTTCTTTGAAACTCTTGAACAAAAACGTTCAACTTTTCTTCTATAAATTTTGCACAATAGTTTTTCTTCCTTCTGAAAAGTACGTTAGATCTTAAACGAACGAATTAAAAAAAAACTCACCAAATACTCAAATCTCACCACAGTCTTGAGTGAAGTCAGAAAAAACGCTCAAATACTCTGTTGCCACACACGTACGTGTACCAATACAGAGAGACTGTGAACTGTCAGCTGTCACTTGGACTGAACGTGGATAGACGACGACGAATTTGTGTTGAGTGAAAAACGCAATGGCTTCTGTCAAAGGTTTGCCTGTTCGCTGGTCTCGTTTGAAAATTGAAAATTTTCGACAATTTCCACGGAATTTCAGTACAAATCAGCAAATCAATCGAAAGTTAAACAATGGACAGACATATTGGTGGTATTTGTTGGGCGGTAGTGTTTGTGCCGGAGCTTATTTTAAATGGCAACATTCGTCTGCGGTGACTGCATTCAATCCGAAAAAGATGAAAGTAAGTTGATTCCTATCAATAGTGAACACAGTGATTTATTTTAAAATTCATTCGGTATCTATTGTGCAAATCACCGATGTCTCTCAGGTTGTTCTGCGTTCATTGAATCAATTGAAGACGAAACGGGAAATCAGCATTACTTTACTTTGTATTGTTGGTCTTTTTTTCTACGTTGAAAATTAAACTCTTTAGCTATAAGCGTATAAGTGAAATTGACATTAGGAAATTGAGCGAAAAAACACCTTCAAAAGTGGTTCGTGACATTCCGCATTGACTTAGCTCGACTGCCAAAATAGAAACATATGATTGCGTGCTACGCGTGAATGTATAGCACTTGCACAAATAAATGCGTATGAAAACATATGTTCATGTTCAATTGAGATTAGTTGAATGACAGTTGTGAACGAATGAAAAAAAACACACTCACACTCGAACCCTTTCATTTTGAGCCGCCTTCTTCTTCGCTCCCTTCTTCATCAATGAGTTAAGGATTCAAAACAAAAAAAAGTTAGAGTTTGTTTATCGTCAAACGATCCAAAGTTCAACGACTTCAAAACAATTGAAATTGATGACAACACGAGATTATATTTAACTGTAGAAAGTATCTCTATCTTTCTATCTGATATGTGTGTATTTTAGCTTATCATAACAATAGACCGTGTGTGTTATTTTCTAGATCAGCTATCGTGCACTTGAAAATATTCGGCAGTCTTCTTTCATTTTTCACTTCCTCCGCATCAAATTACTCGAGTTGAAAAAAGTCGCTCGAGGAAGAAAAAAAACGTTCAAGAACCGACATTGAGTATAAGGACAAGTTGATACAGTATTTGTCGTGGTTCGTTCAGTATTCAGCATGGAACATCGTTAAAATCTCATGTTTAATACTTTGTAATCGCTGTAATCTAATTCAATTATATCGAGATGTGCCATCGTACAGCATAACATTTGACTCAACCCATACAATCACAATTGAAATGACCACTAAACAAGTCAATTACTGCTTTTAAACATATGCAAATCGGATACAATTTATTTTCGCATTTTAAATACGTATATTCAAATTCAGGGAAATGTTGCATCGGTAAAAATGCAGTTTTTTTTTTCGCTTTGTATCGTTTTTCCGCACAGTTTCGAATGGTCATGTGAGTTTTTGTTGTCTCGTTGGTTTTTGGTCAGCAATTAATCATTGTTTGGTATTTGAATTACGTTCATTCCGATGTAAATCAACTGTTAAAATGAGCTCTTCGTCTGCACACATGTAATGGAATACGAATTTTGCGCTTTGGTGTTGTTCTTATCGATCGTACGACCATTTGAAGTATTTATTCTCGACGTAATTCGAAACGTTGTGCACAAAATATTCCGTGTTTAATGTGATCTAAGTGTTGATTTTATGCGTTTTCCTTGGAATTATTCGAGGCTCTTCTAGTTGAAAATGTAAAATCGATCAATTGACACTTTACATGTAGCTTATATAGCTCGTGCACTGCATTCTGTCACCATGTCTATGGTGATTTAAATGAATGGCTCCAACGCGATCTTCCATCGTTCGCAGCAACAGCATGAATTACTATGGCACGTTGCAATCGCGCGACAAATTCTATTGAATGTGAAAAGAAGGAACGTATAGCAAGGTTCATGCTCACAAAAATGATAAGATAAAATACGAATATAAAGAAGTGTTTGACCGAAACGTCCTTCGTGCAACATTAAAATTCGTCGATTTTGTCATCGCACACAATTTGGGCTCATTTGTGTTTTTCGATGGAACTTGTTAAATATTCTCACGAAATTCGACTGTTGGAAAAACTAATTTTGCTGATGATAAATGCGAATGGATGGTTAACATTCAAAATGCGTTACCCAAACATGTGGTGTACCGAAAGCGGTTTCTCTTTGCCCAAAAAGCAAAGCCTTAATCATAACGACAACGACGACAAAGCGATGAATGACAAATCGTTGATAATTTTTTTTCTTCTGTTGATTTGATGCTCTATTCTCCCTTTGACACAAATGATTTGAAAATTTGATGTCATTTTAAATGCCCGTTCGTTCTCATCCACACGACGAGAGAAAAACCAAATAAAATAACAACGCCAAAGATTCAATTAATTTGTTTATCTGCATGCGTTTTAGACATTTCATTAATATATGCATCGCTTTGGTAGACGTATTCACCAAATGCACACGCACGCATCATTTACGGTTGTCGGCATTTTTTTTCTTCTCTTTCTTTCTCCACCTCACTCTCTCTCTCTCGCTCGTCCAACAAAGCAAGCTCACATTCAAAGTGAAAATGTCGTTAACTCCGTTTAATCATAACTGCTGACTTAGAAAAATATCAATAATTTTCGAAACAAATTGGAGAACGAAATAACGTTCAATAAAATCGAAAACCAACCTCATGAATTCGTTTTTGTTGAAATGTTTTGATATTTCATTTACGTTAATCGGCCGATAAAACCGGCGCATATTGTCTTTGAAAAGGTAGGAGTTTTATCGAATTTTAATTTCGATCGAAACGGTACAAATGGGAAATTAAATTACTCGAATTAATACTAAAACAGATTATAAATTTGTGTTCGAAGAGCTCATTAAACTGGGTTGGAATTTTGGTTTTTATGCTCAGGCCTTTTCAAATCAATTGCACAGTGTGTTTTCTCAAAATGTTCTACCATGTTTATGTTGGGTGCTGGTCGAAAGGGGAATTTTGGACAGTAAATGATAATCAATAGTAAATTTTAGTGGTTATCATAATATGAGCTGATTGCATCAAAGCGAATATCAAGACCACCATGGGCAGAGGTTTGATTACGGTGTCGTTCTATCCGCCTCGTTTGAAATCGCGATGCTTTTTTTCTCTAAATTCCTCGCCGTTTCGAATGACATCACAAAAGCCGGAATGGAATTTTGGATTGGAGATCAAATACGCAAATTCAAACAAAATATCGCACACATTTTTTAGCTGACACTAATCCGATGTGGGCTTGACAATAGTATTTGAATACGGTTTTGTATTCGCACTCGCGATTGCGCGCCACACTGCAAACAATTTCATTTGTTTCCATGTCACACATGGCTTTTGTCTGCATCCACATGACATTTGCGCACCAGCAAAATGTCACTAGAGATACATTTAAATAAAAGCGGCAGAAAAGAGGAATTAGCATCACACAATCATTAAGTAAACGGTGCAGATTTGATGAACAAGAGAATGAGAAAGTCGAAAGAGATTTGGTGCTGCAATTTCGGTTTAGCACCCACTTAACATAACGACGAGTGAATTGATTTCATGCATTTCACAGCTGCGGGTTTATTTAAAGTCGCTTCCAAAACCATTGGTGTGTTCGTGCGTGTGTACACGCGAAAAGAGGTCGGGAATGAATGGCGTTGCAAATTGGAATTTGGACTGGCGGATTAAATGTATCAAACCGGCAAATGTGTCAGTCAATTAAATTACTGCACTTGACATTGAATGGGCAAACATCAAAGCATGTTAAACACTTTAACTGAAATGGCTCTGATGACTGATGAAACTTGCTTTGCCACACTGGTTCGTTCGGCAAATGCAAACGGCTTCCCATGCCATCGTCATCGTCACTCATCACACAGTAATTTGATATCAGACTCAAACAAACATTCTCCGACAGTTTTGAATTAATTGCTTTTTGATTGGCTAATTTTATGATTGATTTTAACGCGAGGCCCGCAGTTTGCTGGAAGAGAATAAGAAAAACATGAATACAAATGAGCCGAGAATTTGAATACAACTCGATTGTGCATGAAATGCTCGTTAAAGCATCTCTTCAGCATTTGACGAGCTGGGATTGCGTTTATCAAGCCCAATTCACCATGTGTACATTTTCTGTTAATCAATCGGAACCGAGAGTTCATCATTGGCATGTTATTCTAATATTTCCCGTCTTTTAATCCAGTTTCTTCTTACTCGTTTGCCTTTTGAACCAGACCATTTATTTTTGCCAGTCATTTTTTGCCTTTACGAAACGAAGCAAACTCTGTTGTAGCGCCCTTTTGTAGCCAAGAAATTGCATTGTAATGAATGCTTGATCCTTTAATAAATTCCCCAGATAAAATTCGAACGAACGCTTCTCACAAAGGCTAATTATTATGATTTAACAGGGCTAAACAGAGCACGCTTAACATTCGATTATTCTTTATGTGATTTTTTTATTTCGTTTAAAATTAAAAGACTTATCTAACATTTTTGATCGCATTTCATTGTCCTGAAACAAAATACGTGGCAGCGTCGTTGTTTCTTTTTTTCTGCGTATACGATGAATGGTTACACTCATGTAACCGCCATTGATCATACCGACTGCTGCGAGATTCGATCCGTTGAATATTGAGCAGTAAACGTAACATCGACACCGCAGCGGCACTCATAACCCAATGAACGTGAAAAATTATGCACCGCAAATCGATTAAATATAGATTTATTGGCGTAAATTAAGACATTTCCATGCGGCCAGCTACAAATTGCATGGCATGACGGTTCGGTGTAGCACGAGAAAAAAAAGCCGCAAAAATTCACAAACAAGGTGTGAATTCAGCGATTTTAATCACCGGTTTTTTTTTTGAGTGGAAGCGATTTTTCATTCGAACCACAATGGACCGAAACGTGGCATACAACAGAAGAAGATGATGCGTCTGCAGATTAAAGAAAAGGCACTCAATTATTTTATGGTATGCCTTAAATCCAGCATGAGCACTCAATTACACGGAATTAGCGTCAATTTTAGGCACTAAATGTGTAATTGGAGTCTCGTTATACAAATAAAATATCGGCAGCGAAACACCGAAAAAGGATTCGACCGATCGGCATCGATTCCATAATCCTGTGATTGATTCTTGGAAACGGGAATTTGAAATCCTCCGAAAATAACAAATTCGTTTTCAAGTCTTACGCACACAGCATTTAAATGATTACAATTTTTGAATTTGCCTTTGGGCTAATACACTGGTTTCTCCTTCTTTTTACATTATTTTTGGAAAATACAATTTCAGTCTTAGGCAGATTCGTGTCGTGGTCATATTTAACGATCAGCCATTCTTAACCTGAATTTTACTAATCAAAACGAATCATGAAATTGATTTCAATTTTCGGTGTGCACGATGTAAGCCGGCATTCGGACATATGTATTCAATTCCAAAAGAATTTACCGCATTCAACCAACAGCTCTGAAGTGAGTGAATAAGAAATGCCGAAAGTCAATGGCGTGTGGTTTGCATGGTGCGAAAATGAAGTGAGTTTGACAGACGAAATTCATTTTCAATTAACTTTTTTGGCATTTGAGTAGCACTTAAAAAAAGAGACCAGACAAGCTGCCGTAGTGGGAAAGCACAAAGTAAATATTCCTTTTTATTTCGAGATATTCGAATTATAAACATGTTGGACACTGGTTGAGAAAAAGGAGAACACAGCAAGAAATGACCATTCCAATTCATTTGAATCGGACAAAATATTGATATTACATTAATATGAATGCGGATAAGCGCGAAGAGGAGCCCAGTTCATATTCTACTTTTTGGTCGATGAGCGTCACTTTAAAAATGAATTATCTTATGGTTCGGTTTTTGTTTTCTCGTCGAGTATCGTGCTGATCAAATGCAATGTGAAAATATACCTTTTTCATCACCGAAAGTGTTTGAGATCGAGTCACTCGGCTGCTTGTTACGTCCATTTCACCGAGAAGGCTACTCTGGTTCGGGGCACTTTTGTTACTTGATGCAAACCAAAACACAACTCTCTCGTTCACAGAAATAAAACCTTAAAAGAAGGAGGCGAATGTGTGAGCAAGAGGAAAAAAAAACAATGAAAACAATCACCTTGTGCTGTTGTTTATTTATCAGCAATTTACATCATCTTAAAATCGTCTTCGGACGGTTTTTTCCCTCTTATGGTTTGAGGCTTTATCTGTGCTGCGTTCAAAAATTACATGTGCTTTTTTCCTCTTCTCGTATCAAGAATGTCGTAGTTGTTTCTGTGGGCTTCGTTTTTCATTAAAGAGCAGCGGCCGAGCAGAGTTGCAGACGACACATTCACTCACTATCATTTTCGTCATCGATCGGTTGTTGTGTATATCGATTTTGAATCGATTCAGTCCGCGTGGAAGAAGGTCAAAGGGATTAGACCATTGGTTATCACTAGACACACCAACAGCGTTAAATTTATTTGATTTGAGTACGTGGTGTTTGGGTCATTTGGTTGTCGGTATACATTTGGTTTCTTTTCATTTTTTCCCATTCGTCTCTTAAATACACATTCGACTTTTCTGATGGGCGCTACAGAAAAAGAAAACAATGCATTGCCAATGAATTGTTATGAGTTCATTTTCATTTCTCTTTCATTCAAAGTTCTAAACCAAACAATAGATTACATGCAAACGAATTAACGAATAGATTAGAGAAAAAGCATCAACAAGAATCCTGTTTATCGTGCCATTTGTATTGTTAGTTTGTTTGTTACCCCCTGTGACCGCGTTTCGTGGGCAGCATGGAATCATCGATTCGGTAACCAAATTAGTCGTTCAATTCATTTGTCTTGGGACCATCGCGTTTCATTTTCTCTGGAATATCGATTGACACAAACCAAAATCGAGTGAACGAGTCGAAGACACGGCCCAAGAATAACAAATGAAAAATGCAAATGAGACTTTTACCCATAACCGACTCGAATTCGGATGCCTTCGTGTTCGTTCCCCGCAATCGACACTAATTGTGATCATAAGCATCGATTTTTGTTGTCTTTTCCTAAAATTCCTGCATGGTTTTCATTAATTAAGTGCCGACAAATTGTTTGAAGTCCGATTTCAAGCGCCTGCATGAGCATAAACAGGCCGCATGACTCGACCAACACATTCCACATGGAATCCTTTGAAAGAAAAAAAAACTGAAATCTCGACGAGAAATTCATTTTCAAACTATTTCTAGTATCTGTTCACTTCTCCAATGTAAAACTCATACGATGCTCACTGCGAAGGACCAAACAAAGTGAATAAAATTGCGAATTGAAATTATTGGCTGCGAAGAAAAACATCAATATAAGCAGGCGGGAAAAAAGAGTGACCATCGCAATGCAAATATTCAATTTTCGACCGGGCAACTATAAACGCACTGTGTAATTACCGATAATTTCTGAGCGTGCAGAGCTCACAGAATGATTTTTTCTCCTCTCTTCACCGACGGGAATTTTCCATATTTGATGTGCTGTTTTATGCCGTGCGTAAAGTAGTTAAGATGGTCACCGGCAAATTACGCCGAGGCGAGAGAGAGAACAAAAAAAATGCTCACAGAAATGGGCGCACATTCGAAGTGCAACGAATTGAAATGTCGATAAAACGGTTGCCCATAATGATATGGTACAGGTTTTATTTTCGGTTTATTGAATCTTCGCGCGCACGGAAACATATACGCATTATCGCACTGTGCAGTGAGCGCGCTTTTTCGCACGAACCGTCAACCATTAAACGATTCAGCAACAAAACAACGAGGAACAGAGGAAAAAAGCGAAACAATTTAGGAATTTTAAATCAAATGGTCTTATTATCGTCACTTGTGTTTGCACACCAAGCAATTCTGCCCGTGAGCTGTGTGAGTCCACTTTCAAATTGTATTACACATTCAAACACAGAGTTTGTTTGGTGCTTTGGCCACAATTTTCAAATTAGATTTTAATGTTCGCACATTTTGGACCAATTGATCATTTTGGACCAGGAACAACGGTCGGAATGTTTCGGGCCGTATTTTCAACGGAGTTTGTTGATCCCATACTCGTTTGTCGTCCAACGGAAATTCATTTCGTTTTTCATGTGCACTCCTTTCAATGTAGCATGGTGGAACTTTGCTTGTACCATAGTATGGTACTAACTATCATGCTCAATGGCGTGAATCAAATTCCACACCAATTTATTGTAACAAATTAATCGAAATGCACCAAATAAATTGGGCAAATTAATTTTGATCATGCTTTGGGGTGTCTAACACTCTCTACTACAACAAATCCACTTCGTTATAATCGCCACTATTCAACTAGAGGCGATCATTTTAGTAGCGCACATCGCAGAGCCGATCGGTTCCTTTGGTGAAATGCCGCTTTTTCGCTTCATCGCACTAACAAGAAGAAAAAAAAACGTTTAATAAATGGTTACATAATTAACACATACACCAAAGGACCAATAAAAAAACCAATTCTAAATCACCCTTATTTAACGGCCATAAATCATAACGCCTATAAAACAAATTATCATTCAGTTCAAAGAAGCAACACTTTTGAAGAAGTCTTTGTTTTTACTTTAATTAAGAAGCTAATATCAGTTAAATGGATGAACAAAAAAATGAAGTTGATGAGTCTATTTCTCGATGAATCTATTCTCGTGGCGAACACAGTAACATTTTGAATTGGAATAATTTTTCAATTTTAGGCCATAAAATTTCTATTATTCTGATCTTTGCAAAATTGTCCTTTGTTTATTGATTTGAGTGAAAATGTGTTGCGTATTTGAAGTTCATGATCACTATAAGTCGGTTTTGTGTAGCACACACATGCGTAGATGAGTTCATTGACTCTCCGATTTGTTTAAGTGTTCTTGATGAATTCTTTTAAAAAGCTATAAAAATCGCTGTGCGTCATAAAAATTATTAACAGATGAAATTGGGATAGATTCCCAATGGCACGTACACATGATGCGCAATGGCACGTTCACATGACTTTGTTTAGTGGAAATTGACGCTGCTTTTTTATTTGTTTCGTTTGATTTTTTGTTGTTCTTCTAGTCGTTCCCTTAGAAGGAAATGGAAGGCAATTCAATGCACACGTTCGATGTGTAACCGAAATAAAACACCTACAGCGATCTCACTTACAACCAAAACACTAACCTTCACAATAATAAATTTCGTTGAATTCTCTATATGATTAAATTCATGTATCGCACAGTTTCGAAATAATTTTATTATTGAATTTGCTTGCATTCAATAGAAGGTTTTGTTTGGTCACACAAACATGAGATGTGACCATTGGTTCATGATCGACCATAGAATAGAATAGGATATTCGTATATATTTTTCTAAAACATAAATAAAATCCGTTGCATCATAAAATATGCGTTCGAACAATAATTCTTCCCGAAGAGGAGAAAAAAGAACGTTCTTCATACCATGTTCAATTCCTGCCGAAGTTGGAGTCTGCTGGGAGCCAAACAACGTGAGTTTTGATTACAAAAGCGGCTCATCGCTTGAACTATGCTATGCTATCAGGCCGAGCGTTTTTTTTTCAGCCGAGAGAAGCGAGCTGATAAAATTCGAATTAAGTCGTTTGTTTAGTATAAATATTGCAACATAAATTCATTGGATAAACACCAACTGCACTCCCGCCAGCAAACACACACCGCCGATATTATTTCATTTCATCTTTATTTTTTTCGATTTATGCGCACACGATATATATGTCTGGTATATTTTGTTGTTGTTTATTTTATTTGCTCTATCACCATAGTGCCAGCATAATCTAGTGTTCTGTTTTGTGTGTGCCGGTCTCTTTTTTTGTCTTGGTATTCAATTGAAATATCATATCGTGTGTATGTGCAACTGTTTTTATTTTCTATTCTAAACAGCAGCTACTCCAGCAACTAGGTTGATCTTAGCTCGCTTATCATGGAGTCAGATTTCGACTTGGCTAATTAGATTTCCTAGTTAATGTCGCGCGGCGAGTGAAATGTTAACACAAAGGTATCAATGAATGCAGATGCAAAGATAAATATCGCCATGGGCACATTTTGAAAACGCATCGTTTTGGCGCCACAACTCATTGTTACTTCGTCTTATTTACTTAACGAATTTTCTTTTCTTCATATTTAATCCAGTGGCGCGCGGCAGATAGTAAACTCTTACTTGCCCGCTGTTGTTCGCTCGCACGTGAGAGCAGCTTCTCTCTAATAAATAACATACACACTTCGTTTTGAAATGCACACAGATAGCAATCGATCGCGATTCCGCATACGTACATCGCTTTTATCGCAATTTTGCATGTTAGTCATACTTCATGTTGATAACAAAAAGAATATACACATCTTTTAAAGTTTTTATTTTTCATAGTCATTTCATGAACATTTTCGCGTTATCAATAGCGCTAAAATGTTGTGCCGTGTACGTATAATAAATTTGCCTTTTTACAGGTTGAATACATTAAGAACAAGACCCAAATGGATAATGTCAACGGTCGCATGTGTTGACACATTCGCTCGCAGAGTCTAAAAATAAATCACGGCTTCGATTCCGATTACATGTTATTGCTCTACTTCGGCCGTAAATTATCATAAGTTTTTCTTTCTTCTAATGAAATATTCTACACTAACGGTTTTTTGTTCAAAGAAAAAGAATCAATTCACCGACAATCCATTTTGATGCAAAACATTTTTCAAACTTTGTTACGAAATACAACTGCCAATCCATCACCAGAAAATTACTCGTTTTGTTTATCGCCTCCGAACAATTTTTGGCCAATGTTCGAAATTTGGTTCACAGTATAATCGAATGTACCGTTTC
This sequence comes from Sitodiplosis mosellana, assembly GCF_009176505.1. Lineage (NCBI taxonomy): Eukaryota > Metazoa > Arthropoda > Insecta > Diptera > Cecidomyiidae > Sitodiplosis > Sitodiplosis mosellana. The sequence continues at coordinate 6,111,474 of NW_022595244.1, forward strand.
GAATCCCGAAACGAGATTCAATTATAATAACCTGCGATAATAAGGATTTTCGATTGGGTTGCATTATCATTACCGAATCAAAAATCACAATTACTTTTCACCTCGTTTCCGTGAACGGGTTTCGCTCGGCGGGATAGCAACAATAACAAAACTACGGTGAATTGGCCGAGCAAATCGAAGAAAGTTTTCGGTTTTCGCGTCTTGCTTTTTTTCAACAAAGAATTTTGTACATCTTCTCTCGTGTATGTTGTTGCACTTTGGTATCATCGTTTAAAAGATGAATTAACTCTACACGCAAGCCACAGCAGAGTATTTGCAAATTCATACACTGGGCGCACGTAAGAGTTGCATCGTCGGAATTCAAGGACTGTTGTATTGCTGCGTGATTTTTTCTCTATCTCTCTCTCTCTCTTCATTTCGTTTCGTTTTTCGATTCGGTGTGTATTTTTGCGTCTGCTGTAGACCTTGATCGGAGAACCACCTGTCAAACTGCACGAAATCAATTACATCATTATTTTCGTCATGCGCTGCATTCTCAAATCAAATAATTCATTTATGTGTTATTCTGTGTTTGTGTGCAACCGTCGACAGCGAAAGGGTACGGACAAAGCATTCTTTCACATTTTTTTTTTGGTTCCAGATTGAAAATCCATTGGATATTTCAATCGACGTAAATTTGACAGATATTGTGCCTCTTTTTTTCGCCCCAACTTTAAATAAAATTGCAAACCGCCTGACGTGCTTGCACTAAATTAACTCACGCTCCTCTTCACCCGCTTTCGCGTACACTTTCCGGAACGCAATCATGACTCAGTACAAGTAGAAGGAACCATGAACATGAACAAAAACCGTACATTTTTTTGCACATTATCGTCGGAATGTTCGAATTCTGATTTTTATTCAATTGTTCGAGTGTGTGTGTATTTTTTGTGTCCGCTTTTAATGGCAATTCATGCTGTGGCAATTTCACAACCAGAAGTTAACAATGTTTCACTTCGATGTTTTGCGACCTTTTGATTTTCGGTGATATATTATGCGAACTTTTCAAAAGCAGTAGTAGCAGCAGCAGCTGTTTATATCGATTTGTATGTCTTTATTTTTGGTATCATACGATTCATAATGAATGATGTATCGGTTCGCTTGACATTGGTGCGCTTTCTCTATTTTCGAAACTGGATGATAGACAACTGTCACCAGCATTACTGATCGACCATTTTCGGTTTTTATCGCCTTTTGGCCAACAAACTCTATTGACCTTCGCCATTACGAATACAATCAATTCATTAAAATTTCAAACGGTTTCTATACGAACAAACCAAACTAGCAAATTGACTTGAAACGAATGTGGTTGAACATGAACACACTTCACATTTTAATACAGGGAATTTTTGAATCAAAAATAGTCATTTTACTCGCAAAAAAAGTAGAATTGGCCAAGAATCAAAAACACGTTCCATAGAAAAGGTGCTAAACATGAATTTCGAGACGAATGATTCGCATTCCGGAGCGAAGATCAAATTCAAACGAAACATCACCAAATCGTGTTTTCAATATACAAACAACAAACAGCCCAACAATAATTCTATGTAAAACGTTTGTTCTTTTATCGGTTCGTGTTCGGTGTTTGTGCAGAAGCCATACATCACTCGACCAATTAATTTTCGACACACATTCGGTTTGTACGCGATGCAAAGGTTGCTTCGTACGTTTATCATTGATCACACTTGATTTGGATGGGAGAGTTGACCGATTACGGCCCGTAACACACTGAAATGTCGTTCAATCCGTTTTCCATAAATCTCCACAATTGTGATAGATTTAATGTCTATTTTGTTTTATTTCATCTATTTTGTCAGTATTTTGTTTTATTGCCGAGAGAAGAGAGGCAAAGAAACACATTAAAATAACATTTGTTCTAACAAAATACCGTACTTCAATCGGCAAATTTCGTGTGTTTGTGTAGAAAGTTGAGTTTTGGGGGCAATAAATAAAATTGGGAACCGCCTTCTTTGCGATCGAAATCAATATTGCGTGGAATGGATGTCACATCAGTAAACGGAAAGATTTATAACATTATTTAGAATACCTGCACAAGATGCATCCGATACCTTGCCGATCACCGAAAAATAAAATTCGAGCATTAGTTTCGGTGACTTTCTTCTACCTCGTCCTACAAATTTTTAATGACTTTCCGCTCGAAAATGAAAAAAAAGAAACACAAACATTGCAGCAAATTATCTGATGCTTTTCTACTTGAGCGAATGGGAATCGTGCGCAGTTAGCGGTTATTTTATGGTGTAAACAAACAGCAGGTAGTAGTGGTGCCATGCCAGAAGACAGATCCTTGTCGCAGGATCCTCTCTGTATTCATAAAATAAGTTATAAATCTTTCCAAACCTTTTATATTCCATCGATAAGCACATTAACGTGTGTCTTTTTCTCACGTTTTCACATTTTTTCCTCTTTCGCTCCCTTTCTATTCCAGGATGACACGGATAAGGGAGTTAAATTAACGTCACGTGAGAGACGGTTCATAAAATTCGCTTCGGTTGAATTTGACGGTCAATTGTATATGACACCGCAAGACTTCTTGGATTCGGTGGTTGAACAGGAGGCAAGACGTACGTTTTTACACATCTTTGCTTTTGGAATGTATCAACTCATTTGAATTTCATATTTTTCAGCTCGGCTCAAGAGGCGCACACTCACATTAGATGATATAAATAAAATGAAAGACGCAACGCCACCGCTTAAAAAGGGATCCACACAAATGTTTCGCACTCTACGCGACAAAGGCATCATTTCCTACACCGAATATCTGTTTTTGCTCTCGATTTTAACCAGTGAGTGAATGTATTTATTTGAAAAAAAAAATTTAGCAACTTTTTGATGAAATTTCCAAAAAAAATCTTTTTCAGAGCCAAAATCCGGTTTCAAAATTGCATTCAACATGTTTGATACTGATGGCAATCAGCGTGTCGATAAAAATGAGTTTCTAGTCGTAAGTATACCAAGACAAAGAAATTCATTTCCATCATCAATGGGTTTTTTTTCAACATCGTTGAAATCTCAACAAATACTCGATTTTGGAACAATAAGAATAAAATTTGTTTTTGAACTTCTTCTTGAGAAATGAACGATTTTTGTCCCTCGAGTAATTGGCACACAAAAAAATGGTTAATTTTATTGGCATTTGAAACAAATAGATAACGCGCATCCTCGGTGGATCACTTCGTCAGCAGCATTTGGATAGAAAAACGCAGCGAATCGTGAGAAGTTTCCGCATGACTGTTTGTTGTCCGTGTTAGAATGTGGATATAAATGCCTTTGAAATCAATCAACCAATAACAAATCCAATAGCTTCCACTAATCCGTGTTATTAGATGTAGTTCACGTGTGCAATGCAACTGACCAATCTAAAAACAAATCAGAATTCGCCATTCGATGTTGTGGTTTGTAGTTTCATATATAGCTGTGACCATTTAGATCGTGTTAAGTTATGTTTCCACAAACAAAGTGGTCATATTAGCTAGGCAACCCCACATATTTAGCGATTGAATAGAACAAAACCAAGCGTTTACTTTCGACCCAAAAAAATGCCCAAATTCGCATTGCCCTTGTCATTTTGTATCGACGTGTTTTAAGAATAACCAAACGAAAGTGTGTCGATCATTGATTAATTTCCTCGATCGTCGTTGGTTTGATTCGCTTGGGCCTAGAAGAGGATACGAATAGATTCAGCTTCCTACGCTTTGGCGTCCGATTGAGAGACAAACAATTATTGAATGATTTCAAAAATGATGCGGATTTTCTTTTGTAAACCTGTAGGTTATATCGCTGTTACCGACGGAAGAAGCAACTGCGTTGCTCAGACTCCGTTCGCGTGATAAAGAGAATGATGAAAATAGACAAGGTTTTGTAAGTTCGATAGACAGTATTCGATGGAAAATTGAACCTAAAAACATATTGTGATTTAAACAGAGATTGCATATTTGCTGCTGAGTAGGCCTTAGCTGAGCTGAATTTGCTAACTCAGGCGCCTGAAGCGGTATTTTAGCGCACTTACGGTGCAAAATTGTTGTGAATCGCTGGAATTCACGCTGTTTATCAACTATATTTGCGTGGATACCAGCGATCCACAAAAATTTTGCACCGCAAGTGCGCTAAAATACCGCTTCAGGCGCCTGAGTTAGCAAATTCAGCTCAGCTAAGGCCTACTCAGCAGCAAATATGCAATCTCTGGATTTAAACATTTAAATGAAATGCAACTCGTGTAGAACAGATTATCAATAGCAACACTTGTGACACTGCATAGAATGTGGCGAACGTCTTTGTTGCGGCTGAATCATTTTTTCGAATCATTGCAATATTTTCAGATGGAAAACATCTTCATTGGTGCTTGGAGAGATAAACGTGGCATTGCGGCCAATGATGTAAGTTTTGGACAATGAATTCTTTCACACTATCAAACTGGAATGATGGATTCATTCATTAATATTACTTTGCAATATATTATCCCGCCAGGATACGTATGTTGAAGATGAAGAAGGATTACAACGACGCCACAAAGTTGACACGACATTGCAAGTGCACTTCTTTGGCAAGAAAGGAAATCAAGACTTACACTACGAAGGATTTTATAAGTTCATGGACAATTTGCAAACGGAGGTGCTTGAGCTGGAGTTTTATGAATTCTCAAAGGGAAACATTGCAATTACCGAAGTCGATTTCGCAAAAATCCTTCTCAGATACACTTATTTGGTTTGTTTTCGATAATCATGTTGAGTGAATGTGTGAAACGTCATAATAAAACGATATACTCGCCATTTTATAGGATACTGACGAATACGACATGTATTTGGACCGTTTATTGGACCGTGTTAAACACGAAAAAGGAGTGACTTTCAAGGAATTCAAAGACTTTTGCCAATTTTTGAACAATCTCGAAGATTTTAGCATTGCTATGCGAATGTATACACTCAGCGATCAAGCTATTTCAAAAGGTTGGGTATCATCACCGTTTTTTTTTTGAGATTTTTTTTTTTAATTTCTCATAGAAAAATCGGTGTCCATTGATTTCCGTTCATTTTAATTCTAAATTTGTTTGATTTTTTTCATTTCATTGTTTCATTGATTTGTTATTTTTTATTCCAGGAGAATTTGCTCGAGCAGTGAAGATATGCACTGGACTGACCTTATCGGAGCATTTGGTTGACACCGTTTTTGCTATTTTTGACGAAGACGGTGACGGCATGTTATCTTACAAAGAGTTCATTGCCATAATGAAGGATCGTTTGCATCGTGGCTTCAAAGTAAGTAACGATGGCAGTATCGAGTACAACGAAGAGCTAACCGATGAATATGAGGACGGTGTTCTTGCTTTCCCCACCTTCATGCGCAGTAGAGCCTGCCGAAAACTAAGACGCCAATTTAGAATTTTACAGCTTTAGTCGTTTTTTAAAAACATTTTTATTTACCGTGTTCAATTGTATGATACAATTTTGTTGTTGTTGCTTCTGTTTATTTTAATACTCTTGCATTTTAAGTCATTTTATATAAATTTTTATATATGATTTTTTTTTGGTGTGTTTTAACACACAATTTGCATGGTCACAAATTTTGTGATAGAAATCGTGGTCAATTTTTTACATTAAAAAACTGACTTGGTTCTCAGTTCAACTGAAGCCAGATATTTTTGGACGAAATTTTTGAAGAAAATAAAATCGATTATAATTTCTAGTTTTTTTTAGTTCTTTATTTTTTTGTTAAGTTAGTGTGCACTTTTCTGGTTTATGGTAAGTTTTGCCAGATCTTTTTTTCTTCATTTTTTTTTGGTTTGATTTGTTGCTGTGTTTGTGTGATAATTTGACTAATTGACCAAAAAACCTGGTAAAATGAGCTAATGTTAATCATGACCATTCAATCTGAATCTTTTTCTTTTTAGTCTGTCGCCAAATCCGAAGGATGGGAGGCCTTTAAGCATTGTCTTAAACAAGAAATGAAAGCAAAATTTTAAACGAATTTTCTCAAATCACTTTATCTATCAGCAATTGCAAGCCACTTTTTTACTCATTTTAATTAAAAGGCGTTCAATTAACAAGTTATTTAAAGAAAAAACGTGGAATCGAAGTCTTATTTTATAATTTGAAAGAAGAGTCGGTGCAATCAAATGAAGAGTTCGTACGATTCACGATTTTAAATTATTAGCACAAAGTTGTATCGTAGTTTTTAAAAAAATCACCTTTGGAAAGAAAAAAAATCACCTCATTTCGCGCAAAACACTTTTCTACTCTTTTACGCTTTAACCCAATTTTTCGCTACAAATGAGATTGTTATATCATGTTATCTACTTTGAATTACCATAAAACTGAGGAATACCCCTGAGGAATAATATTTTATTCTATTTACGTATATCATAGTTAATTTATTCAGTCTAGAAAGCGCTTGCCTTGAAAATGAAAGAATTTTATCTCGGTTAAAAACTAAATAATCGAAATGTAGTAAAAATGCGAATGAAATAATAAAAAAAATCTCTCTCATAAATGTGTTTGGGATTCTATTGATTACGTCGGTTATTTTCAGCAGTGGCTAATAAAAACTGTGATCAAAGAATTAGCAAACGAAAACGAGATTTTTTGTAGTTTTTTATTTCAGGTTTTGCTCTATTCAATCACACACACACACAAACGAGATACGTGTGAACGTCGGTGGATAGAGAGTAGTCAATAAATTTGACACACGTTTGTTCTCTACTCAATGCCATACCTCCTGTGATAGGTGAATCACAAAAAGTCTAATTTAAAATTGTGGTTGAAATGTAAACAACGATTGACCTGTTTCATAGTTCTATTTCTTAAAAAAGCACAGGAAATTCGCTGCACATTTTTTATGATCATTATCAAGATTCCAGTATTTTTGGTTTGTACTCATTTAAAAATAGTCTTTCCGCATCATGTGCGATATTTACACAGTGATATTTCATATGACTATGCAAATATAATGGACGGTTTGACGTCGTCAGTGCTAAAGATGTGTTTCAATTGACAATGCCGCATTAACAGACCCCATTGCAACGAGACAAAAGAAACTACACGGTTGAAAAGTAGCATTGTGTGTGCGATAATAGAGAGACACTAGCAACCGGTTTGTGACGAAAATCGGAATCTCCAAATGGCTAATTAGCATGCGCTTGTATTAGAATTGGTTCTACATTTATTGTTTGTGTACGTGCAGTGCAGTAGTTTCTGTACGAAAAGATGTGAAGTTAAGGAAATCCCGTCGCACGCTTTGTTATCAGTCAATGGAAATGCGATCAAATTGCATTGACATGCAAATTCTCAGGATCAGGTCAAGTTCGTTGTAATGCTGTGAATCAGGGTGGAATTTTGTTTTTATTCGTCAAATCACCGGACAACGGATATTGATCTACGCTTAATTCACACACCGATTGCATTGCGTCTCAAAAATTCCCACACACAAACAAAATCATTAATCAATACACACGTCCGTATTTAACTGCGGTTTTACTTCTTCTTCTCGAAAAGCTATTTTATTGATCTTGTCTGTGGCTGGTGCTCTAGCTGATGGGATTTTTTTTTCTTCTTCTTCCACTGTTCGAATTATGTGTTTCTTGATTTTTGTTTTCGAGTGTGAGCGTGTACGGCGTTGTGTGTTTAACACTAACAACGTATTTACCTCTCTCGTATCACTGTCGTGTGTGAGAAAGACGTATACTTGTTTTTTTTCTCTGTTGTTTTTTTTCCACTTCGGTTGACTTCAAGTTGAAGCGGTCAGTCAACATCGAGAACACAAACCGATAAGCTGTCTTGTCACTTACTCACTCAACGACAATTTTTGTGATTGAGAGGTGAAGCACACATAAAATTTAGTTTGCGTCGCATCAAGTCGCAAATAAAGTCCAAGAGTGTTAGTTTGTTCAGTCAAATCAATTGTAATTTGGAACCAGTGATAATTTATTATCACGACGACGTTTTTGTTTCCTCTGCTGTCGAACAAATGTTCAACAAATTGGATATTTCAACGCAAAACTAGTGAATATTGAAAAAGAAATCTTTCCAACAAAGACTGTGTTCAAAAAAGAAGAAAAATGATTAAAACGTCCATAATTTTGCGTAAGTACTTTATTCTAGAAATAAAAATGTTTCCAGAGGTCAAGCTCTTATCAGTGAATCTTTGTGAGAATGTTTAATGTTGTTTTTAATTTTTGTTTTATACTCTTTTTTACCTCCTGTTTTGCATGTATTTTACTTCATCGTCCATTTGCTCGTCTATACATATGCACATCGAACGTGGTGGCATGGAAAATTAATGATAATTTTCAACTCGGTGCCGATGAAACTAGTTTTAACGATTGCAGTAATTAGCAAAGGTCAACAACAACAACAAAACCTGCAGAAGAAATTAAATGAATTGTACACACCAAACAAATCGAACAAAGATGCAAATGTGCAAGTAGAGCCGCAAGAAATCAAACCCAGTGATCCGATCACATTTCCGACCAGCGATGAAGATGGTCCCAAATTTCCACCACCGTCGGCACAGGCTGTGAATGCCATCCCAGCCAATCAAAATGCCAATTTAATACAGCAAAATGTTGAACAGAATTTGCCAGCGCATGGTCCACTTGTCAAACTGACACGGCCAACCAGGGTGGCCGTTGCGGCTACCAGTTCGGCGGCCATCACAAATCGGTACACCGTTGATCAGTTGGATTATGTGCGAGATTTTGCATGGACAATGTTCCAGGTAGGCAATTTGGCATTGCAAAATTATATTGAAGAACATATGAAAATTAATCGGTTTTTCAGGGTTCAAAGTTGCCATCATCAATTGGAAATCTGGTGTTGTCTCCAATCCAGCCACAATTACAGTTATCGCTACTCAGAACGGGTGCGGCTGACCTTACGCAGGAAGAGATTGCTCATGCCATTCGTGAAGTGAATCCCGGCGTGACCAGAGATTTAATTGGCCAATTGAAACTGGTAAACAGTGTTTCTACGAATTTGGGTGTCGCCAGCGCTATGTTTACTAAGAACAGTCTCAAGTATGTTACGTTTTTTTCGCATTTCGAAATGAACTTTTTATTTGAAGTTTATTGATTTTATTAATTGGAATCGCCTTTTCATTCATTCAATTTGTAGATTGAACAATTCATTCATCCAAGCAGCTCACGATCGTGATGTGAACATTGTGCCGGTTAATTTTGAGTCACAAGAAGAAACCAAATATATCATCAACAATTGGGTGGCCAATGCTACAAATAACCGTATCAGAGACTTCTTCAAGCCTGGCGATGCAATCAACTCGGGCGCACAAGTGATTCTAACCAATTCAATCTATTTCAACGGTGAATGGAAGTATGGATTTAACGAAGTAAAATCGGAACCATTTTATACCACTGAAAAACTGTCAAAGAATGTTCAAATGATGAAGAATCTTGTGTCATTGCGAACCGGTCACATCACACTTCGAAACGGATTCTCCGGCCAATGGGTCGAATTGCCTTATCGTGGCGATGAATTTTCAATGGTTATTATCGTTCCGACACAGAGACACTATTTGGATGAATTCATCCGATCAATGCGTACAAATGATTTCAGCGACATAATAAAGCAACTGTCAAACGGTTTCAAGAAGTTGGTGCATTTATCGATGCCAAAATTCACCGTCACCTCATCATTCTCATTGGTCAACGTTTTGTTGAAGGTAAAATTTCCATGGGTTGACTATTTCATGAGGTTTTTTTTGCGACTATTAGAGTAAATATTTGAATATTGTGACCTAAAAAAAAATGAAATATCTCTTTTTCCAGATGGGAGTGGTGGATTTATTCGCTCAAACCAGCCGTTTGCCATACGTAACCGACAACGGTAGTCCATTGCGTGTGCAGGACATAATACAAAATGGTTTTCTCTGTGTCGATGAAAAAGGAACGATTGCTGCTGTCGCAACCATTTCGCATGTGGTCACATTGAGTCTGAATAGCGCCCCCGAAGAAGTGTTCTTCAACGTTGATCAACCATTCTTGTCAATTATCGTCGATAAACGCAACCAAGTTCCAGTTTTCATTTCAAAAATATTCGATCCATAAATAATAACCAAACGCTATGACGTTTGACAAATAAATAGCCAGACTAATCCATGGAAATCCCTTCGAATAATGTAAAATATCTTTGTGTGGAAGAGAGAGAGAGAGAGAGAACCAACAATCTTATGACGAAATCATGAACTTGATTGACATTTTTTTTATAATGAAATAAAACATTTATTCGAAATACTCAGCATTTATAATCGCGAGCCGAGGTCTTTTCAATCAAAACCGCAATGTTGTTTTGCGTATTCAAGTTTACTGATACAAATGAATTGGAATAGCAAATCGCATATCGTACATCAGTAAAGGTGTCGAAGTTAATCACACCATCGATGACTCACCCACACTCAATCAGTGAAACACTATTTAAAACACTCGGATTGCATGTTTGTTTACACATTCTTTTGTAATTAGATATTTTTTTTTCTGTTAAACAATAACGATTTGAAAACAATCTCTTGTATATTTTTCAAATGTGTGCATATAAAATAGTTGAATTTCCCATTGAACATTCCTCGATGTTCGATATTTGTAAAATAGAAGAAATTGACCGGATTTTTGAACCAATTCGTGTAAACTCGTAATTTGTTTATGACATCCTGTGAGGAAAAACAACAAAAGTATGATCAATTAGAGCAAATTCGTTTTGAGTATCAAAGCAACGTTGCGAAATTGTTACTTACGCTTCAATAAGCGATGCTCGCAATGAGCTCGACACGCTCGTCGGATGTGCATCATTGAGTTTGAATACACTTTCGATTACGGAAATTTCTGTGGATGTTGAGCTCATTCCAACAAATGCACTCCAGTCGTTGACAACGCAACCGGCTCCAAGCACTTCGCTACCACGGTTCACTGTACCCGCCTGGCCAAGAGGTGATTTACAATCAATAAAATGATGAATATTTCGAAACATTTTGTAATATTCATAAAGGAATTTTTCTGTCACCCTTAAGAATGCCAATTTGAATCTTTTAAAATGACAAATGTCAGCATGAAAACTCGATAACTTACAACAAGCGGAACTTGAAGCAATGACGACAATTCGTCTTGATCTTCTATTGAAGTTTTTGGATGAACGAGGCCACCTTGATTGCTGAGCACTGTGTATGAACCAACTAAAACGTTATTAGCTACAGTTTGACGGAAAACTTCCACATTCAATACATCTCCGATGATTTCTTCTGTTTCCTACGATTGAAAGACATTCGGTTAGTAATTTCGAATATCAAGCCATTGAAGTGACTCATTGATATTGACTCTAAAAAAGCGTATGAAACAAATATATCATCACTAAAAAAAGTGCACCTTATCTAAGTCTGGATGAACCAATGCGACGTAGTCATTGCAAGCAATAACATTCCCAAGAGCAGATAGCCGTTCTTCAACGCGCTGTATCTTTACATTGTCTGGCAAGCTATTTCGTATGTGTTGCAATTCGACGTCACTGGTGCCGCTTGGTACAAGCAAACCATTCTTGTTGCCGACCGTTAATCGTCCGATGATTCGACAACCATTAATGCTTGTGTGAATAACTGGTATTGTTTCGGCTAATTCGGCTTCAAACACACTGAAATCATGCGAAACGAAATTTTTATTAGCAAAATCATTATCCTGATACACCACGGCATCCACGTGTGAATTGAGCAGATGGTGTGTTGACAAGGAAACAACATTGTAACATAACCTTTGTACGAAAAACTCGAAATTTTACCTGTAAAATGTCTCAGCACCACCGATAGCCACCAGGCAATATGAATTTGTTAATTTTGTGAAGACACCGATGTCATCATTGTTTTCAAACTGTACACGCAATGCCATTTTTCTTCTCGCACAAATATCACTTATTCCGTTTTACTTGATATCAAATATCCTCTGACTTGACTCTTTGGGTACTTGTCAAAAAATAATGTTTAACTCGGTTTCAGTCACACGCTTTTAATAGAATTTCTAATCAATGACATTGGAGTGAAGTTGGTTCGACGGTACCTTGTTGTATGACCAATTGAATTTCATAACATTATGCATTGTTCAATGTTGCAATTTCGAATTGTTTTTCGTTGCGAAGAAGTTGAATTTTTCTTTTAAAATATTATGAAAAAAATGATGAAAAAATAATAAAGAAAAATCTTCTGGAAATTAGTATTATTTTCACTCAAATTGAATTGCAACAATAACGATGGTGTGGAGAATTTTGAATTTCATTTGTCCGACACCCTCCCTTGCTGTGGCGCTGTATGCAGCATCAATTGTGTGAAGAGAATTCGGTTCGTGTCGAACTGTCAATTCACTTGAAAATTTGAACAACAACCAGCGCAACGACGCATTCATCTGTTCAACAACAATTTTTTAATGGTTTAAAAGAAAAAAACAGAACACCATATATTCCAGTTTTTGTAATTGTTTGAGTAAAAAGTGTAGTTAAATTTTAAGAAAAGTGTATGTAAATGTTCTTGTGATTGTAGAATAAAAAAGATTTTTTAGAAATATTGAAAGGGAAATTCATCAAAACGATTTTGGTCGGCTGCTACTGATATGATCAGCACATCAAATGCAGTTTAACAGTTAGATTGGCGCGCGCACACATCAATTTAGGTGATGTGCGCTCAATTTTTTCATTGAATTTGGATCGAATCTCCTTTTAAAATCAGAGATATTGATTGCGTATCTATTGAATTTCAGATTTTCAAGCAATTCGGAAAATTTCAACAGAATCTCAAGATGAGCAAAAAGTCATTTTCCAGCATTTATTCAGAATATACGAAGTTCTATGGCGAGGTATGCAAAAAAAATGTCTTTAGGTTATGCTTTCATTGGTTGTAAATGCATTTTCATATATTTTTACAAATTGACAAACATTCGATTCATGATGGCAATTTCAATGTATTATTGTTTCTTTCAGAAAAATCATGCCCAATGCCTGGAAGTTTTCGCTCGATTCGATTTGAAGAGCAGCTACGCCAACTACAGTGAACAAGTGAATTTTCTGCTACGATCAGCATGCTACTGTTTGTTCTCATTAAAAAATCCAAACGAAAGGTACAACGTTTCGATTGCAAATGGTTATAAAAACGTTCTGTCCGAAGCAGCAAATGGTTCTGATTATGAAAAATTCTTATCGATATTGAGTTATTTCCTGACCAATTCGGATCGATACCTTGCGTTGATCTCGGGATTGTCATCATCGGCAACGAGTGATTGGCTGCGAGCAACGAACAAATACATATTTCAAGTGCTCAAGAATGCAAATATTGTCGACGATGTGGCTCATATCAAGCGTAAGGAAATCTATTTACAACTCACACAAGCGTTGTTGATATTTGTGTACGCCGAAGTAAAACAGGCTAGTTTGTCAAAGAGCAGTTGGAAATTCGATGAAAGCCGGAGCTTCTTGAGTAGTTGTCAACAGTTCAATTTGTTCCAAGAAGGGGAAAGCATCCGGCAATACAGTTTATGCTTCGAAATGTTGGACAAGTTTCTTGTTGCTCTCAGTTCAGAAGCTGGCAATGGGAAATTGGGACAAGCCATTGAGACATTTTTGAAACATTTAAAGTAAGATATCGATTTTATTAACAAATTTTCGATTCACATCAAATTTCGCAACTTGGATGCTATTATAATTCAATGCTCTTCCTTTCAGATCGTTGACAAAGTCAAATGAGGTACGTGCAACACTCACTCAAGACAATTACGTGACATTGGCCAAAATTTTGAAAGCGTACACACCGCAGTTTGTCCAAACTGTAGACCCAAAGAACGTGGCTGGCTGCTTCAAAGTCATTGAATACGTTGGTCGCGTGGTGAAACAAGTGAAATCAACCAAACCATTTTGCACGGACTGCAATAGCATCGGCGAACATTGCACACACGAACTGGCGGTTTTAGCATCGGAAATGTATTCAACGTTGATTGAAAAAGAGACCGGTGAGCCGATTGAAGAATTTGCCAATATTATCCAGTACGATTTTGATGCCGTTTGTAAGCTAAAGTGCGCCAAAATGCTGGATACACAACGCGATGCCGTTTCCAAGGTTCGAAATTTGGCAAGAAAATGCGAATCAAAAGAAAACGCCAAATTCATGATACCAGTCATAAAGTCGCTCTTGAAGCGCTACAATAAATTCAAACTGATGGAAGAACAACTGTTGGTGAATAGCTTCGATGTGGTGTATATGCTTAACCATTTATTCACTATTCTCAATGCAACGGATCGATGGGAGGAAGTGGTCGATGTCGGCTATTTGTACATGGCGTTCCATTCGTCGGTTCCGAATCATCCGTCAGGAAATTTCGAGCACATTGTTTGGACATTGGCCAAAAAGCAAAAAGATAACAAAGCAACGAAAACCCCGTACGACAACTTCAGCAAGCCCACAGAGGAATCATTGTACGGACTTAAGCTACCCGATAATTTGAATATTAATAAACTTTCACTCGATTTGTTGAGAGTTGGTTTCAAATACGGTATTCTAACACCTGACCTGAGTAACCGAGTTATAAATCAGCTACTGGAGGCATCAATGAAGAATTCCGATTCATTACGATTCGCATTGTCCGTCCAATCAATGAAATTCGACAAAGAGACCAGTGAACGAGTGGATAAGCTGGTGAGTTTGTTCCATGCCAAAAGTAAAAAGGATTTGTCAATTGCACTGCAGCTTGCCGCCATCAAATACCTGAGATTGAATTTTGAAGGCACACAAATACAAGACAAATATTCCAATCTAAGCATCTCAGAAGCACTATCAGAAGCGCAAATTGCATCGCAGACCAGCATTTTTCGTGATATTACGTTCGATCAAGAGAAAACTCAAATCGAAACGTTGCGCTACGTGAAAGATAAATTCATTGGATTTGTGCAATTTTATCTAAGTAAAACGGATGAAGAACGACAGAAATTCAATGATGAAAAGGAACTATTATTGCGGGAGCTCAAGGTAGTTGCAAATCAGTTTGTTGTTCGTGGTTATATGGAAGATGGGTTTGAATTGTACATGGCGCTGTTTAAGCTGTCAAAAGAAATTCAGGATGAATTTGGACTGATCGATGCATGCTCATTCTTTGCTGAAAACTCGTCAGATTTCAAGCAAAAATTCTCAAAAGAAAACCTACAGTCAATCATCGAAGAATGCTTTGCTGCCTGTGTAGAAAAACTCAAGTATTTAAACCATTTGTCGACTCGCAAGCAAACTCAAGTATGCTTCTGCATTTTGAATCTAGTATTATACTACTACGAGGACAGCGGTAAATATGAAAAAGAAATCCATTTGATTTTGGCGTTTATTTTTAAAACCATCGGCGGCACTGGCGATGAAAAGATGGAAAAGACAATGGAAGCTTTGATTGGGTCCATAGAAAAAGCCAAAACGAATAACGAAATAAGGAAAAGTTTCTCGGAAGCGATTCGCATCAAATTCTATTCGGTATTGTTCACCATAATCACAAAATACGGAGCACCGAGCGCTTTTCATCCGACCAAATTTATTCAGTTCGTCATGAATCACATTAAAACGTATTTGAGTGTGTATTACGACAACACAGCCGCAGTTCCGATATTACTGTACAATGTGATACCGGAAATGGTGATGTGGCTTGAAGGCCACTATCAATTGAATGTCGATATTCCGGCGCTTGTGCTAACGTTGCTAAAATTATCATTGAAATCGGGCTATGCAAACCGTTCGGTTAATTTGATGATCGTTCTGCTGCAAATGGATTTATTAGGAGAGAAATTGACACCGTGCAAGGTAATTATCGCCAAAAAAGTGAAAATTCATCTGAATTCTAAGAGTGAACGAAAAAAAAGGATTCGAGTTCATTTAAACAACGATTTCATTCTCTTAACAGACCAAATTGAAGGCATTGGAATATGTGATGCTGTCAGAAGCCCCAACATCAACCGAATATAAAAAATCGGAGAGTCCTGTGTACGCAATAGATAACAATAAACTGTGTGAACCAATTCGAAAGCAAGCTACCGCTACCAGTCCAATGAAGTGCCTATCACCGAAACAGGTTGTTAGTAAATTGGTCATATAAATCATTATTCAATTGAAAACAATTATTTTCCTCCTAAATTCATGTTTAAAATTCATTTCATTCACAGAGTGTCGGTAGCCTAACAACTCAATCGATTAGATATTTGCCGAATCACGCGAATGGCTGTGAGTGTGGGATTTGTTTCAGTCCGCAGAACAAATTTTTCATCTTTTGTGTGGCTGTGGCCTACGCTCGTTACGTCTATGTGAACGATGAAGAATTCGATGCAAGAACGAAACGTGCTGTATTCACCGAGCTGCTCAAGTACTGGGAGAAGTGTCGAAAAGAGAAAACGCTGCCCAAAAATGATTGGTATTATATTGTTAGTGCTCGTATGCTATCATATGATGCTCATTTCAAATGGAAATTTGAAAAAGACTATTCAAACGCTGTAGATCAATTACTTCGAGGTTTGAAAGGATTGGAAAGAGTTAAAAATGGTGCAAATACACTAAAATACGACCTCCAACACCAGGTTGATCGAATGAATGAAACAATCCGTTCCAAAGAGATGACCAGAGAGGAAAGATATGCGGGCCCAAACTATATCATTCGTAACAAAGGGTTCGTTGATCAAGTGGAAGCTCAACCAAAGAAAAAAGCGCAACCAGCTACGAAGACTGCGGCAAAATCACGAACGCCTGCCCTTGTAGTCAGTACACCAAAACCACGAGTCAACCTACTTGACATGATAAACAAAGAGCCAACACCGAAATTCGCCAATTTCCAGATACACGACGACGGGGCTGTAGGAGGTGCAGAAATCACACCCAGCTTGAAGCGATCAACGCGAAGTCAGAGAAAAAAAGTGGACGAGACACCGGTTCGTAAGGCATCGGTTTGGGAGATTTTGGATGATGACGAAAATAACGTTGCCAAAACCTCTGAACGACCGAAACGTGTTCCAAAATCAAATGCAGCACCAACCGATTATATTGATTTAGCATCCGACTTACCACCGCCGAAAATAAATTTCAAACGTAATCTGCCAACCATTCACATAGACTTAACTTCACCACCAGAAAAGAATGCTGAAAACAATGAGAAGTCAACACCGGAAACACCAATCACGTCAAAACCGCCACAAATAAGCGGACCCAAAAAACCAAAATGTCCACCAAAAAAGGATGCACGTAAAGTGGTGGTCAATGAAACCTATCTACCGAAACAATGAACAGTTGGAGAGTTCGAGAAGCCAAATTAGATTAAACCAAAAGTGAAAATGAAAACAAAAGCGATTCCATGATTTTTTCTTTCATTTAGTTTTTAATATAAAATGTCCATAATTCCAACATGTTTTATCAGACCTGTGTACATTTCGAATGGAATTGGTGTTCGCATAACAAAACATTTCTATTTGATCTGACTAATACAATATGTACAAATGGCATTCCAAATAGACTGTTTGTTTAACTAAATTTTAATTATCTAATTTTTTTCTTCCAAAATGAATCAATAAATGTTGTCACGATACAGTGCAAAGTGTGACACTTGAACCAAAACATTCTTTCGTTCTTTACTCTAAGGCTAGATTTTGGCATTTCAGCAAAAAATATACGTATCAAAAATGAATCGATGTTATTCCTAATAATACATTCTACTATCTAGAAAGGTGTTGTAATTAATGCTGACGTCGATCTATAACCATTTAACATCATGATAAAATCAATTTCCACAAATTTGTGCAGACACAATGGTTTGAATAACTTATTGGCACTCCTTAGAATTAACCATCACTTAAAATGGTAACATGTGTGAAGTCAAGTCATTCGCTTGAAGTATTTTCCCGTATCCTATTGTGCAATATCCTTTTGAGTTTTTTCGTCCACATCAACATTTTCATTTGGCTGAATGAACGATACCATTTCTCTGTTGTTTGAACCGTCCGGATGATTGAGACGGCGTTTTCGTCTGTCGTTGTCATTGGTCGGTGTAGCTTGGTATTCATTTGCTGAATGGGAATGGAATTCGGCCGGTCCAAAGAAACTCAGAATCACAGGCAAAAATATAAGGCCGAAGAACAATCCGAATATGATCACTAGAAGGAAAATCTGCAATCAAAATTTCAAATGAGGTTAAAATCTCAAATTTGAAAATGTTGAATCATATCAAGTCTACGAGGATCAATGATCATTCATATATTTGTTGAAAAACCACAAAATCAAAGGTACCTTGAAAAAGGCTTGGAAGGTGTACGCTTCGGAATTAGCCAACATTGAAACGGCAAGCAAAGTGGACAGACCACCATAAAAAACAGCCGGCACAATATGCGTAACTGTATGCAAAGCTCGTTCATGTTTTGTTCCAGGTCCGGTAACTAAAAATGTATGGCCTATATGAGCCGCATAGTCAACGCACAAACCAACCGCCAATTCCAGTCCAATGCACGACACCAAATCAATTGTCAATCCCCACGCTTCCATTAGGCCGCATACATTTATCTGAAGTTAATAAGAGGGAATGAATGATGAAAGGTTGAAAATTCGAAATTCATTTCGACTGCAAGCATAATATTTTCAAAAAAAAAACTCACCAGTGTCAACACGACGCACATAAATATCCAAAAGCAAATATTCGGATTTAATATTAAAATTGTTGTACAGAACATAACACAACCCAATGCCAACATAATGTTTCTGCTGACCTCCTCATCGATTACCTAGGAACAGAAATGAGTCAGAATTGCTTTCAATATCTCCGTCATGGAATCGTTCTTCGAGTCAATATTCACTTACCTCATCTGTCACCCAGTTCCCATATATTCTCCCCCATACGGTTGCAAATGCATCTCCACTATGTAGTTCCGCTTCTTCTACGATTTTTTCAATTGCGTGCATAGCGGGCAGATAGTTATTGCGTCCATCAAATCGTTTGTAACTGAAATTGATGGTGGAAACGGTGATTTCTGGCACTGGTTCACCACAAACAAGCAGTGATTTGAATCGGAAATTTGCTCGATATTTGCCACCTTTACGAGTGTGCAAGAATTTCGAAAGGTAAAACCGAAAATCGTAATCGCTCATTGTCTGATTGAAGAAATCAACCTCATAATAAGTTTGAACAAACTGATGGAATGGATTTACCCATGACGTTATTTCGTGTACTAAATCGGTTCGATTTTCAATCGTTTCAACCATATTTGCAATATGATTTAGTTCTTCAGTGTAATTGAGGCTTCCCATCAAAATCATCGCTTCGTAGCCTTGGTCGGGGAAGAGATCGTTTTTAACAGCCGTAAATTTACTGAGATAAGTACGTTGTGGGATAAACCAATTTGGATCGAATTTTTGCTCGAGCCGCAATAGACCGGTGAAAGAGTACGACGTCACAGCCACTGTTGTCATCAGGACAATAATTTTTCCCGATTTTGTCATAATGAAATTGGTGTACATGTATTTCACGATTCGATCCATCAAATGTGCATCACACCATAGTGTGTTAGATTTATGTGTGATACACGGCGCGAATGCGTTGCGATTGCCCAAAATACGTTTTTCGTCAATTACAAAAATTGCCACCACAAATGTGTTGACATAGATGAATATCAGAACGACACCCATGCCAGCGTATAAGCAGAATGATTCCAAGGAAGGAAGAATCTGTAAACGAATATAATTTTGGGTTGAGACTTTAAGAAATGGGAAAACTGCTGATACTTACAGTAATAGATCCGATGACGAATGCAACGACATCAGTGAATGATGTGATTGTAATGGAGCTGCCGGCCATTTGAAGCATCATTCCGATGCGTTCGGGAAGCGTTGATGGATCTCGAGGCGATATGTGCTCTCTTTGCACCTTCTGCCAACACGCCATTATTACAAACATATCATCAATACCCAGACCCATCAGTAGGAAGGGTAACGATGTATGCACAGGACCATACGAAATGCCGAGATACGAACACAAGCCAATGGCTGATGCAAATGCCATTCCGACACTCATCAAACCCATGCTGCAGAGTAACACTCTCAATTCAACCCATCCGAATTTGGACAGAACCATAATCATGAACATAAACATCATCGCGCTACCGAACACTATTTTATTCATGTCTTGGAACATGGTTGCCGAACTGATGTCACCGTAACTAAAAATGTACAATTTTTCCATTTTAAAATCAGTTTTACTTTTTATTTGTTGCATTTCTCTCACCTTCTGCCAGCTGAGTAATAGATTTTTGTTTCATCATCTTCCAGATCCTCCTTCATTATTTTCATTGTATTCAAAAATTCTTGTTCCCATGCAAGTGCTTCTTCCGAAGCCCAATCCTCTGTACCAGCCGAGTTTCCAACTTTGTCATGATTCACTTTCAAAAAGTTAACATAAACCATCCAATTCGTCATCAATCCCGTTGCGGCAACGATATGACCAGTTTCATTACGCGTAACACCTCCCAACAAGCGCTCAAAATTCGCTTCATGACCCGTTGTTTGGCTGGTACTGGTCGTGTGCAGTGCATTCAAAATATCTTGTTTGGTCATGTGATTTACATCAGTGAAATTCCACATTTCCAAAAAGTTCTGTAGCATACAACCAATGGGCAATGATTCTACAATGCTGCAGAAAATTATTGGCGCCAAATCCACGCTTGGATCGAATGGGCGTTCACTTCGCGTCATTCGGTGCAATTGTTGGGCAAAGCTTGATAAGATCAAATTCGAATCTCGTGTGCTTCGTTTTCTACGACGTTTCTGATCATTTTCATTGAAATCCGCTATATTTGGAATATGAAAACACACATCATTCCATCCGATTGACGTTCCATTCTCTAGGTTCGCATTAAAATTCATGACTTCTTTACTGATTTCCAAGAGCTGCAAGAGGGAAATGTAATTTGTGATTAAAATTTGAT
Organism: Sitodiplosis mosellana; assembly: GCF_009176505.1. Lineage (NCBI taxonomy): Eukaryota > Metazoa > Arthropoda > Insecta > Diptera > Cecidomyiidae > Sitodiplosis > Sitodiplosis mosellana. Next base: position 6,132,479 of record NW_022595244.1, read on the forward strand.
TTATACTGATAGACAATGATGAATTGAAAAGAGTTTTGCTCATAAAAAAGTTCAATTTTGACCAGACATTGGTACCTTTTTCAGAACATGCGGTTGAAGTACATCTGGTGCTGTGATTAGTACACTTTGTAACCGAAAACCTTCTTCGAATGACTTCATCAGCCATTCTGTATCCCTGAGAAATTTTGATTCTGAAATGAGCCCAGAAAAATGTAAGTAAATCTGTTTGAGTGATTTCGATTAGAAATCATTATATTCATCAATACCTGGAGGGATCCATAATTTGAGTGGATTCTTTTCACTATGAAATTTAAAATAACCCGAGCTACATATGAGAGTTAGAAGAAATGACAGAAGAATTGTTTTCACAGGATGCGTTGCAACGGTATAACCCAGTCTGAAATGAATTATCGAAAAAGATTTCTTTTAGATTTGTGATGAAAAATGCATTCAATTCAAAAGTCAATATAATTTGTCATTATTCTTTGTGCTATTAACCCTCTAGTTCGTAAGACCGCCTTTAGGCGGACAACAAAAAAAACGCTATATACAGTAAACGATACGTCAGATCAAAATGTTCACAGCTACTTTTTTATCCGTAAACCTGTCTTCTTCATTTTTGTCACTTACACTTTTAGTCTACGTCAAGCGGTTCATTAGTTATCAACAAGAATTTACGCGGAAAACAAAATTGACAGAATTGATTATTTTTTATTTCAAAATTAGACACATTTTTGACACTTTTACCTAAACAATGGATTCGATTGTTCTCGGCTATTTGTCAATAGCATTTTTCTAGTAAACTATGGGGAATTTGGCATTTTAATTATTTTTTTCGTAATCTACGCCCCAAAATCAGTTTAAAGTGAGCTCCCCAGCTCTGTAGAAAAATGGTGCAGTAGAGGGTTAAACGAACGATAAGTTTATTATCTCATGCAATTGAGTCGTCGACATATGATCGACTTTTTGTATACGATACGCGCAACAGCTACTTTTTTTTTACAAAACGGTGTAAATTTCAATTATTATCAAATGAAACCCGCTTTGTGAATGTGAACAAAAAAATCCTGAATCATCGGATTATTGAACATAAGTTACTATTCATGGCATTCATTAGTTTCCAAACTCTGAGATTACTTGCATAACCCAGTTCTTCTTCTACACCACTCGATGAATATTCATATTGGCTAGAACAATGGAAAAAAGTGCATTTGCGATGGAGAGATAAAAATGGCAACCAAATTTAATGTAGTTTGTTAGTGCAAAACAACGCATATACTAATTTGTTTACATTTTCCATGATAGCTCCATAGTTTATTTGAGTACAATCACTTTGGTCGACGTTCCATTTCCGATTTCAGCTCAGCTGAAGTACGATAACGAATAATGAAATTGAGAAAGGGAAATAACAATAAACAAAACAACGAAATGCGTCTAAGCCAAAGAAACTTGAGCAAAAAAATTACTTAATCGTTTGGATTGACTAGCAGAAGACGGAGTTTGCACCCACTCCTCAAGTAAACAAATAAGTAAATCAGCAAATGCTAAAATAGTTTGAAGTTAATACGATTCTAGATTCTCATTTTGATGATTTGTGGCCTTTGACTGACACTGATTGGTGACAAACGTTGATTGGTTGCACGCAGATCTCAAAAACGGTTTGAAATTATATTTTTTTCTACATTTTCTTATCTCATTATTTAATTTGGTGATATAAATATATATGAGGTTATGCAAACATAATGCGAGCTTTGATAAAATTGCTAATTTCAGACAATTTCGGACATTGACAGCGATATAATGAAATTATCGCCTGCCAGTGATAATGACAACGATAACGTTAGATGATTGCAATTTTATCAACAGTTTTCATCGTAACTGTCCTATCATTCTTTGGTGGAATATTTTTAGCACTACATGGTGTAGTTGTTATTTTTTTCCCAAGAAAATTTTAAGAGTCTTTAGGCCATTTTTTTGGACCGTAAATTAATTCATTTTAATGTCCATATTTTTTTATTTGAAATGAAGCAATTACGCCTAATTTCAAAAATGAAATAAAATCATGTTCTTGTAGTTCACTTTTGAGATAACTCAACAAAAAAAATTACACTTTTTTCGTTACCAATGTGAAATGATGTACGATGATCATTCACATTGAATGTACATACATAAATCACATAAGTGAAGAATACAATATCATCATATAAATTTATTCAATTATTTTTGACAATATTAAAATGATTTGGATACAAAAAGTATACTACGACTAAAACTACATTCCACGATAATAATTTGATGAGAAACATCAAATTAATTAAACTCCTTAAATTTACAAGCTTCAAGAACGCAGAGCGGAGCGAAGCGACGATCTGTGGTCTTGTTTTTCATTGCGAATAATTCAAACATGTCACTTTTATTCTGTTTTGTTGTACAAACGGAATAGATAGAAATTCAATGCTTTCAAATAACCTCTTGGACCTCTGTATTGTTCATTATTAATATTAAATTATAATTAGCATGTTTATTTTCTATTTTTTTTGCTGAGGCAAGTTAGACTCATTGTAGATAATAATAATTCATCGTTGTTGCCATCATTCTGTACCGCTAGCCGTAAATAAACCTGATATATTTTTGCTGCACGTCACACAAAACTGGTTCACTGATTCTACGAAAATTTATTACTCTAATTGGAGGATTGCGAATTTTTTTTGAGAAAAATGCTATTTCACAATCGATAGCAACTGTTCTCGAAACTTTGTTCAGTTGGCCAGTGGCCAGGAGTCCATTTGTTCAAGGTTCACACCATGAATAGTGTCCATGATTTGTCTGAAGTGGCTTATTGTTCGTTTATGGAACGATTCCAAACGATACTCGATAGATAACAGAGAAATTGCCACATCTTTTCAGCGTTGAGTGTCACCAAAATATATATGCCAACTATAAATGACGTTCGTCTCGAATTGAGGCCCCATGGAAGCGATGAAAAATAGAAAAAAAAGACAGAAAGTCGTTCGTTACTTACCGATAAAACATACGGTCGATTCCATGTGAGAATTTCGATGAGATATTACTGCACGTTTTCAATAAGCCAATCGAATCGGATTTTTGCGATTTGTCTGTGTCATCGTCATTCTCTATTGTTATGTTCTTTTCATTTGCGGCTTTTGCACTCATTTTCTCTTCCTAGTTTTATCTAATGCAAACAACAAATGAATCCCAATCAACGTTGCACTTGAATTGACACGCAAATCTTCTTTTATCGGTCAATTTGTTGGGGCTAATTGACGATACACTTTTCTCATTTCTCGAACAACAACAAACCAAAAAATTGTTCAAACTATAATAATTGACAATGCAATCAATTGGACATTTTACGATGAACAACACAACTAAACGACAACAAATGACATGAACTTGCACAATAAAAACAAAACGGTAATATGATTGTTGCCAAAATTCAACGTTTAACCAGATATGTTTCAACGTAGACAAGAATCAAATGTATTTACTGTCAAAAGTGTTTCGCACTATTCATTTCATTACAAAGGAAAACAACACAAATAACTGGTCGATGTCAAGTATGTTCGGTTGAACGGTTGTCACAATCACGTCATTTGATGATGATGATGATTATATTTTATTTTTTTTTGTTATTCTTAGCTCCTTCAATTGAATATCACTGATTGATTCAACTAAATCAACTCATTAGATTCTGGTTAGTTGCATTTTTGTGCGAAATCTCTGCAATTCTATTGATCTCGTGACTGGCCACTGCAATGCAATATATGAAACTTTGTATTATAATTTCTTTTTTGAATCGTAGTTACTCAATTTTATTTACATTTCAATTAAATTGCTTGGTGAATGTATTTTCTGAGTAATTTCATTCAAACAAAGTTGTTGAAACAATAGAATCGTTCGATTTCTGTGTGGTTTTCGAACGCGTTTGCTGTGATATAAACATAGTTTGACAATTATATGCACCTTTAGCGAGGCTTTCACGTCTACCTTAACGAAAATTCTAAACTCAACTGACGAATGAGTTACTGTCTCCCAATGACACATATTGTCATTCGGCTTTGTTTTTCCATACATACACTTAATTTTTTTTATACACAGCCAAACTCATACTCACACATAACTCGAAGCACACATCTGTTATGTTTTTCATCGTATCCGATAGTAAAATGCAGTATTTTGTATATATGCCTTGTGTTGTGGTCGCATATGCCGTCTCCATATATATGTATAGTATATACACACCATCAAACTGGTATGTTAGCGTACACGTCTCACACCATTACTATAACGCTACGTTAAATGTTGACTATTGAGCGGGTCGCATACGGATTTGTTCCACGCTATTTACATACATTTAACGGCATCGCTAGGTTCGATAACACAAATCGATGGATGTATCGTGACGGCGTCGACTTTTGGACCTGAACTAATAGCCATAGATGTGATTAACCTGATGATGCAAACGTAATTCATAGAACCAGTTTTCCTTGTCCATTGAAATTGGCCGACAAAGTTTTTTTTTCTGCTCTTATCTATTGAGTCTTTGGCGATTTGAAATATCGTACCTACGTTTCGGCGACGCAGCGAATAGTATTCCTTCAGGAGTTTGTGATGGTACATGTCGCATTTGAACACAGTGAATGGGCAATACATTGGAGCAGTGGACAGTATAAAAATTCTCTCATTCCTACCATCTCGATATTAACATTCCAAACATTCTTTTTCCGAGCAGAAACATATTGAGTATCTCAACTGTGAATTCTCACTCAATAAAGCTATCTTATACACTCTTCCTTACAATACTGCAAACTTTTTCCTCTGAAAATAAGTGAATATTTTCCGTTCGGCCATACAATCAACAAATATTTTCATTCTTTGTGGAATAGTTCAGTCTCAATTTCATTTTACGAACATTTCAATTATACGATAGAGATATGAACACCCGATAAAATGCTGCCATGATTGCTGTGTGTACTTTTTGAAATACATCAGATAAACAAATAACTGAAAATTATTCGACCTTAGCCTGAGCGTGAGCATGCAATCTCAGAATGGTGAAGTAAAAACACTTTGTTTTTAGTTTTTACTTACACATACAAAATTGTCAATATCACAAGCGCATACTCAAGCATACAATCCAATTAGAACACTGGTTCAATGTAAATCCTATGGAAAATTTAGTGTCTTGGCACTGATTTATTTGAGCTAATCGATTTTTTTACTTGAAAAATAGAAAATTTTCAATTTAAAAACAAGAAAAAAAATACAAATGTGTTTACCGTTTAAAAATCGAAATTATTTGCAAAACAAAAATGATATTGTTTTCATTTGAGGCATTCGAATGGTGCGCGTGTTTCGTGCAACAATTGTAATGTTTTCGGTAATTTGTGAGCTCTACCCATGCGATTTGAAAAGCCAAGCTAGCGCATGCCTGAGTATTAAAATGGCTGAAATGTCACCATCGTGCACGATGTTTTGGATTTTAAGGCGCTTGGTTCGTACACGCGCGTCGGATGTCCGCTGAAAAATAAACAATAACGCATGCAACACAATCGAAGCGACAGCCGAATCACACACATAACCACATCGACGTAACCAGAATTCCAAGCGTATTCCAACTGAAGCGCATCGGTGTAGCGACGGGTCGTTTATTGTTGTCGCTAACTATCGCAAGCGCTTCGTATCGCTATCGTTCGGAATTTTACCGCAGCGTCATCCGAGTGAAAAAAACCTAACAAAATGAAAAACCTCACAAAATAAAAAGCCAAACGTCAAAATTCTAGGAAAAATAATAAAAAAAAACGCAAGAGAGCGAAGAAGAAGAAGCAGGGTAGTAGTAAGAAAAAAATTTTGGTGTGTGTTCAGCAAACGCAAAGCGAAAAGCAAACGAAAACTACAAATAAGTGATAAAAAAACGAAAATATTATGCATAACTTTCGATTGAATTGTAACTACGATTGGAGAACAGTACGTTTGTGATTGAATGCAAGTGAAAATTTTATTCGGCCAACATGTGCATAAAGAGTGAGATAAAGCGAGAAAAATATTTGGAAATTGAATTGAAATTGTGCAAACACACATAGTTGTGAGTTAGTGTGGTGAAGGAATAGAAGAAAAGGAGAAAAAAAACATTTGGTTTCGGTCGTCACACGCATTTTCAGCAAAATATACCAAAATTCTTATTCATTTTCAATTCATTTGGGATGCGTGTAATTTATCATCGTCATTTTGTTTTGCATTTGTTTTCGAAATAAATTCTCGGTAGAAGAAATAAAATAAAATCGCAAACTTTTTTTTTGTTCGATTCCTTTGGTGTGTTTTGTTTTGAATTTGTTCATTTGAGAGAAACGAGATAGAAAAAAAAAAGTATAGCCACTAGCCTATTTATGTGGAGTGCGTGTGTGTATCGGTGTTGTGAATGTGTTTGTTGGTATGCGTTTTATGTGCTGGGTACACATACACCGACGACCCATTGATTCGTATCGAGTGTGAACGTGTTTCTATGTGTGTGTATGCGTGTGTGTATGTATGAGCGGACCGAATGTACAATATACACATTGAATTGATGAACGAAAAATACAGCACATGAAAAATAATGGCATCGCGAATGATGCGGAGTCGTAGTTGGCGAAAAGGTAAACACAGACGATTTTCTTATAAAATGCATTTCCTTCGTTAGTTTTTTGTTGAGCTCTTCACACTTTTTGTATCTTTTTCTCTGTCACTGTGCCTCTGTGTCTCCGCACACACTTGGCTGGCGAGGCACGATGCAAAATATTATTCTCTTCTTATTCGGTCGCTTGATTTGCGTGGTCAATACGATATTCCCTTCAGTCTTACAATTAATCGATAAAACGACAACGAATTAAAAACAACAAACAACAGCAGCAGCAGCACCAGCAGCTCGCTCATCGAAAAACATTGAACTATTTTTGAATAACATACAGCGCGACATAGAGAGATCGAGGGGGTAAGAGAGAGAGGGGGAGAGAAGGAGCGATCCACTGTGCGAGCAATAACAACAACAAAACATTTTTTACACTGTTTCGCGCACACACACACAACACCTTATGGACGATGGGCTAAAATCGAAAACAAAAACATTAACGTATAAACTTGTGATTCAAACCATTTTGCCATATGCTGTTGTGTTTGAATTGAGTGGATGGCAAAAATAAACGACATAAAACTACTTTCAATCATTTTTACTTGCGCAAAGAACGAAGAAGCAGAAGAAAAAAAATTGCGTTGTTTCTCAAACATTAGCTGTTTCATCGAAATTGACCCTTTTATTATTTCTTCTTGTCGTCGTCGTTGTCGTTGTCGTTGTCGTTGTCGTCGCTGTCTGTTTTGCTCGTATCAAAAAGGTCAATTGCAACACAGTTCGTGTATTGTCAGTGCGGTTCCATTCATAAAAATATTCAGCCAGTGTTCACACACGCGAGAGACACTGTGACAGATAATAATAATAGTAAATATTTTGTGCTGTTCGAGGAAGGCATGCACAAAAGTGAATATTGCGTTGCATTTTTGTAGTTGTTGCTCGAACAAAATAGTAAATGGGTTGGTTTGATGTTTTGTTTTTTTAGGCCATAGCAAAAATGAGGCGTTGGTGCCAAAAAAACAAGAGACTGCTGAGGAAATCTTCACAGAATTAAATTCAAAGCCAACAAGTGCAGCTAGACGTTTGGTGCTTCTGAATGGTTTCGTAAAAACGATCAATACACCATCCAAGGATGGCGATGTGTTCAGTGCATACACCACCGAGGATATACTGATAAGGTAAGCCTACTGATAGTGAATTTCATCACATCACATTGCGATTTCAATTTTGAATAGCGGAAAATAACCAGTTGTTTGTTTGAATTTCGTTGAAAAAAAAAACAGTTTAAGGACATCGATGATTCACGAATTCACACAAGTGAGGGCGGGCGTATTGCGTACATTGCGTTACACATTGAAAACATCACGTGATATTCAAATATTCAACGAATTGCAGCTACCGCAATTGCTGTGCCGTAGCATAGAGATTGGTGTGGATAATGAGGAGGAACGTGTTCAGGCATTCAAATTGGTTGGTTTATTTTTGTGTTGCGAAATCGGTTTATCTTCCCTTCTTCTTCTGAGCGAAGATTAGCGATTTTGCATCGTAAATAAAATTTGGATTATTTGACTAATGATGTCCGATTTTCTTTCCGTTGTTACTAGATACGAAAAATTCTGTCAATAGCGCCAGATATAATGAGCCCGCTGATAACAAGGTCATTGGTATCGTCAAGCGAATGTGGGATTGAAGATGGTGATCGTATGTTGCGTGCCTGTTTGGCGATACTGTGCGAAATAGGCGTTCTAAATCCCGTTTTGATGATTTTGTGCGGCGGAGTAAATGCAATAACACGAACCGTTCTAGAATGTCACAGTCCACGCATTGCTGAAAGTTTGTGCGGTGTTCTGTTGCATTTATTAGAATGGCCACACACACGGAATATCGCCGGTGTACGCTTAGACTGTTTAGCAGCTCCATACTGTGATTTCACCTATCGACTAGGCATCATGGATAAAAATAAGCATGCACGTGATCTACGATTCACTTGCAGCCGTTTGGCTTTGTTGTCCGTGCTGCGTAGTTGGCCGGGAACATTAGAATTTTGCGATCCAAATAAACCATCGGGCTTAAAAGCAATCGTCGATGTTTTGTATTTAAATCAGTTAGAAGTTAGAGTGAGTATTGCTTGGAAACCACCCTTGCAAACGAATGCAATTGCTAATTTTGTTTCTTTTTTCGGTGCAAACAGAAAGCAATTTTAGACTTGTTATATGAATTATTGTGGCTTCCGCAACCAGTTTGGACCGATGAATATTCGGTGGCTATAGCTGCCATTGATCCAGCTGATTATCAAGATGCATGGCGTCTGGGTGAGGGTTTTGTGGCAATGGAAGGACGACATATTTTACCAAGCCTTGCAAATCGTGTGTCAAATATTTCGGAGATTCATACATCCGTGCTACTGTACTGTTTCCTTGAAACTGGTCTATTGAACGCGCTTATCGGTGTAATTGTGTCCAGTGCGGCTTTTATATCAGTTCGAGCGACAATTCTAATTGGTATAGTCAACGCAACTCACTCAATTTCCAACCAAATCTCTCCCCGTGCAATCAGTCATCATTCAAAGCTAATTTGATTTTTCATCCATTTCATCCGCAGGCAAACTACTTCAATTAATGCATACACACCTTCCTGCCGACATATGTAATGCATCGTCAGCATTGCCTGCCTTAATAACGTACGCATCCCAAGGGAATCCACAAGCAACGGCTGCCGTATCAGCGCTACAACATTTACACAAAGTGTTACAAAATCGACCAGCATCGTGTAGTTTATTTTTAGATGCAATTATCCAAAGCGGAGGTAATTTTTCTATACATTTTATTTTCACAAAGAAAAAAGAAAAAAAAAGCAGATAAACAAAGTCGTTGGTTCGATCAATCGAATTTTTATTAATCCAAACTGTTTACATTGCAGCGATAATAAATTCACCGGTATTCAAAAGGGAAATTGAGTCCACTGAGATCAACATTAACCCGCCAATGTACGGTATATTAGAGCGTTCGCGATATGATTCGGTTGGTTCGTCGACGAGCGGTGAAGAGCCCAGTACACAGACACTGAATCGACGAGGCAGTATGAAAAAGAAAAAGTTCCTTCAATTCATCGATGGTCTGCGTCAAAGTGAGAATTTAATGAAAGAATCTAATGTGTTTGCCAACGATGATGGAATGACATGGGATTGGGATATTATTACGACTATTTTCACAAAGGTTTGTTTTGATTATTTAAAATTGGAAATGCACCGTATGCTAATTCTTTGTTTTTTTCTTTTCTTTAGACCAATACAAGCAATAAACTGGATATTAAATTCACTCGATTTTTACGACGTTTGATGCATTTCTATAAACCAAGCAGTAATCGATTTTCCCATCAAGACATTGGCCTCAACAGATACATACCATCTTACGTTACAGCCGGGATTAAAATGATTGATTGGCTTTTAAAGAATGCCGAAGTGAGTATTTTAGTAGTATTTTAGTATTTGCAACAAATCAGTGGCGTTCTTGTTTTGAAAACAAACTTAAGCCCACTCAATATCTGTCTGACTACCCACCCAAATGAACCATTTGCGGAGATATCCAGTGTACAGTGGAGCTGTGCGGAGTTCGGCGGAGATACCGTACATACGCTATACGTGTGAGCGAAACAGCACTCTTTGCTGTATTTACATTTCTATTGTTCAATACACATCTAAGTAGCCATGAGCGCACTGCTTTAGATATAGTGTATGTATGGCATCTCCGCCGAACTCCGCACAGCTCCGCTGTGCACTCAATTTCTCCGCAAATGGTTCACATGGGTAATTGACACATTTCTCTCGTTTCAGATGGAATCCATTCGCCTGTTGACCGATTACTTTTCGGATATCGATGCACAATTGCTGGCAATTTGCACGGCAAAAAGTGCTCACGATTGCCTATTCAGTCCACAGCATATGACCAGTACAATGTGCCAACTGTATTTCTTGTACATCGGCCGAATGTGCCGATCAAAAGTTGGAATCCAAATTCTAATCAACACACATATCTTTAAGCAGTAAGTTGTATTTTTAAATTTTAGGTAGAACAAAAGAACTTCAAATCAAATTGGATTTAACCCAAATGAATCGTTGATTTCGTTGCAGTTTAATTCAAATCGTAACCACGACGAATCATCCGTGTTACATTAAGTTGATTGTGTCTGGTTTGGACTATACAGTGGACGCATTGCCACGTCAAGTATTGGAAAAAGCTTTAACCGCATCGGAACGTAGTGCCGGTCGTTTGTATGCAACGCAATTTTTGTTGGTATTGCTTCGTGCGAAAATTCCCAATTTCGAAGTGTGGGGCTTGCCATTGTTGGTCAAACAAACCAGAGATAAGGAGCGCAAAGTCGTTTTGGCCGCATTGGAAATTCTCGACGAAGCGTGTCATGATAGAGTGAGTCATTTGTTTTTCTCGTTTGTTTTATGAATATTTTTAATACTCAACACTGTGTGCAAAAACGCTGATATTCGCAATTGTGATTATGACGTAATCAGAAATTGAAAATTTAATCTCGCACATAATTTTGAATGATTTACAAAGGGTTGACTTAACCGTGTTCCTTTCATTACAGACGTATTTAGAAGAGCTGGTTAGTTTGTGGCCTGACTTTGCTTCCAGAGGAGATAACGGAAAACTCCTTATGTCACGATATTATTCAATACCACGCGGTTTGAATCACATGAAAGCACGAATCCAACAGGAAATCGAAATTTGGCTCAATGTTTATAACAAACGGTATGTTCTGCTGGTTGAGGCCGATGCACATGCCCATTTAACATTGCACACACGCAGCGAAGACGGAACGTATAGTCGTCGAGCGTGTTCATCGCGTGAAGTATACATAGCACCGCCAAATATTCTACCGCATTTATACGGGCAGTTAGTTCAAACAACTCAGGTGAGCCGATCATTTTTTTATTATTGAAAAGTTTTTGAATGAAAACGTTTTTGGTTTAACGAAATGTTTGCTTTTCCAACACAAAAAATAGGGATTAGAAAACCTTCTGAAGTACGGACAATTGCCACAATTGGTGGACACACTGATCCAGGGAAAATGCAGCAATGAAACGGAAATATTGTTGCTAAAAGCAGCCGTTTGGGCTTTGGGCCATACATCAACCAGCACCGATGGAATTGAATACCTAATCGAAACGGCACCACAAGTATATGAGAAGTTTATCTTTCTAGTGAAACACTGTGAAGTGTATTCGGTACGAGCTGTTGCCTTACATGCACTGGGATTGGTTGGAACTACCAAAGCCGGCGCTGATACTCTATTCAAATATGGTAAATAGAAGCACACAATTGAATTTCTCTTAAGTAAGATCTGTTTACAATTTTCTGTATTTTCGGCTTTAGATTGGCTCTGTGTACGACATAATCGCGACACATTGTGGCCGGTGTGTGAAACTGAGGACTGGCTATCGAAACATTTGACACCGATTCGACATCATTTGGATAGTGTGCCTCCGTACAATTATACAGGAATTGATGAAAAAATCAGTGGAATCTTCGATGAGTCGGCCAGTTCATTTCTCCCTGAATCGGTCGATGTCGGCAAAACCGATACAACCAGCGAAGTGGATGGTGCCGTCCCGATTGCAGCCAAATCGAAAACACTTCCAGAATATGCATGCAAATATGCAATGATCAAACACAAACGATCGCTATCGGAATCGAAAACAACCGACGGAATTAGTTTAGCTTCGAATGCGAATCATTATGTTAGTCGAACACGCTTCAATTCTGGAACATCCGATTCGAATACGTCCGGTGTGAGCAGTTATGAATCAGTGTTTGGAATTGTAATGGGTGATTTGTGTAACAAAACATTGAGCCCCATTCCGAGCTCATCCAATTTGCTCGAAGTGAAAAAGCCAAACGAACATTTTCGTCGGATTTCATTGACCGGTGCACATTTCCGTGAAACAACCATAAGCCCGCAAGATGCACAGGGTTATGCTAAACTCCGATCAATTCGACGATATACACGGCCACAGCTATCGGAATCAGCTGCCGATGAACTGGCCGAAATTATCGATATCAATCAAGTTTATTCGAATCGATTGACAATTCCACAGAACTCGCATCGACGATTAAAAGTGCGCAGTTTGGATCGTCATAGTTGCTTCGATATGATCGATTCGGAAGGATCACATGATGTGTCCAGAGTGTCTGATATTGGATCGTATTGCCTGACTGGGCCCTATACACGCGGACCGTGTTACACTGGAATTTGTTTGCCGAAAAATGTTATGGATTTATTCCCGAGTGCACGATCGAATGGCACGTATGTCACACGTTGCATAAAGGATGCCGACTCAATGGAAATGGTTCTGAAGCACGGTGTGATAGCCGATTTCATAAGCGAATGTGATGAATATTCGGTGAGCAGTTTGTCGGATATTTCTTCGACGACTAGCAAACGATCAAAAATCAATGGAACAAAGCATAACCGAACTGCTTGCTTATTGTGTTGTCGAACAGCCCAGGGCATCAATCGTTTCAATTCGACGAATGCTGTGCCAAGCATCGGTGGAGCACCAAATTCCTCGGATATTGATTTGACCGGGAGCTCGAGCGCCCTGACGGCAACACCAAATAAAAAATTCCCTGAAAACGGAAACTTGGATACAACGTACAATTCGTCCGAAAGTCATTTGAGCGATGAAAATTACAATGATAAAATCCAAGAGACAATTTTGCGACACGTCCAGCGCATGGCGAATCCGGTGTGGAGCAAACAATCGAAATTGGCTTTGTTCAAGATCAAACAAAAGCATCCGCATTTCTTTCGAAATATGTGCCTGTATTCAGACATATGTGTTACACTGAGCCAGAACACTTATCGTTTTTCATCGCGCAAGTTTTTGCAAGAGATTTTCGTCGATGTTGATTACAGCACATTCTATGCGGACGCCTTTGAAGTCATCGCGAAAAAGAAGGCACTTTTAGAATTAAAATCCGTGGAAATGAACAACCATAATGATACAGATACAGACACCGTTGATGGTGTGATGCCAACGAGTGAATCTAATCAAAATGCAACATCGTCGCCAACAGCTCTGGTCGAAAAAGTCCGAAATCCACCACAAATCCTGAACATTACGACACATCCAATAAAAACACACATCCTGCGTTCACCGCCGCTAGCAAGTGTTTATGAAACAAGTCGTGAAAATTTAAGTGATTCACTTGGCACTCACACCAAATCGATATTGAATAGCACCCCAATTGGCAATGACATCGCAGAGAGTCGCCTGCAAACCGAAGTCGATATTGAAATCATACCATATTCATCGAACAATAAAATGAATTCAATCGGTGACGATGATAGCGATCATTCGCTCCACATTGGCAACGATCTTAGTGCACGGAATACCTTGTATCGAAATGATAATCGTGCATTGGCAACCCATTCACGTCCACGATTCAATACAATTCATTCAATAGATTTAAGCTGTACAAAGAACAAATTCCCAATAACCGATCGACGAAAAACATTCGATTTGTCCAGTTCAATATCAAATAGTGCCCTATACTCGCAACCAACTAGCATCACCAAATCATTGTCTGCATCAATCACATCCGCGCCCAGCATGAGCTTATACTGCGAAAAGCGGCTACAAACATCTAAATCAGAGGCTATTCTAACCAACAACAATAATTTCATGCGAAATTCACTAAATTTCAACAATCATAACAACACCACAACAACTGAAGCGCATAGCAAAAACAATCATCTGGCCAAATAATATATATTCCTATTTTTAATCACGCTCCCAATTTTCCTCAATTAAGAAAAAAATGAAGAAGAAGAGAAAACCAACCAACCAAACAAACAAGCAACAAACAAACAACATTGAAATAGGGTTCCTTTTTTTCTATATGTTCGACTGTAATTTTGTAATATATATAGAAATGATTTTAAACACGACTTTTAATATGTAAGAATGAGAGAAAAAAACACGTTAACACATATATGAAACAAAAAACCAACAAATCCTAATTCGTTATATGATGAATGCAGACTGTGTGACACACAGTTTCGTGAGCATTTTCCTTTTTTTTATTTTTCTTGCAAAAAAAAAACACCACTGCCAAGCAAAAAAAAATCGATTTGTTCTTACACAAAAACCATTTTTTTTACAGGAAACCAATGTTAACTATAAAATAATTCCAAAATTTTCAATGCAATTAGCTCAAAACGATTAAGATTTGTACAGAATAGATAACCAAAACTGTTTTTCTTCTTATTCTTTACTCTTCTTTTTTAAACTAGCTCCTTAAATTCTAAACATTTTAGTTTTTTAATGTATGAATTTTAATTATAATGGGCAAACTGAAAATGAATTTTCAGATTTATTTATGAATAGAGTTGACAGTTGTGTATAAAGTGAAATTTAATCAAACAAATTACTTTTTAAACGAATCAACGGAATAATCTAGTATTTAAATGGGCCAACATTTCTTCATTTTTTTTTCTTCCTCTGTCCCGAAAAATAAATTATTATCAGCACACATCAAATGGAACAGTAAATTCTGTTTCAGAATTTCATAGTGCTTTGCTTTGTTGAGAAAGAAAAAGAAAGGAATTTTTTTAAACGTGTAAAGTTTTTTCTTTCAAATTCAACTTCAATGGGAAATCAAACAAAAAAAAACCTATTTTCTCTGGGTATAAATTTAAAATTCATTGGAACAATTGTTCAAAACAATTCGTTTGGAGAAAAAAAATAATGGAAATTGTACATTGTAAATAAAGCATATTATTATTTAAAAGTGGTCTTTTCTTGCATGTATGAACTTCTTTTCGACAAAATATCATTCAGATTTTAAAAAAATTCAGGATTTTAATGTGAACAATTGATTGATGGTAGTGCATCAACCGCAAAATACTTTTTGCTGATTTTTAATTGCCCTGGAATTCAATTTCTCTTATTTTCTTGTTTCATGATGCCCTATCTCTTCTTTTGTTGTTCTGCGTTTGTATATAGAAAATAAATATATATATTTAAATCTAAATCCCAACAGACAATGGCGAAGTTCTTCTGAACATGATTAAATGTTCAGTTAAATCAAATCGACGTCAATTAGTTGATTTTCTTGTTCATTTCACAAGAATTTAGTATTGTAACACTGTTATTGATTCAGCTGTATGACCCATTTCCACACAAAAATGGCGTTTTCTTCGCATTCGATTAAGGAGGGTTAAGTACGATTTGTATTTGAATACAAGATAGTTTTTTTTTCATTAAAACGAACAAATGGAATCAATCCTAAGCAAAGATGAATCGCATTTGATTAAATGGGCAAACAGCTTATCACAACACATTGTGAGCGACGTACTCACTGAGTGTATATTGATAAAGTGTTATTGCTAAAAAGTTGAAACAGTCGAACCGAACCGTCCATCATGTTTTCACACATTTATAGAATATTTTACCATCGGTTCTACCAATACTCGTTCATTGAACGATAACCCCCTCCAAAAAAAATTAAATGTGTATCAATTAGTTACGTTTGAAGTCATGTTATCGTGTGTCCGACGCCATCTCCGTGCACTCGTAGTCGATTCGTTCACACTTGTTGCCTAGTTAGTTGCATAGTGACAATCAACTGATGAACTACGTTCCGTGCTACACGCACTTGAATCGTCCACAGTTGAATTAATTTCAATGTTGAATTAATATTACGAATAAATTCTTTTGACAAAAATTACGTAAAATATCGTTGATGGTTGTGTAAAGTGAATACACAAATTAACCAACTCAGAAAAAAAGAGAAGAAACCAATTGAATGGTCTTTGACGTTTCCAGTGTGAGCTCAAAGATACATTTCAAGGCGAGTACAGCATTTTGTCCGTGAATAAACACCATATATCGAGAGTGTTGACTAGAATTTTCGATCGAACACCAATTCAAGTGAAAGAAACAAAGAAGTAGAAAAAATGAGCCCTCCAGCGATTGTCAGCAAAGAAATTCCAGACATTGAAGTAAGACACTTTTATCAACATACTTTGTTATCGTTCAAGTTGTGTCAATAAAAGTCCTCTGATTGTCAATTAGTTTTTGAAAATTGATGAACTTTTTGACCTCGTATATGATAATCGTCGAAATGTTTGTTGGTTTCGTTGAATGTTGTTTACAAAAGTGAAAGTTCGAATGGGACAAGTCCAAACAGCGGTAGCACAACACATTTCCGCGTTTATTTTCGGTTTCATTCATGTTTTATTTGGTCATAGTTCTTATTCAAGGTTTATGTTTCGATTTTTGAACAAAAAAAACTCTTTCAAAAGCGCTTCAAAAGTTTCGTTCCACGTATTATATTTGTTCAAAGTGAATATTTGAATGACTGACCAAACTATTGCTTACTTGAATATGTGCGCAGTTTTCAATCAGCTGTCATGCGCAATTAGCTGAAAGAAACTTTCCATACGTACGAAACACAAGCGCATTTGCCAATTTTAATGATTAAAAAATAATTGAAAAAACATTCGTTGAGTTAACTTGAACTTAACGTACGACTTAATGCACCGATGGTCACCAGCCTGGATTTTTATGGACGGTTATCAATTCGATGACTATCTCATCAAATTTTCTCATTAGTAACGAAGGGATTGACACGGACAGCCTGTTTTCTTGAACATTTCTCAACTTTCGTTTTCTTATAGCGATAATAAGATAATCAATTCGAGTGTTGATAACATGTGTGTATTATTTTCGACCCCAAAATTAAATGATTTACAAACGCATTGATCGCGATGAAAAAAACAACACTTGAAAAACACAAGCCATATCTCCATAATTATTTTTTTTTCTAAAAAATGATTGAAAGTGGCTTAGATAAAAATAATCGATTATGACATTTTAATCATAATACTGTGACTGTTTTACTGCTTCATTCAATTCAGTATTGAACAAATTTGTTAATCATATTTTATCGATTATCTTTCCATGCATAGAATCTTCTGTCATTGAATCCGCGTGTTCAGACCAAAGGATCGCTGGTACCAACATCGGTGACGAAAAAAGAGAAAAAACTATGGAAACGTAACGCGGACCGTAGTTGCGGTGTAAGTAAACCGGTTTTAAACGCCGGAAATATTTTAACTTTGTTGAAACTCATCAAAATTCTTTTGAAAAAAGAAACAACAACAACAACAACAATGATAACAACAATGACAAAAATCTTATTTTCTTCTCTTGAATAGTCTTGCTCAAGCCTCCAAAACGATTTTTCCGATATCAAACATACAACTCTCTCGGAACGTGCCGCTCTTCGTGAAGCCGCTCGTTGTTTGAAATGTGCCGATGCACCATGCCAAAAATCCTGTCCAACGCAATTAGACATTAAGAGTTTCATCACCAGCATTGCCAATAAAAATTACTATGGCGCTGCTAAGGCCATTTTTTCGGACAATCCATTGGGTTTGACTTGCGGTATGGTTTGCCCGACTTCAGACTTGTGCGTTGGTGGCTGTAATCTAGCAGCTACGGAAGAGGGTGCTATTAATATTGGTGGGCTCCAGCAATATGCCACGGATGTGTTCAAGCAGATGGGCATTCGCCAAACGGTTTCACCCAATCAACCACCGCTTAAGGATGATCAAAAGAAAATTGTGCTCCTTGGCGGCGGACCGGCTTCATTGTCATGCGCTACTTTCTTGGGCCGTTTGGGATACAAAAACATCACTGTTTACGAGAAGCGAAACGCTTTGGGTGGATTGAGTTCTTTCGAAATCCCACAATACCGTTTGCCAATGGATGTCGTTGACTTTGAAATCAATTTGGTGAAAGATCTTGGGGTTCGCTTCGAAACTGGACGCGCATTGTCTACATCTGATATTACACTGAACGGTTTGATCAAGGATGGTGCTGATGCGGTTTTCTTGGGCATTGGTTTGCCACAACCAATTGTGAACCCAATTTTCAAGGGACTCACACCCGATCACGGTTTCTATACATCCAAAGACTTTTTGCCCATCGTTTCGGAAGGCAGCAAACCAGGATTGTGCGCATGTAAAGTAAACAAGTTGCCACAATTGCACGGAAATGTTATTGTACTGGGCGCTGGTGATACAGCATTCGATTGTGCAACGTCAGCGTTGCGTTGTGGAGCACGTAAAGTGTTTGTGGTTTTCCGCAGAGGTACCACCAATATTCGTGCCGTTCCCGAAGAAGTCGAACTGGCCAGAGAGGAGAAATGTGAATTCATTCCATTTATGACGCCAACCAAAGTCAATGTTTCAAACGATCGCGTGAGTAGCTTTATTGAAGATTCAATTGAATTCCGAACTATTCTTCAACTTATTGTTTTCTATGCATGTAGATTGAGTCCATCGAGCTCTGCCGTAACGAACAAAATGAAAATGGTCAATGGGTTGAAGATCACGACCAAATCACCAAACTTAAAGCCAACTTTATCATTTCTGCTTTCGGTTCGGTTTTGAGTCAAAAAGATGGTAAATATTTCCCATAGAAAAATTCAAGTCAAAATAGAGAACATTTGAGCTAACGAGACGCTAAGAAAAATCTCCTCTTTCAAAATTTAGTTCTAGATGCTTTGTCACCAATCCAACTGAATGAATGGAATTTGCCCAAAGTTAACTTAACAACGTATCAAACATCGTTGCCGCAGGTATTTTGTGGTGGAGATTTGGCTGGTGTTGCAAACACAACCGTTGAATCCGTTAACGATGGTAAAACTGCTGCTTGGTATATGCACTGCTATCTTCAGGTATGCAAGAGCATTAATTTCTTGAAATTGATTGAGTATTAAAACTGTCTTTTGTTACACAGAATTTGCCATTCGACACACCAGTCGAGTTGCCATTGTTCCACAGTCCAATCGATGATGTTGATATTTCAGTTGAAATGTGTGGCTTGAAGTTTGAAAATCCATACGGTTTGGCTTCCGCTCCACCAACAACTGCTTCAGCTATGATTCGCCGTTCGTTCGAACAAGGCTGGGGATTTGCTGTCACAAAAACATTTGCTCTTGACAAAGATATGGTTACAAATGTATCGCCACGAATTATTCGAGGTACTACATCGGGTCACTTGTACGGTCCACAACAAGGCGCTTTCCTTAACATTGAATTGATTTCCGAAAAGTGCTGTGATTATTGGCTCACAAGCATTGCTGAATTGCGTCGTGATTTCCCAACGAAAATCCTCATTGCCAGTATCATGTGCACGTATAACAAGGACGACTGGACGGAATTGGCACAGAAAGCCGAACGGGCCGGTGCTCATGCGTTGGAATTGAATCTGTCGTGTCCGCATGGAATGGGAGAATCGGGCATGGGTCTCGCTTGCGGTCAAGATCCTGAACTCGTTTACAACATCTCACTTTGGGTTCGTGCCGCCGTCAAAATTCCATTCTTCGTCAAACTCACACCAAACATCACCGACATTGTATCGATTGCCAAAGCAGCTCATAAAGGTATGAAATGTTTGAAAATAGACAAATTCCAAAAACCAATAGAATATTCTGGCAATATCAAAGGATAACGTATTATAAATGATAAAAAAAAATCGTATATTAAATAGGTAAAGCCGATGGAGTCTCCGCTATCAACACTGTTAGCGGTTTAATGTCATTGAACGCAAATGGCACACCTTGGCCAGCAATCGGTGATGAGAAACGAACAACTTACGGAGGAGTCTCAGGAAATGCCACACGACCAATGGCGCTCAAAGCCATTACAGCCATTGGAAATCAACTTCCAGGATTCCCCATTCTAGGTATTGGTGGTGTTGACTCAGCTGATGTTGCACTGCAATTTTTACAAGGAGGAGCATCTGTACTACAAGTGAGTATTTGCTAATAATAATTTATCCATATTGAACTAAAATCACGATCATTCAAATCAACAAAACAAAAATTGTGTTTAATTATCGTTCCTCTTAGGTTTGTTCGGCTGTTCAAAATCAAGATTTTACCGTTGTTCAAGATTACATCACTGGCTTGAAGGCATTGTTATACTTGAAATCAAACCCACCACCAAATCAACCACATTTGTGGAGTGGACAATCACCACCACCTTTCAAACACCAAAAAGGAAAACCGGTTGTTCCACTCGTTGGAGAAGATGGACTGGTAACTATCTTCAAATTCTCAATTGAAATCATTTCGACAAATAGCAGACGTTTATTTGAGGTTTTTTTCATTCGTGATTTCAGCCCTTGGTTAACTTTGGATTGCAAAAGAAAGAACGCGAAGAGAAAATATCGCAATTGATGAAGGAAAAGGGACCAATTTGGAAACTGAACGCAAATGACGATGATCTTCCCGCAAACGACTCAAACAGTGTGAATGGCACGAACGGTGCGAGAAATGGCTACAATCCAGCGCCAGCCTTGAAAGATGTGATTGGAGCATCTCTACGTTACGTCGGTCCCTACAAAAAACTTGATAACAAAAAACAAGTCGTTGCACTGATAGATGATGTAATTATTTATCTAATTCCAATCACTTGCTTTGACATTTTAATCTAATTTTATGTGCATTTTCTTTGTTCCGAAGGATTTATGTATCAACTGTGGCAAATGTTACATGGCATGTGCTGACTCAGGTTATCAAGCCATTGAATTTGATGCGAAAACACATCGTGCTCACGTCACCGACGACTGTACTGGTTGCACATTGTGTTTGTCAGTTTGCCCAATCATCGACTGTATTGAGTAATGACATAATCTCAATTTGACAAAAAAAAAACAAATTTTTCAATATTTCTCAAACGAATTTTTTCTATCTATTTCGACAGTATGGTACCGAAGACTATTCCACATGTCATCAAACGTGGTAAACCCGACACGGTTCTGGTTCACGCTTTGCTTCCAAGTCAGTAGGAAATACACATTTTATAAAGGGAATCACACATATCGAGATAAATGCTGGACTGGACATCAACAACAAAAATTAAACACTTTAAGCGTAAAACTGTAAAATTGTTTATTCGAAACACTTTGATTTATTGCACAAATAAATGGGCCATGATGTCACCAATTTTGAGTTGTATTCATTTGTGTCTGGAATATCGCTGTATTTTGGAACTGTAATCAGCTGTTTTCAAGCACGCAAAAAGTTCATGACTGCAGCAAGCACTGAAAATATCATAATCTCAGTGCCCGTATTGTACTTGACTCCGGAATTACAGTAGTCAGCATGGCATAGATAAGCTTCGGCATCTTTAGCTTCTGTTAGGTTGTCCCGTTTGTTGCAGCTACGAACATAGATCCATTTGTCATTTACTAAAAATGTACCAATAAAACATTAACACTTGGAATTGGATAGAATTAGAGTGATTTCTGTGAACTTGCTCAGATATTTGGCTTTTCGGCAGTGTAAAATTGGAATGATGCGATTGGGATCCATTGAACAATCATACATAAATGCTGGGTCCCCATTGAAATTTTTATCCTCACATCTCTTGTCATGTTCTGATGTGCAGACGTAACATTTAATAGCGATTCCTAATCACGTGAAAATTTGAATAAATAATGGCTGAATTGATTTAATTTACCTTATTTGGATGCATACCTTCGTCTATGAAGAGAAAGATGGCCAATGCAACAAAGAGCAGACGAATCATATGGAATTTTTTCTAACTACGCTTTCAATAATTTATTCACAATTTCACTCCAATGTGTGTTCTTTTCGGGACGGTCATTCGACATCAATTGATTTTTAATCGAAAGCAGTATTTTTACAGCTGTATTCTGCAATGTATTCAGATTATCACGGAGTTATCTGGCGGAAAGTGCGTCACATGAAGCGATTAGTGCAATCATATTGTATTGGTTGACAGTAACGAATGGGATTTTTTGTGCAATTTGGTCGCGATCATGTTTTATAAATCATCAGTGCACTTTGAATAAATAATCACAACTCTGACCGATAACAATTCAGGCAAATTGCTTCTTTCAGCCCATTTTGTGATATCAAAAAAATACACTCTCGAGATTCTAATGGCCTCGTTCATACTATGCACTGCATAGTTTCCCAGCTTTGTCCCACTCATACGCTGCCTCAGCTTATACCAGCTCATACGCCTCTCACGGACATTTCGCTCAATTGGCTAATTTGGGATGGTAAATTGATACATTTCACTTGAGTGTCTTGGATTTTCATTGTTTCGCTCTTG
The DNA here is from genome assembly GCF_009176505.1 of Sitodiplosis mosellana. Classification (NCBI taxonomy): domain Eukaryota; kingdom Metazoa; phylum Arthropoda; class Insecta; order Diptera; family Cecidomyiidae; genus Sitodiplosis; species Sitodiplosis mosellana. Next base: position 6,155,283 of record NW_022595244.1, read on the forward strand.
TCATTTGTTCTATAGAAAGAATTAGAAAACCCGTATTTATTGAATAAAATCTCCGAATTCAAATCATAGCTTGCTCGGTGTCTTCTTTATTGAAAATATTTTTCAGCTGAAAAAGCAAATCTTGGCTGATATAATTGTGTCAATTGAATTGAAACGATCACATACACGGATATAAAATACTGTCAATCATGTACTTTATCGAAATAATTTTCATGAAATAAAAGTTCACTCCAGTCGATTATTTGTGACGTACTAAAGCGAAACAATATTCAGATTAAATCCGACGTATAAACAGTAAAATGAATCAGCCTGTGGCAGAGCCATTGCTTCAAATGAATGGAGTCATATTAAGTGAAATAAAAATCATTTATTGACGAATTAGTTATTCCAATCAGTCATACCATGGTTCCTGTGGAAAATTAACCCTTCTTTTTGAAAATTTTGCGAAAAAAACGCCATTAAGAGTAGTTCATTGTAAAAAATTGACTAAATTCAAAAGAATATCTCTTTGCATTTTGTGAAAGCACAAAATCAAATAGATTCTACTACTTGCGAAAAAGGAACTTCCCGGACAGTACGGTATTTGTTATCAATTGTCTGTTTCCAAAAATTCGGTTCGATTTTTGTTTTTGTAGAAACTTCTGAATCGTAATTGTATTGATGATAATGGCATTTGCTGGCATATTGATTCATTTACTCATTGAAGTGTATGAAGATAATGCTTCTATTCATTATCAATCGTGGTATTCCGATATTCACATCACAAACAGAATTCCCAGGAGTTAGTTTTTTATCTCAATATATGCGAGAATATTTATTATTTCCTGTATAAACCAGTCAAAATCCAAAACCTCGATTGCAGTTGCATGAAATCTCGAATAATATTCTGGTTTTATTTCGTATGCATGCGATATAATAATTGAAACGTTATTAAATTTGAGGAAAATTGACAAGCACGAAACGGAAATTGGTTTGTAAATTCATTTCAAATAGAAACACATTCCACATGGAGCTTTATCAACATGATCCAAAAAAACATCAGCAACTATAAAAGGGGCTGCAAATAGAACTTTTTAACCAGTCGTTCAATTACGAAATCCCAAAGAAGATGAGCTCGTTTTCCATCATCTTAGCCGTTTGTTTTTTAGTTTACAACAATGTAATCGTTTCCAAAACGGAGATAATACCCGAAAGAGTTGAAATTTTGAACTCAACTTACGTTGAAGGCCTCTATAATATTTCACGAAGCAGAATAACTAGGTTCAATCGAACAACTTATGTAGTCGAAGTCATATTTGAATCAATGGTAGATGTGACGAATGACTACCATGTGCAGCTTTCACTCTACTATAGTCGCTTCAAAAATACCCAGTATAGACGAATGCCGTTATTTCTACCAACTATTTCATTATGTGAATTTCTTGATAAATATTTTAAAAATTCCGTATTGAAAGAAATTGAATCTAACTCAAACATACCACAATATGAAACTGTGGAATCGTTATGCCCGCTCAAAAAGGTAACCATTTCAAATTATTCGACAAAAATTTACTCTAAAAATAGATTCAATTCCGATGAAATAAAATCTATAGGGTCGATATTGGCTGAAAAACTACGCAATTGAACCAAATAAATCTCCTGTCGTTCTACCAGATGGTTATTGGAAGGCACAAGCCAATATCTATTACAATCGCGACATCATTTTCGCTGGAAGTTTTCACTTACAATCAATTTGATCCAACTATTTTTCAATGGGGAACTTTGATAGAAGAATTTTTTCTGGAATTTGGTGTAGGGCTTGTTTGATATATTCACACACACACACACACGCATATTTTTATCACTAGAAATTGTATTTGTTTTTGTTTGAAAAGGTTTTACTATTTTTTAAATTTTACTTTTTGAAAAATTACTTAATTGAAATAAATATTGAAAATTGTGTGCTGAAGGTCAAACCGTCTCTTTCTGTTCATTGTATGCCCTAAAAAGTACCTAAAATGTCAATAAAACTATTTTATCAGCAATTAAGTCTAGAAAGCATATGCATATTAATATTAATATTTCTTTGTAAAAAAGCCTTTTTTTCATGTAAAATGGATTTTCATTTGGATTTTAAAATGAATTCCGTAGAAGGTCGTAGATGTTAAAATAATTAAATTTCTTTTCAACGCAATCCCATACAACTATAGATATTCAGCTACATAGTTATAATTGATATTGTTTGTCATTGCTACGACATTGAAAAACATTCAACGGAAATTGGTTTATATACCAATTTGAAGTAGAAAATGCAATTATTATTTAATTTGGATTTTATATCATGAAGCAGGAGCCAATAAAGGTTATTTTGGCCAATAAATAAGGCGATTTTCATTCTTTTACAATTAATTAAACTGGTTTTTCAAATATACTGGAATTTAGATTTTGAGAAAATGTCGGGGTCGATATTGGTTGAAAAATATGGCAGTTGATGGCAATTAACTTTCGGCATTGGAAAGCATAAAGGGCATTTATCTATCATGAAAGTTCAGTCTCTTCAATCGATTTCCTCAAAATTTGGCTTTGATTTTAAATGTGGCCGAAAGTACAACACAACAATCATGCTTCAGGTTTATTTTGAGCATTCTGGCATATACATATGAACGTGTACAGTGTACGCTGTACAATGTACAGTACATGCACAACTTAGATAATTCAATATCAATGAATCTCTCACAATCAATCAATCATAAACAGAAAAATTATTATCTCAACATCTGTAGTTCGAGATTTACAACAAAATGACCGAAAATCTATTTTCAACAATCTAAAATACTATATGATGAATAATTGAGCAATGAGATAAAAACATTCACGGATGTGGACTTGTGAACCAATTTAATAAATTAGAGTTGCATTTATATCGCACTTATTTTATACCATAAACTAGGATCAAACGAAGGTTATTTTGATCGATAAAATTGTTTTTTATGGGTAGTATGTAACTATAAAAGAACCAAATCAAATATTCCAGTCAAGAGTTCAAATACCAAATTCAACATGGGACCAATATCTGTCCTCCTGTCGATTTGTTTGCTAACTAATTGTGCCATCGTTTCAACAATAGAGATAATACTGGAGAGAGCTGAAATTGTAAACTCAACCTACATTGAAGGCCGCTACAATGTTTCACGTTGCAGAATAACTAGGTTCAATCGGACAACATACGTATTTGAGACAGAATTCGAACTGATGGTGGATTTGAATAACGATTATTATTTTCTATTGAGCTATCATTACAACCGCTTGTCAAACAATCAGTATACTAAAATGCCGTTCCAATTACCGAAAATGACGATATGTCAACTTTTTGAGAAATTTTATAAGCCTTACATGATGAAAGACATAGAGACCATCTCCAATTTTCCACAATATAAATCAACTGAACCTGTTTGTCCTATTAAAAAGGTATTTATTTTCTTCAGACATTCAACATACTACATGGTAATAAATTTCAATGAAAATCAGGGTCGATATTGGTTGAAAAACTACACAATGGATCCAAACAAACTTCCAGCATCTCTGCCATTCGATGGCCATTGGAAAGGGGAAGCGATTATCTACTACAAAGGTGCAGTCTTTTTTGCACTAAATATATACTTTCAAGTAATCAGGTCAACGTACGGATTGGATATTTAAAATCTCTTGAAAATTCAATTCGAAAATCATTATTTGAAAATTTTAACAATATTTTTCATGTGTGTATAAGAACAATTTTCGGCTGGTGTTGGTAGGTATTATTTTGAATTTTTACAACATATAACGAAAACTTGTATCGAAATACATAGGACGTTTACAATGGAACAAAAGATATTTGAATTGAAATCCATATAAAGAATTTAGGATATTCCGGAAACTATCATTTTTAATTAGTCGCTCTTGTTTGCTTAATGTGTGGTGAATTATTAAAATAAATTGCACTACAACACGGAAAGTTGAATAGAAAATGGTTTTGCATTAAATTAATCTGAAATCAATACGACTAAATGTGTTGTTATTCAAAAGGCGCAGTAAAATATTGGGCCTACAGCGTTTTATCGGAATTATGAGCTAGAATTCATATCTGAATATAATAATAATTCATTGTGCTTATTCGCGTGCTGATTCTCTCTCAGCGAGGTCAAATAATTTCTCCACGTTTAATTCAAATATCATTTGTAATAAAATGATGTCATTGAAGCATTTCCGAGGAAAAAGATGTCGAAAACACAAGCGAATTACTTACATGAGTCGAGCCAATTTGATATTCAAACCAAACAACAAAAAGGCGAAAATCTTACGGCTTTTTTATTCATTTTGTGAAGCAACGAAATTGAATGGATTCTACTACTTACGAAAGCATAAAACATTCGGCAAAATAAGGTAAACGATAACTACCGTTTTTTTGGCGAACAAATTTACTATTTGAAACATTTCTTAAGAAAAATTAGTTGAACTTCTTAAAATTGCAGAGTGTTTTGGATTTTTGTTCCGTTGGTATTGTTGGCCTTTGCTGGTGTATTGATCCATTTCTGCTCGCTGACGTGTATTTTGATAATTCAACACTAATTACACGGGGAAAGCAAATTTTTACAACGCAAACTAACTTTCCATCGGTTACTATATGTCCAAAAGATCCAGTTCTTCATTCAAAAATTACACGTCTGGTTGGAAAATCGTAAGCAATCCATAGCAAAAGAGTTTCCATTTCGTTTTTGTTCATAAAATTTTCATAATTTTCATTCATTCCTCAGAATAAGTTTCCTATTTTAAAATTTAATAAGATTTTTTTTTAGAAAAATTCCATCAAAATTCACTCGAATAAACACCGAAGATGCACTGAAGTCGCTAACTGGATTTACGCGAAACACTTACTCGGTATCTGCTGAAAATGTCCAAGTCTTAGAACAATTTTCAGAGATCAATAATTTCTCGTTGTCAGATATCTTAAACCACGTAGGCATGGTGAATGATGAAACTTTAAATCATTTCAGATGTACATCTGTAAAAAAACCGAAATCAATGATTTTTTTTCTTCTTAGGATTGTGCTGATTTTATGCAAAAATATCGTTATGGTACAGAGATGTATGATTGTCGCCCTGGAAATTGTCCTGGTTGGGAGAGATTAGCGACGATCCATGGGATGTGTTGTACCTTTAACTATCATCCATTTGCTAAAGTAAATGCCAGTGTGTTGAATCAAGCGGGCAAATTCGGTGGTATGAATATTTTCTTCTCTGGAAAAGAGGCCGCAGATGGGGGTGTCACTTTGATTATTACACAACCTGGATCATTTATAACTCATTTGGCTGAACTATTTACGTTAATACCTGGATTCGAGAACTATTTTCGTTTTTATGTTACCCATAACATTTACTCATCCCATTATGTTAATCTCCCGGTACATCTTCGCCGTTGTTTTTTAGTCTCCGATGGTGAGTCATCTCTGGTCTTTCGAACACGTTGCTTGCTTGTGTGTGCTGCAAAAAATGTGCACGAAAAATGCAATTGCCATCCATATCACCTACCGACCATCAAACCAGAACATAAATCAATTCGAAGTTTTACCGTAACGGATTTTTTGTGTATCCGATACAAAGCAGGTAAAATGAAATATAGCAACGGAAATCATCATTATGCTAATGTGATTTATCCAAATTTAGGCATATGGGATGTTTCATGTGATCACTGTTTGCCAATGTGTGATTGGTTGAAGTTTCGCATCACAAGCTCTACGAGCGTTTTCGAGTACAAGTCATCGAAAGGCACTCTAGACATTTAGTTAGTCAGAGGTTAATTAGGAAACAAAAATCATTCAATTAAACTATCGGTTGTTTCGTTTACAGCAAGAACATAAACGAAAGCGAGCGCCCATTTACAGCAATTATATTCACAAACGGTGATGGTATATGAACGACATGCTCGATACAATTGGATCGATTTGCTGTGTAAGTATGCGTCGATGAGAAACAAAATACATATCTTAATTGTTGGCTATGTTTCATTTTGTGACGAATGAATGACAGCTATTGTTCGATTTGTTCCAGCAAATCTTGGTGGCATTTTGAATTTGACGCTCGGAATCAGTTTGATCACGTTCTGTGAGTTGATTTATTACTTTGTGTATAAATTGCTGAAAATCATTTGTCGCGTCGAACCAAATCGAATGTCATCTAAAGTGATATAATCCACCGAATTCGACTTGAATCCATTAGCCACACGCCTATTGTTGTTTCATTATAATTTTTGGAATATCACCGAAAATCGACCACAACCGATTTTCTACCATTCATTATTCTGTTCTTTACTTTAAAAAGACGGACAGAATATTTTCCAAATAAAGTATGATGCTAACAACCCATTAATCTTATTCGGCTTTTTAAACAACCACAATCTGAATCGCAAAAAAAATACACTTTACGAAAGAAAAAAGTTGAAACTTGTTCTTAAATCACACTTCCAACGATCTCAAAGCGGCGTATAATAGATATCTATACGATTAAATGTTACCGACCGGTTCTGTGTTTCTCTTTTTTTGTGTATTTTTTTGTGTGTGTGTTCAAATGCTCTCTTTAACCTTGAAGAACTGTCCGTCCAGCTACAGCAGAGTACATTTCCAGCAGCGTGTAAACAAATTATACGCAGACCAAAGTTATGAATGAGAAAGAGAACCGAGATGATGTTACGTAAGTGTTGTGCGAACCAGCACGATCGCATAAGAATACAAAATTACGTCAACGCACACGATCAAATCAAGCTAACTTGCATTGGTCTGTCCGACAAGAGCGAGATGTTTGTCGAATAGAATGGATTTATGCAAATTAATACGCCCAAGTTTGATTTTCGTCTTTAATTCTTTTGATTCTTTTTTTTTTGTTCCTGGTAACAACACAAAACGCTATCAACTAAAATTATATTCTGATTCACAGTTGCGCACAACTTTATAAACGCAATAATTTAATGAATAAAAACGATGTAAACAATAGCATGACAAGCATGGCTGCTGGTCGATGACTGTCGGCCGAATTGCACAGGTTTGTGTTGCAGAAATGGTATTGCGCATTCTTTATTTGCAAATTATCTTTGATGTTACAACCACGAAGGTACACCCATCGATCACCATCTGAAATGGAATAAATCATTTATTTGAATTTATTCTATTTTAATCTTTCTTTCGTTTGCATTTTTTTGTTTCTATTTTTAGCTTGGTAATTGCTGTCAGGAAATATGTAATTTTGTTTACCTTTGTATTTAATCTTTCGACAGTATTCGATGGGCGTTATATCGTATACTTGTTGTTGCGCACAATCGATCGAGCGGGTGGAACTGTTGCTGAATCCATCAGAACAACTTGGGCTGATCAATGAGGAACATTCATAGCATCTAATAGCATCACCTGAAAATAACATTCAAATTAGCACCACAAGTGGTATTTTTGTTTTATTATCGGTTTTGTTTGTTTTTCTTCCATTTTTCAACATACTTTATTTGTCCATATTACTATGGTTACAATACTTGTTGCATTCATTATTGCTAACACTCCTAATTTAATTATTAAAGAACAAAATTTTATATCACGTTTTCTTAATCTCATCAAAAACCGCATTTGCGGTTCATAAATTCAACTTACTCGGTTGCAATAGCACCAAAATGCCCAATACAATTACTGTCTCTCGAATCATAGTTGCAAAATATTTCAAAACAAATGTTTAACGCGTGTCTGTCCAACGCAAATACTCGTTTTCGACTGAGCATTAGATTCAACTTTCCAGTTGGTATATAATCCGCCACAACGCCAAACCAACGTATTGCTCAATTTGGTTTCGTATGTTAATGAACAGTTGTTTACGTTCTGAGGAACGAATGGAAAGATCCAAACAAAAAATATGACTTTTTTTCGCATCGATCGGCCGGTTTGTTCGCTAAAATAAAAGACAAAATGTGCGATCTGCGATAATCATCCTGAAAGTATAAACACCAAAAAATAAATATTTTATTACAATGACATCACCGCGCGCGAGAATCGCTGAACCAAGAACGATTTGTTTTGTTTGTGTAATAAAACAAAAGTAGCTACAGAAGCGCGCAGAAAACACACCTTCCACATTCCAGCCAATCCATATTCCAATACATTTGAATACTCCCTCCACATTTTTTTTTCTTCCACAACGACTATCGCTTAGTCGTTGAACGTACTCCAGCATAAATGCACCATTTGACATCTCAGTATGACATTTGTTTGTTTACGAATTTGATGTGAAACCCAAAAGCGTCAGTCGGCAATTCTGAAGTAAAAGTTCGAGTAAATGAAAACAAAAAAACGAAACAATTTTTTATCGACTAAACCAATTAAATTTCAACACAATGATACGTTCTTCCATGTCTGACACTCAATAAAGTAAGTAAGCATTTATCAATGCAAAGTCGCCTTTCTTGATTTTCCGTGTTCACATTCAGTACAAATTAGAATGAATGCTTTAAAGCACCTGTGTCTTTTGTGTGCGCAAAGTAAGTCGTCTGCCGAAATGATGGGTGGAATAAATGATCTGGTATTGGGAATTCAGCCAAAACTAATTGACTGCTGTCGTTGGCGTGACCTGGAAAATTGCAACAATGAACATCTTCCACAGAATGTCTGCATTTCATGTGTTCAAAAGCTTGAACAATGTTGGGAATTTGCTGAAAGTGTTTCTGCTGCCCAACAGGAACTATTGAGAATGGTTGACGATATCAAATTGGATTCATTTGAAGGCGATTTGTCAATGAAAATAGACACCATACACTGTGATGATGATATGTTTGAATGTGATATTAAGTTAGACCCAAGTTTAGAACATATACACTATGAAAAGGAAATTTGCACAATTGAGTTACCAAGCGTAAATGGGAATGCTTCAGTCGCTGAAGAACCAACAATAAAACACCTAGCAATACAGACATACAACAAAGACAAATTCTCTCTAAGAATAAATAGAGATCCATCGAAAAATGTCAATGAAGACATTGAATGTCATGCAATTCCTTTGATTCCAAAGTCAGAGCAACGAAAGGGAAAAGGTCCAAAAATTAAAAAAGTCAACTCAAAAAGGCAAATAAAGAAAAACGCCAAAGAAACCGCAAAACAAACCATGCACCAAAAATTGAAAAAATTTGCACAAAAAGAACCAAAAGAATATACGGCGTTAAAGTATAAGGAGTTTCCATTGCCGGAAAGACAATCAAAGTCCACAAAACCGGATGACACGTTTCTCGCACTCATCCGCAACGAAGACCGTAATGACGATGGAACAATCGAACCCGATCGAATTGGGCAATTGAAATTGAGCAGCTGGTTGATGTTACAATATCAATGCTATCTTTGTGGAACTTGTTCAGGTGAATACTACACATTGAGACACCATGTCTCGGAGGAACATCCGGGCAGTCCATTTAAATTGTTATGTTCATTTTGCAAGAAAAAGGAACCGAGAACGTTGACACGGAAACAAGCAATGATCGATCACACGAAGATTTTCCATTTCCCGCACTTGAAATATTGGTGAGACAATTTTTGAAAAGAAAATTATTTTAAAATCTTCGAAGTTTTTGCTCATGACACTGCTCCCCTGTTACAGTTGCTGGAAATGCAATAAATTTTACTGGGATATTAAAAAGTTGCGTGAGCATGTTTCTGGCCACAAACATTTACCAAATTTAAAGGAATTGGTTGGTGTACTTTGTCATCAATGTGGAAAAACATGTCGGGATGACTCACACTTCCGACAGCACTCATTTTCGCATATACCAGGCCCGGCAAAACCGTCATTCGAATGCTACATGTGTGGGAAAAGATACACCTCGAAACTCGCTCTGGACTATCATATGTTCGATCATTTTGGCGGTGAGAAGCACAAATGCGAAACGTGCCACTTGGAATTTAAGCGAAAAGATGCACTCAAACGACATATTCGGATACATTCAAAGGATTTTCCATTCCCTTGTCTTGATTGCGACAAAAGGTTCAAAACCAAAAAATCAGTCGATGTAAGTAAAGTGGATTGAAAATGTCTTGCAAGTGTTTGAGTTGAATGTATTTTATTATTATTATTATCAATTTGTGTTTATCAAACAATTGCATACATCACAATCACAAACATTCATCCAACATATTTCATAGATTGTAGGAGAGGTTTTTTTGGTGACAATACATTGCCAATCAAACGATTTAAAAAAAACAACAAGAAAAAAAACTAACAAAATATCTCATTTTCTTCTCTCTGTGTGTAATTCACATTTTTTGTGCCGTTTCATTTTATTGCATTTGAAACCACGAGTGCCTATAAAAAAAATCATTTTCGAAAGAATAACATTTCGCTTTGAACACGAACTTCGTCGAAAATGGAATGTAATTTTTTTTTCTCGTTAAGTTGGTATGCAGAATTTGAACCCTTACGTATTTTGTCAGATTGGTTTGCATGTCCGTTTTCAAATGATTGATTGATGTTTGATTTTGACGTATACATTTTGTTTTGACAAACAACGTGTTTCCGGAAAGTGTACAATTGATTCACACAAGAACTATTTTCAGACTAATATAAATATCAATCAAAAAATGGCTAGTGAAGAGAATCGTGGTTTTGCTTTGAATCAATCAAAAAAGGTAAACATTTTTCCAAGATGTAATCAGTGGTCGGCTTTTGAAAAGAGGAAACAAATGCATTTACAATCGAATCAATGATGAAATCTACGGATTTGCTTCTGTTTTACAGGCGAAGCTGGGCCGCTTCAAAACGTTCATGCGAATGGTTGAAAGTGGCGATATTGATGCGGTAAAGGCGATGCTAGGTGAAGTTTGTTTGGCCGACAAAGTGAATGAGGTACGTTTTAATTTTTCGAAGTTTTTTTTGACTCCAGATTTTCATGCTCTTCCAAACGGATTGGATTTACGGATTCTTTTGTGGGTTTTTGTTCTATATTTCAGCTAGGCGAGTCTCCTTTGCACATTGCCGTCAAGAAAAACGATTTGGAGATGGTCAAGTGCTTGCTTACTGTTTGCCCAATGATTATCAACAACAGAACAAAAGCATATCGGTAATTTTGTTCTTTTTTCACTTTATTTTGGTTTTTTTGTGGAGTATAGTGTCGCTTGAAGAGCTACATTCTGCGTGACATTGTTCTGTTTTATTAACTTTTTTTCAATTTGTGTATTAAACGCAGGTCAGCGTTGCACATGGCAGTGGCGAACAATTCCGAGGAAATTGTTAAATTTCTGATTGATCGTGGCGCATCGCTGGAAAACCTGGATATCGTAATTGAATGTTATTCGTCGATTCTTTCGCTTGATACATAAATGATAACGGACTTTATCTAAACAAATAAGTGATGTTTTTCGTTTTAGATGAAAAGAACGCCACTTTTTAACGCGGTCGCTGAAGGTCATGCGAATCTTGTCAAGCTGTTGCTGGATAAGGGCGCTGATTCAAGTGTCGTTGATAAGAATGGATACGACATGATGTTATGCACCGATTCCGATATCATTTCTGACATGCTGTGCGAGTATAGAGACAAAGCCATCGAACGGACTTTTAATGAAAATTTGACCTCTTTCATACAGTCAAACCGTGAGCAATTTGACAGATAAAATTCGATTTACATGACATTGACTTCAATAACACTCTGATTGGCTCATATTGATTTGACGAATTTTTCTTTTGACTTCATTGCAGTGGTATCGAATGAACCGAAGCCCTCGACTTCGTCTGCCAACCGACCAGAAGTTGAGAGACGCAACGGCGTGCCTAAACGGTGTGCGATGAGCAACGACGATACATCTGACGTACTCGAATCGTTTGCTTTGGAGCCGACAACGATCATCGTTCGAGGTGTTGACTCGCATCCTTCAACGAATCGACTTCCGTTCCGTCAAAAAATGCCAAAGTAACGAACAATTTGCAATCTGAAAACAATATCAAATCCATAATCACATTGCATATTTTTTTCAGACTTGTCGCGGCGCCAGTGTCATTGTTGCGCGTAAATAAAGTATACAGAATGATTTGCAATTAATCAAAGATTTGTTCAATATTTTTATGTGCACACCTTTCAGGCTGACACCGCTTCAACTGAACGGGCGAACAGCTCAAGTGGGAATGGTGCTGATTCTTTGTTCACCAAACTCCTGGGCCTACAGGCAGAGAAGCATCGAATTCAAGAGGAAAGTATCAGGAATCAGGCACAAATTGATCTCCTGATGGACATTTTACGACAACAACAAACTTGTGCTGATGCCTTGCTCGCGAAACTCAAGGGCCTGCAGGGGGAAAAGCTGCGGATTCAGGAGAAAAGGGTCAGAAATCAGGCACAAATTGATCTCCTGACGGACATTTTACAACCGGCGGACGATTGATTGGTTTTTTTTTTTAAAAGAATTGTCACGCTGAACTAGAAGTATTTCTTTCATGTATTTTCTTAAGAACCTTTCATTGATTGAAATAAAAAACCATGACCATGAGAATTGCGAAAAAAAATGCAATTGAAATAATATCAACAAAATGATTAAAGTGAAAAGAGAGTGCCATTTTAAAATTGAAGTTTTAAGTTTTAAAACTTTTAAAAAACCGTTAAAAGTCCGTTTGGGCCGGATCAGGAACACCATCGAATTCATACGGGTGAGCGTCCATTTCAATGTTCGCTGTGCACATACGATACCGCGGACATGAGGAACATTTATAAGCATATCAAACAGAAACATCGTAGGTTTTATGACAATTTTTTCAATATTCAAAAGTAGCATAATGAGAGTCTATAGGTACCATTTCCTAGCAGCCGATTTTTGTCGCCGATTCAAAAGGGCTATTCGGAATTTTGGGTACTTCTGGACCACTGAACCGATTTCAATTTTTTTTATATTTTCTGAATGGTGTAATCATCAATTTTCTAAAAATGTATATTATTTTAAAATTCATCAAGTGGTTCGACAACCCAGAAGAAATACCCAAAATTCCGAATAGCCCTCTTGAATCAGCGACAAAAATCGGCCGCTAGGAAATGGTACCTTATCCGATGAAAATAATCAAATATCAACTATTTTCATCAATTTCAGGCATTCTGGGTACCAATACGAGACTTCACTTCATCATAAAACCAAAGATTTTTTGAATCTTTATTGCTGTTTACACAATTTATCCTAATCTAATGGCATTTGGATTGGGATTTACAATTACACTATGTTCATTTAAAGGAGAAAAAATACCGAACGAAAAATGAACGCACCCGAAAATCGCTGTCTCACAATATAATGCTTTGTTTGACATCTGTCAGTTTGTCTAGTTATCACAAAAATAAAACAAATGAATGTAAACAAAAAGTTCGGTGTCTTCATTGAAAACATTATTTCGTTCAGGAAAATTGGCAAATGAAAATCAACCATCATGGAGAACGTCTGCAGATTATGTGCCAATGTAAAATCAGCCAGAGAGTTGACGTGCAGCATTGAAGATGAAACATTGAACATCGTACAGAAATTGATTGACTGCTGTCGATGGAATTTAATCGGTGGTTCATGTGAAAATTTACCACAAAAGATCTGTAGTACCTGTTTGACGCAGTTGGAAAATTGTTGGGCGTTCGCTGAACGTGTGGCAGTGGCTCAACAACAGCTATTGGCTCAAATTGACGAAGTCAAGTCAGAAATTCATTTCCAGTCATGTGATTCAATCGAAAATCACACACAAGATGAATTCAAAGACGATGTAAAAATCTTTGAAAATCCTTTGGATTATGAGTACAATGTTCCTTCGTCGTTGTTTGGAGAAGAATCAAAGGAAAACCTCAAACTTGATGACTTAGATCCAACCATAACCGAAATGCCAAGTGACCAGCTAATTGGCGAGAATGAAACGACGCCGAAGTCGATTAGCTATCTGTGCGAAACATGTGGTAAAAACTTCAACAGTAAATCAAATCTAAACACACACACAAAACTGCATTTGCCATTGGCAAGTAGAAAGCATTACGAGTGCTACATTTGCAAAACGACTTTTTCGTACAAAAAGAGCCTGACTCAGCATATTCCGACACACTGGGGACAAAAGATTCAACATCAATGCAATGTGTGCCAATTGCAGTTCTCGCGTGGCGATGCATTAAAACGACATTCGCTCATTCATCTAGGGAAACAACCGCATTTATGTGCAACATGCGGTAAAGGATTTCGAACCAAATTCAACTTGAAGGTAATAACACAATGGAAATTGTATTGAATTTTGGTTTCACAAATAGTTTCAACATGTTTTTTTGAGCACGGCTTTAGACACACGAAAGAACGCACACAGGGGATCGACCGTATGCATGCACCTATTGTAGCTATCGCTCAGGCCAGGGACCAAATTTAGGAAAACACATCAAGTTGAAACACAAAGGTCATTGGCAACAGACAATCGGTCACGTCAATTAAACACCAAGTTAACTTTCGAACGAAATCAACAATCAATCCCGAGGATAATTATGTGTGGAATTATTTAAATTACGATAAATTTTTGTAAAAATTCAAAATATGTACGTATCACGCCGCACGTTGCCCTTCGGTTTGAAAGCTTCAAGACTGCTGAGATTTCGAGCAAAATTTTGACACTATCAACAATATCTTAAGCATAATAAAAGAGGGAAAAAACGTATTTTTCAATTCGAAATTTGAATTTCAAATGTAGCCGTTCAATTTGATGTCATACATTGAAGAAAAAATAAAGAAAAGTTGATCATCTCCTCTCAATTGGCTTGATGTGAAGAAATAATCTCAATCCTAATCATCATTTTCTGTTTTCCAACGAAATACAATCGATTTGATCTTATTTTCATCTATGTTTCTCCCATAATAAATTGATTCATTTATTTACTTGTGTATTTATCTGGAAGCGAAGAAATACCGAACGAAAATGTGAACGCACCCGAAAATCACGCTCTCAATTAATATAGGCCTTTGTTTGACATCTGTCATGTGTTTTGAAGTCATATGAATGTAAACAATAATCAGTGTTCCGACCGAATTTTTCGTTTAAAATATCAAGAAAAATAAATTACGACCATGGAGAACGTGTGTCGCTTGTGTGCGGGTGTAAAAA
Source organism: Sitodiplosis mosellana (assembly GCF_009176505.1). Lineage (NCBI taxonomy): Eukaryota > Metazoa > Arthropoda > Insecta > Diptera > Cecidomyiidae > Sitodiplosis > Sitodiplosis mosellana. The sequence continues at coordinate 6,170,400 of NW_022595244.1, forward strand.
CACCAAAGCAATTGAAATCTAGTATCGAAGACCAGTCGTTGAATATTGAACAGAAGCTAATCGACTGCTGTCGCTGGAAATCGTTTGACCCATATGAAACTTATAATTTGCCCCGACTGATTTGTAATAGCTGCTTAAAAAATTTAGAAAAAAGTTGGGCGTTTGCCGAAAGCGTGGCTCAAGCTCAACAGGAATTGCTTGCACAAATGGCCGAAACAAAACCAACAGTATTGTTGGAAATTGAAAGCGTTGACACGGTAGACAATAAAAATGTACCGAGCGAAGAGTATATTGAAGAGATTAAAGTATCGTTGAGTCCACGTGATGCATTCAGCTATGAACACGATTTTACTGTTGACGAAACAGTACCGGTAGCGTGTAACTATGAAGATACGACTTCTGACGATAACAAATGGAATTTAAATGCCGTTGAAGCAAAGCAAAAGGATCGAATCGATATAAATGTTCTAACCCTTTTGTCTGAAAATGATAAGAATTCCGACGGAACAATCAATAAAGATAAAGTGTTAGAATTGGATTTGGATGATTGGACAATGGTTAAGTGGCGATGTTGTGTTTGCAAAGGCATTTTCGAAAATCATCGTCAATTGAAAGCACATTTCGATCAAAAACATACGGAGGATACACTAAAGATTCTGTGTTCATTTTGTAATACATCGTTTGGCAAAAGACGATCGGTTTTACGGCATATTGTACGGAAACATAGGCCATATCTGAAATTAAGGTATGTATTGAATTGTGTATTCATTCTCTGTTAGAACAAGAGGTTTTTAATCTGTCATTTTTCATGAAAAGTAACTAACTGTAGGTGGTTTGACCTATTTTTTTTTTGTTCACTTTCAGTTGCAAAAAATGTGGCACATTCTTTTGGAATCAAAATGCACTCAAGAGCCATATATCCATATCGCATGCCAAGCCAGAGCAACTCGGCCAACTGTGTGAAATATGCGGAAAAAGTTTTACGAGTGAATCGAAATTACAACATCATACACGTTTGCATTTGCCGATTGAACAACGACGGTCCTTCGAGTGCTATGTCTGTAAATCGCACTTTGCATACAAAAAAAGCTTAGTACACCACATGCCGATTCATTGGGGACAAAAGATACAATATCAATGCGATGTTTGTTTATCGAAATTCTCTCGAACCGACGCATTAAAACGACATTCGCTCATTCATCTCGGTAAATTGCCACACGAGTGTCAATACTGTGGAAAGGGATTTCGAACCAAGTTCAACTTGAAGGTACAATTTGAGTGCATAAACGATTATTCGGAATAACTTATTCCAATAATTCAATCTTTTTGATCATAACTTTTCCTTTTCGTTTGGGCCGGAACAGGTGCACGAACGAATTCACACAGGTGAACGCCCCTACGCATGTTCATTTTGTGAATATCGTTCTGCTGATGGGCCCAACTTGGGGAAGCATATCAAGCAAAGACACAAGAATCAGATGGAGATGCAACATTCGATATTTGCACAAGTAAAAAGTGTACATTAAGTTCTTGGGCATTTATCACACAGACTGAACCAACAAAATTTTTTCAATTTGATATTTATCAAGCTTAATATTTATCTGAAAAATTTTGTTAACAAAAAATTGCTATTGAAATTAATTCAAGGTTTTTAAAATCAACCTAAGATAAAACAAATATATTGAAATCGATGTTAATGAGATAAAAGCATAAATGACTTGGATGTGATTCTGTGAACGCGCTCCTGATAGGCTTAGTTTTGACATCTGTCAGTTCGTCTAGTTATCACAAAAATAAAACAAATGAATGTAAACAAAAACTTCGGTGTCTTCATTGAAAACGTTATTTCGTTGAGGAAAATTGGCAAATGAAAATCAACCATCATGGAGAACGTCTGCAGATTATGTGCCAATGTAAAATCAGCCAGAGAGTTGATGTGCAGCATTGAAGATGGAACATTGAAGAATCGTACAGAAATTGATTGACTGCTGTCGATGGAATTTAATCGGTGGTATTAAATGTGGAAATTTACCACAAAAGATCTGTAGTACCTGTTTGGCGCAGTTGGAAAAATGTTGGGCGTTCGCTGAACGTGTAGCTGTGGCTCAACAACAGCTATTGGCTCAAATTGTCGAAGTCAAGTCAGAAATTCATTTCCAGTCATGTGATTCAATCGAAAATCATACACAAGATGAATTCAAAGACGATGTGAAAATCTTTAAAAATACTTTGGATTATGAGTACAATGTTCACATTGGAAATTGTATTGAATTTTGGTTTCACAAATAGTTTCAACATGTTTTTTTAGAAACACGAAAGAACGCACACAGGGGAACGACCGTAGGCAAATTTAGGAAAACACATCAAGTTGAAACACAAAGAACAATGGCAACAGACAATCGGTCACGTCAATTAAACACCAAGTTAACTTTCAGAACAAAGCCAATAATCAATCCCGATGACAATTGTGTAGAAATTTTTACATTGAGTAAGAATGTCAAAAAAATTGAAAATATGTATCGCGTTGGCCTTTAGGATGGCTGGAATTTTGACTCAAATTATGGCATTGACTAATTTCGTTTCCTTTGGACAACACTCTTGTCTAGTCTCATTTATGTGCTTATTGTTATTAAATAGAAACTATACGTTATTTGTCAGTGCCATTGTCGCAGCCGTTCATTGAACTTAGCTTTATGTTAGCGTGAACCATCTCAACAAATATTATTCTTTAAAAACACAATTTTGAATAAATTCCAACAACGGATTTTGGAATTATGTTCGAAAATATATTTATACATGATAATAAAAGAACTGTGAGTAATATTTTATCAAAAGAACATGAATCTTAACATGTCACGTTTGAATTGTTGCAGAAAATCAATAAACAAGGACAATGATACATTTGCTGTAAAACTGGATTAAAATAAATTGTTCTAGTTTTCTGACGTCCTCATTGTTTCTTCTTGGTTGTATCATTTCATATACATACGCAAAATAGGAAGAAAAGGATTGACAAAAGTCCATTTCTTGTGGTTAGTTCAGCCCAAAATGCCCTTTGTGTGGTGTAAATGTGACGATTCCATTAAATCTCCTGAGTGAAATAACCGTTTAGTTTTTGGTTTGTGATACAAAGACGATGCGATTTACCTACTTAAGAAAGGACAACACTGTGACACGGATGTAGCACATTTATTAGTTTTTCCCCCATCAAACTTTTCTCATGAGCTGTTGATATGTTGTGCATAATTTCATGACCCTTTTCAAAGATAAACGTTGAAACGTACGTGTATCGTCTAATTTCCAACGACTTGAATCCTCATGATGACCTCCAAGAATTTAATGAAAATTAAATTCATTTTGTACAGTGGCATGCGTTACTAAAAAGGATAAACGTGAGAACTATTGCCATAATATATTACACCTTCGAGCCAATTGTGTCACTTTTAATCGATACATAAAATCTATCCGTTCCAACTTTCGTTCACACCGCACGTCTGAATCGGGCAGGCAAATTAATTTGATAATTTAATGCACGACCACGACATTTGGTTTTACTTTGTTCACAGCGACGCCACATTGAGATACAAATCATTAAAATCGATAGCATCTCGAAACGGCTTGATTACACAGACGGAACATCATTTCAGAAAATTCACCGACAAAAAGCTTTTCTACTTCAATCCGTGCTCATTGGTAACTCACCACCAGTGATGTGTATTAAATCGCATTAGCCGGAGCGTTCGCTGCGCACAGACGGTTCAAATGCAAATATAGACTAGGGAGAAGCGATTTATTGCCATACCTCAAGGTTCGATGAAAGCATTTCGATACGGTGTGCACAGATATTCAATTCAATGGTTTTTGCTCTCGTTGTTCGATTGGCGTCTGAAATGCACGTTAATTCCTTGCAAACATTTCGACTCAGTGGAGTGAAAGGGGCTTTTTTTGTAACACTTTCCCATTTGTTTCAGCGGGAATAAAAGACTCGGAGTGTCGATAGCTGCAAAAACCGTTCTCCTTTTGCTATTTGTTTGATTGCGTCCGGATAATGTGGCGGTGATAGACGCGTTGTGCAAAAAGATAAACTTTTTGTGCATGAAAAACATAACTAGGAAAAAAAGAAAGACTGGCGACAGCAGCTCAATTCGTTTTTTTGTTTGTAAATCCCCAGTTGAAAACCTAATTAGAAACTGGTTGATGAAGATCTTGACATGCGTTAGCACGATTCTTATGCCTATTCGATTCAGTACCTAATGGCAATGGCAAAATTGTATCACATCATTGCGTTCCACCTTCGTGACCAAGATATTCAGCCGGATGCGCAAAGTTTTGTGTGAATTTTATCTGATAAAATTTGGCATCTAATTAGAGTTTGGCGAGTTTTCTTCCCTTCGTCGAAGATTTATCGACAGGCTCAGCGGTATACTTTCGACGTTTCATGGTCACACGGTCATTAATCATTATCAATTAAAAATCGTTATTTATTATGGATTCAAAAAGGTTTGACCAGAAAGTGTTTACCTCAGCAATTTCCATTGGTTTGATATTGCGGTCTCGCATAAATTCAACAGTCGACCATTTTCCACGTTAAAGTAATCGGCTTAAAATGTGGCTACGATATCAGATTGGTTCTTATACCGCCGTTTGCGTTCCCACCATTTGAGCGGGGCAATTCACGGCATTTTATTCGTAAGAATGCTCTCTGATTTTCACCATTTCACGTCAATGAATTTAAATTGAAAAGTATGTGCAATTTGTCTTGTCTAAACGAAACAAACGGCTTGGGCACACGACAAATCAATGTGATACATAAACCATGCATATCGTACAGACACGGCTCTAGGCAAATTTTTCGTCGGTTTTTCTTTTGTTTTTGATGTACGTGAAAGGCTTTTTGTTGCTTGTCACAACGATGAGATGCCATTTGACTTGTCGCATTTGGTAATAAATGCAAGATGTCGAGATTTACTCGTTAAACTAAAAGAAAGAATGTCATAAAGCAAAAGATACCCAGCAACCACACAAATTTAAACATAGACATGGCCAATGGAGTTTGTTTACTGTCTAAAACCAAGGCGCGCAAACACAGAACGGAGATTCTTAACGAAAAAAGTGTCAGTGTTGTTAAAACTCGAGCGCGATATGATTATGATGAATTTCATGTGTCACCTGTGCGTCACTTTTATCATTTTATGTATTACTTTGGCTGCTTTTGTGCACGCTCGTGGCACCATAAAATTATTCAAATGCTTGGAGGACTCACACAAAGTGGGTTGTGCGAAGTAAGAAGCATTTAAATTCTAGCATTGGCCTAAATTTTCGCACTACGGTAGCATGGTCACATAACCGAAACGGGAACACAGAATTGAATTGTAATTCGTAATTTTCGTGCACAGCAGAAAGTGAGTGTGTTTTTGTCTTAAAAGTAGGATAATGTCAAAGGTTGACGTAATACAGTCACCGTGCTTATCATAAATTCAGTCATTATTGTAACAATGCCATTCAATTCTATGAAAATATGATGGCAATCCGTAGTTCCTTCCTAGCGACATACATTTGCTGTGATTTAAGGCTGGGGAAAATTCAAAAGGGGAAACATTGGTTGATGTATCGGAGCAGTGCGCATGAATAAGACCAACAGGTTAGCGGAGAGTTCATCGGGTTGAACGTCTGATTTGAGTGAATTGTTCGTTGAGTAAAAACTGTGGTTCATCCAAGGTAATGACTAAAAATCACCCTCCAGACTGAACAGTATGAAGATAATATTCATGGGGTGCAGTGCTATTGCTGCTGCTGTTAAGGCACTCATTTCCTTTAAGCGCAGGTTTTTACACGTCATTTAAATCAAACCTCTAGTCATCGACGAGACGCAGAGAGAATGAGAATAAAAAAAAACGCACGAAGGAAATGAGAAAACGGTATCATGAAATTTTACGTAGCTGCGATACACAAATTGATACAGCGTGAACTTAATGAAAGTATCATTTTTATGGTTTCTAATAAAAGCACATGTGCCAACGATGATTTTATGTTTTCATAGTTTTTTTCCCTCTCACACTTCATCATTGTAAGAAACCTATGAACCACCTGCTTATCTTCACATTTTGAACAATTGTAGAGCGCCATCCATAATTGACGGCAAAATCATCTGTAAATAGCCGTAAGTGATTTCGACATATTGTGAAATGTTGCGAAATCACACCAATTAGTACTGAATTTTGCCGTCATTTATGGACGGCGCTCTACAATTTCACACTTCGTATTTTGTATGTATTCAATACAAGATTATATGCGTGTGCTATGAACACTTTCATTTTCTACTTCTTCCTGTTTTTTCAATCATAATTATCGATTCAATCTCTATGCCATAGATTCGTTTCAAACGGGAATTTCTATTGAAAATATATCAGATCGACCGATTGTTGTCGATACATATAGAGGCAAAGCATCAATTTTGAGATCCATTTGATTAAGCCAATTTTGCATCTTCATTTTTCAGTCATCAGTTTTCATCGTGAATGGCGCGAACATATGCAACATGAATGTAAGAAAGAATATACAAAGAGGGTGGTGTGGCACGATATTACTGCCACAAAAGACAACACAATTTCCGTTGCAAGAGCAAATTTTTATCCGTATATTAACTGATGTAATACGCTAAATGTGCCATAATATTCGCCTTAACACCATATATGAGTTTTTTTTTTCGTCTCTCTAGTCGATGCAAACTTTTCCCTTTTTCACGCATCCAGATACAAATCCGATCGACATACATAGACTCATGTCAGTTACAAAATGCACATTTTTTAGAAAAACCCATAACAATAATAATAAAAAAAGGCGGGAAATTTCTTTTTTTTGAAGGGAGCATTACATGACTCGAAAATGGTATGGATTACGTGGAACTTTTATTCTACTTTTTTTCAACATTTTCTAAACTGTGCCTTTTCCAGCTCGGGATATAATCCGAGAAGTTTTTTCCGGCAGTATTTCGAACAACCCACTGAATCAATTCGGCAAAAGTTTTTTTTTCTGTTCAATTCAACATGACTTAACAGTTTGAAAATAGCATATGAAATGGTAATGAAGCCATATATGGAGAAGTTTGGTACGTAATTGGGAAGCGATCAAACCTCAAAAGGGCCTTTATATGTCGGTTATCAATAATGCATTTGATGTTCACTTCCAATACTGTACGAAAACCGAGTAAAATGTGCAGCTCAAATTCATCAAATATTCTAAATTTATGCGGTGGAACTGTGCGTGTCATTGCATATCACTTCTAATTAAAGTCTATAGAGCGAAGGCCAAAACATACCGAATATTCCAATCAAAAGTTATCGATGTCGGCTGTCATCCCGTAGTTCCCGTCAACATTCACTATTTCATATTACATTAAAAATGTTCATTCGTTGCAATGGTCTGTCAATCAGGATTAAGAATTTGTGCATGAATCAATCATTCAGTGTCGTAACCACACAATGCACGAATTGAAATTTGCATAGAATAACAGACCGCCTTATTGAAACTACACATTCTCTCTCTCTCTCTCTCTCTCTCTGAACCGTTCAGCAGAAAATTGCGACAATTTTCCCAAAATATCAAATGTCACAATTGATTTTCGACACACAATCAATATTGCTCTCGATTGTAAAACACACGTGAAATATGGGCTAACATTTTTCAAAATTCATAAAGCAAAACAAATCAATATAATGGCAACTGGAGTTCGATTACATTTTGCCATTGGTTCGTGGGGTGTCAAAGTGTCGCGTTCATTTCAAACATTCGTTCGAATATCTCAAAGTCGGGTATATTGCGCATAATTCCAGTAGCAGTGGCTAGAATTTAATAAAGTAATATTCATCATAATATATTTGTATACTTTTCGGTCTCTTTATTCGCAATGATACGATTATTGTTGATTTTGGTTGTCAATCCGCCATCCCCCAAAGGATGCTGCACATTAATTTCGTCGTATATGCAAATGAAGCATCAAAACCCGTCGCTCTTTTAGAATTTGAGTGAGCAAGAAAGAGAGGGGGAGGGGGCGGCTCAACAATCTAGCCTAAATACAATAACATATTAATAATGCCGGGCAAACAAAATTATATTTTCATTCATTTTCGTGAAAAAGTGTTCGAACCGGCAAATGTTTTCGTGTGGGAGATTTTTGATTAATTTAAATGCATTTTGTCGTCTATATTCCATGACATCCATGTACCAAAATGAACCGAACATCGACCGTAAATATAACGCGCATTTACGTCTCAAATGTACAATATTATTTTGACATTTTGAGAACACCACAACGGTGTCGAAACGAAACGAGCATGGGTGTTGTTTTTTTTTTAAAACCCGGTTCATCGGTTCAAAAACAAGGAGGGATGGATGGATGGATGAATGATGGTAGTAAATAAATTGCACATTGTATAAATAAAAATATCAACATCGGTGTTTGTACTTGTTTAGGGTTAATCGAATTTTCAGAGATAAAATGACATTTTAAATACGATGTCGTGCCGATGGATTCGTTTTCGATGTGGTGTTTCAATGTGAACGAACGACCGGATTTTTGTTTTTGTTCCAAAGCACTTGCATTCCATTTTTGGCTGGCTGAACACCATTGAGCAGCGGCGGCGGCGACGTCGTTTCTTGCATTCGTTATATGGTTGTTTGATGTCGACGCTTTGACATATTTCTCGTTTGTGTGTTGTGTGTGCGATGCAAACCCCGTAAAAGGATGTGCGTTGATTGGTGTTTTGTCACTGCTTGTTGGATTTCTATGCTAACGACATAAATGAGGGTCTATCAATTGGTATAATGAAACATAATGCCTTTATTGTGTTTATTCTTGTATTCGACTCGACTCTACTCGCTGGTGCGTCCGTCATAGTGTGTGTGTGTGTGTAAAAGAGAGGATTTTTAAGGGATCTTAATCGGAATATAAAAGCAATTTATATTCATAAATTCACACAACGAACACATATGTTTCAAACTAATGCCTTAAACAAGACGAGAAGAAGAAAAAACAAGCATATGCATCCATTTGTGCTCATAGGGTGTCATGGTAACAATTTTGATGCAATTTATTCAACATTATCGCATGTGATAAATTTTTTCTCGTCTTAAGTTTGGCGCTCAAAAACACCCTGCTCCCATGACACACACTCACACACACGAGCAGCTTAACATCAAATCGATAGTCATTCGCTGATACACAGCATTGCAACACATGGATTTGTTCATTTTGTCATCGACATTAGCAACAAAATAAACTCTTTGGCACGATTTCTGCATTCATGGCAGACGGTCTGGTTTTTTCTTCTTTGCCCTGGTGCTGATGCATGAAATATCATTTATCGTCATCCATCATATTCATCCGTGGCATAAAAAATGCACATGAATTCACATAACAAGTGATGACAAACAGCACAATACCATTGCTCTTGCTGCTAGCAAGAATCGGAACATTATACACACACACACACACTCGCTCACTCCAATCTATTCGATCATCAGAATAACTTTGTCAAGAATTTTCTCTCTGTTTTTTTTTCACCGCTCATGCTTCACTTATTTATGATTATGGTTTTACTGTGCTCGTTTGCCATTAGCGAATTTTGCGTTCTCTTTGAATGCCAGGATTTGCGAGAAAACTTTTGCTTGTTTACAGACAAAACAATTCGACAGAGCTGCGGGGAAAATGCGAAAATATATTTCTCTTCGACAGAGATTTGTGTTTTGCAATGCTTTTCATTGTGTGTCGACTTGTTTGTTGTGCTGTGAATTATTCACAGTAGGTTGTTTGCGATACGCAAATGTAATTTGGCATTCGAGTGGAACAAAAGCATGAAATCAATGCATATTTTGTTCAATAAACTCATTTAGCTGATGCTCTGCGTGTAATAATAATATTTGCGAAAAGAACGCCACCAATTCCGCTAAATTATTCAATTAATTGAATTGAACACAATGGCCGCCTAATAGTGTGTCCATTGAATATAAACTGAAGGATTAAGACAGCACGACCAACGACTGAATGAAAGGAATGGAGAAAAACCACTTGTGGCTCCAGCAACTTTTCTTACAATCACTCAATCATTCATTACAGCGTTGATGCGAAGAATAAAATGAAAGAATGAGACTGATCTACATATTTTTTCCTCGTTCGCCAGTGAAAATAGCATCAAGCACCAGCTTCCGTTGAGTAAAGAAATGTTGATTTCTTGCCGATGACGAAGAAACTGAAGCAAAACCGAAAGCGGAAAAATCAGCAAAAACCAAGGCAAAAACTTAGTCAATGACACACACGCACATACCAAGGCGATATCTCATTATCGGGCATTCACTCAATATAAGGATGTTTACAATGATGCGAATGAATTGGACTGTAGCTCAAGCCGGATTGCTAAGTGCTAAGCGAGTGGCTAGACGAAAAATTGTATACGCCATTGCGTCGCGACTGACTGGCGCTTTTCATTAATAAAATCATATCGTATCTCGCTTGAATCGGAGTAAAAATTATGCGAGTCGCACGCCTAATGCAGACACACACAAACCATACATTTCAACAGCACCAAGTGACAACATACAGCACAGCATCGCAATGGGTATTTGGCACGAAATGGCAAACATCTCAACAAACCACTTCATCGTTGAACTCTCTGCGTTTGCACTATTTTCCATCGTCGCATTTTTAAATGCGAAACTGCTACTCACTCGAGCAATGCTCGTTGAATGTACAGTGTACACAACTATTCAAGAAGCGTGAACGCAATTCAAAATGAGTCGAAGAAGAAGAAAAAGTAGGAGAAAAAAAATGGAAAATCACAAACAATACAAAACACACTCCAAAGTGGATGATGCCAGAGTAGAATGTAGAAACGTTGGATGAAGCGAAAAAAAATCAAAATAACTTTACTTGTTTGAGCTCTCGAAACAATAAAAGTTCATCGGTCGATGCGTTTGCCTTTTTTCCAAATGATCCGCTTTTTTCACCATTCAACTTTTATCTCTACTTATTTAATATTGTCTGCGAGTTTGGTCATTGGACAACGCCAAACCGTTTAATATCCAATATTATCCCGAAAACATCTTTTGACTTTTGTTTTTTTTTTACTCTCGCTCTCTCGCGTCGGAGTTTTTTTTCCCCATGTCCTTCTTCAAAAAGAAATAAAACGTTTTTAAATTGCTGATTTTTTCCATTACGAACATTAAATCGGCTTTATTTTCATAACGCGTCCTTCGACGATGCTGGAGCGTGATATTACGTATTTTTGCAGTCATTTGAAGTCAAAACAAATAAATGAACTTTTCGATGGTGCTTAGCGCAAAGAAATTTTGAACCGTTGTATCATGATGATGATTGCCAGAAATATTTCTTCCCTTGGCTTGCCTTCGTCAGTTCCCTGCGCTATGTCTTTGCATATACCCATGGTTTCAATGACTCGGCTTTTTCTGTCAATGGCCCCATTGCGGAATTGACCATGGCCCCATTGCGAAAACACTTTATTGAAAGTGAGCTTATGAACTGTTGTGTCTGGCCGAACAATGGCTGCCTTCTTTTTCCATTCACAATCACACCATTTTGTCGATAATAATAAGAATTAACTTAGGCTCGTCCGTATGCGAACGGTGCAGTGCGACTGCTTCTTCTTCTTAACTAACACATCTATACATATAAGTCGCCATATTGGTTATAATGTTCACAAATGGCACGCAATACACTGTATACATTTTCAATATGGTCGCGCCCATTGTGTACGACAGTGTGAAGAAGAAGAAGCAGTATTATAAGAAACTGTGTATGGGTTTACATAGGGATGCTTAGGCTACTTTCAAAAGCTTAATTTTCTTTCGTCTAATCATTGAAATTTTTTTCCAAGCTTCGTATTACAAAGGACCGTTCTAGAAAAATTGAAGGAAATCTCCGACAAAATTTGGCTTATCAGCCGCTTTTGTGGGATTATTGCTCAATTTATATGCTTTGATTTGCATGTTTTGCAGCAATAAGGCCTTGTATTGCATAAAGAAAGTTTATTTCAGCAAATTTCACACAAAAAATGGCGATTTCATGGTCTGAGCATTGATCTCACAAAGTTTTTATTAGCTTTTGTCCTTTGCAAACATGGCGACCATTTCAGCGAATTTACAAACATTGCGGCGGAAAAATGGTCGTATAAATTGTGCGAGCAGCTTTATCGACTTTTTCGAAACAATCAAGCAACAAGCTAATAAAACTATTGATTTTCTCCCTATGCAAACGCTGAGAGCCACGCGAAATCTATTCATTGCAGTAAATAAGAGCGTTTAGTTGTCGGGGGATTTGTGTCTCAAAATCGCATTAAGCGTTTGCAACAATTAATCATTTTTACTTCGTATGATGCGGCTATATTATTGCGTCGCTCGTAGCAATTTTGAACTGCAAGCGGATTCCAATAGCAGCGATTGCCAAATAAGTTGATTGACATTGTCGAAATCAATATAAATTATTGATTCGCTCATACAACGAATTAAACGAGAAATAAATTGCGTTTCAGCTAATGTGGATTTGAAGTTTATCAAAATGTAATTTGCGATGGAGATAATGATATTTACTGCACATTGGGCAATGAACGATAGCGCATAAAATAAAATCGATGCACTGTGAATTTCCAGCCATCGAACGGATGGATTATGACCTTCGGTCAAGTGGAATAATGGCAATTTGAGATTTTGAGCACGTGTGTTGTTCAAAACCTTCGCTTCTATTCTTGCCTTATAGTCGATTTTGACAAAATCATCCTTTTTCACATTTCAATATGCTACGTTAATTAAAAAATAAAAGATTGTTTGAATTTGATGTTTTCAGAGCAAATGAAGCGATTTAAGAACAGAACGGACAATTAAAGTATCAAAAATATCAAAATGCATTACACGTAACCATTTCATTGACAAACAGATGGTTGCATATACAGTTAGAAGTTTTACTTCGACGAGTTATATTGACACGAGTGACTCATTGCGTCATTACATTTCTTTCGAAGATAAATTATTTGTGCTATTATATGTGCTTACTATTTAATTTGCAATAGCCCGTAATTGAGTATAGATTTGATTTATCTTTCATAATAAATTCATAAATATTGATAAATTTTTTCCAAAAAACAATTAACTGAATGTTCCACAAGTTTTTCTCCACTTTTTTCCTTAAGAAATTGAAATTATTCTTGCCTTATAGGTGATGTCTTTTGTGACATCTATTTTTTCGGCGGTGAACAACTACGTATTATTTAACCCTTTGATGCACAATTTTTTGTTTTTGAATCATTTTTATATATGTTTTGTGCCACGATAAATAGAGAAAGACCTCATACTTAGATTTTTGAAAAATTGCGTTGTTTTTATAAAACTAATGATGCAGAAAGTTAAATTGATGTGTTTTGGTCCTACGAGTCCCGATTTGACAATTGAAAAGAATGAACAAACCCACAAGATAAGAGGAGGAAAAATGTGGAATTCTGCTATAATTTCGCATTTTTTTACAGCAGTACATGAACAGAAAAAACTTTCCATTCAGCCAGCCGATTGTAGCCTGTAAAGTATCAAATGAAAGCTAGTTCATCTTCCTACATTCGTTTCCAAATAGGAATGTGAAAATATTCAGTGGTTTCATAGCTATAGCGTCTGGCGTATCTGGTTACTTTAGGAACCGAAATGTGATAAAGGGTTAAGCTTGTGCTAGAACTCGTAAAAATGTGCAGAAACAGTTGTCAAGTATAGATATTCTTATTCTAAGCTTTCAGTAAGTGTAATAAATAGAAAAGTTAATAAATGTGGTTGAATCATCAAAAGAGAGCACCTTTGAACTGAATATTCTTTTGTTTCCTTCCACCGCATGTTCTTTTCAGGTAGGTGTTCCAATGTTCATTACTCATTTTGCCACGCTGAACTGCTACAATGCAAGAAAGTATGAGACTGAAGAGCGCATCAACTGTGAAACAATAAAAAAGATTCGTTTTTTTGTGAACAAGATTTCTGTTATAGCACTCACCTTTGAGAATGTTTCCAAAGAGGTGGTGAAAATATATCCATTAACCCTCTAATGCATATATTTTATACAGAGCTGGGAATTTTTTTCCATGCTTATTTTACCTCATAAGCACTTAACAAAATATTCATAATCTGGTATAATGCTGGAATTATCAATAAATCGCAAAAATCAAAATGGTCTTATAAGTACAGTCATGCATTTACGACCAATATGGAAATTGCGAAGTATATGAACAAACCGAATTTGCATAGCTGTACTTATAAGAACAGCTTGCAAATTGAGTGATGTTGACATCGGAATTCGTGAATATCATTTTTTCTGTATTATTTGTGATAAAAATAGGTTGAAATAAAATGAAAATAAAATTCCACATTAAACCAAGCACACAAAATATCAAACAAAAAGAAATCCAAATTGCATGGCTGTACTTATAAGAACAGTATGCAAATTGACGGACAAATGTTGCACAATTGTAAAAAATCATTGAACTTGAATTGAATTTGGTTAAAAACACTCCAAATAAGCAGGAAAAAAATTCCTGAGGTCAACAAAATAATTTTATTCGACTTAATCACGTTTCAAAAACAGGACGCGAAACGAAAATAATTTATTTTTACGGAAACGTCGTTTTCTTGTACAAATGTTGTCATAACTTGACACTGGTTGACCGCACACACAATTTTTATGAGAAAGAAATGTGCGCTAGTGTTCTCCAACGAAAACTGTCATACATTATTTTGTGACATAATCAATGATTCGCATTATAGAAAGGTTTAAATGAACCAACCTTATAAGTTCACGTATGCACTAGAGGGTTAAATTCGGAAGGAATTTGGCCTTGACGAATGATTGGTGCGATCATTTTTTGTTGTTGCAAAGGCAAAGCATACCAGCGAGTGTTGTAGATTATATTTGCCATGTCAGCTGATTTGGCGGTTATGTTGGTCGGTAGTAACACGTCAAATAAACCAGGAGGAGTTGACAACTCAAAACAAACATGCGATTCACAAACTCGAAGGATAGATTTTGAAGACTTTGCTCAAACGATCGAATCGCCAATACCACATACATCACAAATATCAAAAACTGAAGGAGTTACGGACAAAAAGGTCTTCGTAGATTTCATAATGCTGCGAACAGACGTTTTTTGAGTTTAGTTATGCTCAAAGTAAAATAAAAATAAAAATAAAAATAATTCTATCATTTACCCCAAAATATCGGAATGCAGTTGAATAAGATCATTAAGAGTGCTCTGGGTGATGAACTCTTTCTGATGATTCTCCTTGGTTACGGATGCATCAAGTTTTGATGCAACTGTACTGAAATCGACGATCAATGCCCCGATGTACGTACACATTCCGACGAAGCATGTACCAAAAGTTGAAAATATTCCTAAATATATTATTGTACCCAGCGGTTTGTCGTGAAAAATTTACCATGTGAATCGGCCGATACGTGAAATGGCATCCAGTATCTATTACAATTTTTAATGCTTGGAACCATCGCAATGCACGTACACTTCATATATGCGCTTTTGACTTTTCGTAGAAGAGATTACGTTTTTCTTTCTCTCGGTATGTGAGCATTACCGCTTCAGCATGGCGCCAATTCATGCAAATTCAGGTTAGAATCCACTTTTCCTTGTTGCGTTCTTTCACATAATTCTTCTTTTCAAATTGAAGACTGATATGGCTCGATACGACCATTTAAAAAAAATGACAAACCATTTCATGGAATGGAGGGGAGTGGCGGATGATTCAAAACTCTTCAAAAACAAAAATGGCCCACTTTTGATATCGAAAATTACTGCTCTGTGGTAATAATGAGAACAAACAACTGCAAATGCAGGTAAACACAGCGAATGAAGGCAGAAAGTAATGATGGGCTGTAAGCGGATGTAATATAGTAAATATAGAAAATGCCAGAAGATGCACGCCTATTGTCAGTGCTGATTACAAGAAGAAGCAACATGAAAACAATAACACTGCAAAACGCCGTGCAAATGTTTTTCAATACATTTCAATACATCAAACTGCGTCAATTGTTACGGCCTTCTAGCATTACTATTTTCGTCAAATCAAATGATGGGCTGTTCATAGGTTAATCCAAACCTGTATATTAAATACTTATTACTCATGTACAAAAAATTATGAAAAAAAATCCATTTTATCTATTTGTTAGTATCAAAATCAATATACATATTCGATGCATGTACTGCAAAAACATGTATATATGTGTATATTTTCCAAGTGAATCCTAAATACTGGTATGGTAGTTCCAGTTTTTCTATTGCAATGTGCAAACTGCACAATTTCGCACATTTATTGACGTAAATTCATTTGTCTGATGTGTCCTGGCTCGTATAAAAAGGGATGAACGCCTGCATGAATCGCAGTCATTAGTGAATATTCGTTACGAGGAAACTTCGGTAAATTTTGCAATTTTTAAAAGAAAATTACAATTACATCATTTCGATGGCGAAGTTCAAAGTTCTGAGGCTCAGTCAGATTTGGATCTATCCAAATAATATAGCGAAACCGACCAAAAAAACTCTTCACTTCGATTGCATCTTATTACATTTCGTTTGGTTTGATGATATCGGTGATATCTAGTGTGGTTTTAATATTTGAAAATTTGAATAGATTCGAACTGATTATTCAAGAAATTATTGTGATGATTGGAGCAATTCGGACTTTTGCGGTATATTTATTCGTTGGACTAAACATAAATAAGATCAAGGCTCTACATCTCACTCTATAGGATTTCATTTATGAAGTTGAGGGTATGATTAGTGTCTGTTTTCCATTGCACAACGCACACAGTCATCACTTGTTATTGCGCACATATGGTCAGTGGTCACTCACAAATCGACCGGCATTCGCCCAATTCGAATGCATTTCGACTTCAAATCGAATTGCTGAAAAGTGAAAAGCTTTTCACTGGCTATCGATAAAATTGATTTTCATTCATCCCAACATTTCGTTCAAACTTGTGAACATGATTTTCATATAAAGAATTTTATTCTTCAAAAAATTGACCGATAGCCATTGAAGGACCATTCAATGGATTTTCTCTATGAATTATCCATATGATGCACCTAATTTCTATAAGGTTTTCGCTCTATAAACCAAGAAAATTTTTATGATTTCATTCATGAAGCTATTAAAGAGTTAGGCACACGATACTATGCGTTTCGTCCTCAGTACTCACACATAGTTACTTTTGAGCAGTGTTGTCTAATTTTGCACACTGGTGACACAGAGGTTGCTACGTTTACGCTATGTATTACAATCACATTGACGTTATGTGTGATACGTTGCTCACTAACACATATATCTGAGGACTAAATGCGTCTAATTTTTTGGTTTAGTTTTAATCACAATAAAATCAATTTTTGTTGTGGTTTCTTCAATATAACTCCTGTTTGTTATATGCTATATGCATGGTAACTGTGACGTCATACTTCGACGCAATTGATCAACACCAATGTTGAAATAAATCAAAACGAGAAAAATCCACGGAAATACGAAAAAAATTACCGCAAAATCAAAGAGCAAATGCATAAATTGGTTCAACTTCATGTCAAAATATCCGATGTTTTTTAAATGACAGCGAGCATATACAGCGGAGCCATTTTCTTGCTTCTCCCTGTCAACAATGTGTTTATAGGCTTGTCAATGTACGAGAGTGAACATGTAAGTAACTTCAACTTTTCTAAATTGGTTTGATATCAAATTTTTTTTTGCTGTCAGCCTATTTTGAATCTACAAGCAGAAGCAATTTTCATTGATTTGATGTGCATAATTGCCTCATTCTACTGGCCATATACGTATTGCCACTTCGCAACCATGGTTACTACGCGAGTTTCATCTCTTGGCGACGTGGCCTACCATTCGAACTGGTATGAATATCCTGAGCTGCAGAAGTATTTCATCTTGATCATCGCTCGTTCCCAGGAACCAATTCAATTCACTGGATTCAAATTATTCGGCTGTTCATTGGAGATGTTTGGAACGGTATGTACATCGTTTTTTTTTACATATTCGGTACGACAATTACAACAAACATTTGATCTTTATTATTTCATTCCTTCGCAGATTTTCCAATCATCTTGTTCCTACTATCTTCAGAAAACAATAAATAAGAATTGAATTTTTTTTGTTTTTTGAATTTTTCAAACTATAAAATAGATGATAGCTTAGTGTAAATGTAAAATGGATAAAAATGAGTTGCCTGAATTTTCTAGGAATATGTAACTTTAGATTTAAGTCAATACAGAATTATTTTCTCAATGAGATAATGATGTTAGAAACAATTTTTCACTAGTTTGCTTGAAGCCACGCTTTAAATAAAATTGCAGCCTATGCTCACTGACGAAATAAAGTAAGGGAAGGTGGGGTAATTCGGAACACCGCCAAATTTCGCAGCAAATGAATAGTTTGAGACACGTGAACAACTGTCATCGTTTTCTCTAAACAAAACCTCAAATTTCCATTAGCACTCGACGAGTGTGTACGTACATTTTTCGAAGAATCAACTCCGATGAATATGTTTATAATTATCGTATACCATTAATATTTCGACTCACAAAAGGAATTTTGCATAAAAATTCATTGAGTGACTGAAACACGATTATGTTGTAAGCCTTAGTGAGTGGGGAATTTCGGAACGCCCTATGTACGAAAAATTGATCAAGTGATTTTTAATACTTTTCAAGTTGACATCGCAGTTTTTATGCATATTTATTATATTTCATGCAAAATTTCGACAAATTACTCATTGCAATTTATGCGATCGAGCTTGAAATGCACCACAATGATTGGTAGCTATTTCACAGGCAACATATACAAATCCGACTAACAACAATCGCTATTTTTGAATTTTTTCCTGATTAAAATTAATTCTTTCTTTTCCTAGTTCTTCATAAACGTTTTGCATCAAAATTGTTCAGTTTTCTACCCATTTATGAAGTGTTCCGAATTTCCCCACCATTTTTGAAAATCGCAAAATCAAGGGTTTTTTGCCAACAGGGTACATTCTTTCAACCGATTTGAATTTCAACAAGCGACAAGGTCCAAAAGTTAGATTTTTATATTTACCAAGTCGTACCACTTTAGGATTTGGAAAAATGTTAATTTTTCAGAATGCTTTTGAATTATTTCGATGTGTGTTCCGAATTTTCCCACCTTCCCCTATTTTATTTTTGAATTGAAAAAAGAAAATATGAATCACATAAAAATTGGGGCCGTGATAAATTTGATAATTTGTGTAAAATATTTCAATCGTCGATGTTGAATTTTTTGCCAAAGAAACTAGTCATGAAGAATGTTTAAGAAAATCACTTTGTCATATAGCCTATAGTATATGAACCGTTGCGACAAAAAAAAATCCCTCAACATGTTGCACTT
>NW_022595244.1:6189852-6221371 GCF_009176505.1 Sitodiplosis mosellana
GTTCATATATAATATTCCATATCTTCTGTACTCTTCACCACGAATAAAAACCATATATTTTGTGTAATGGCGTAACAAATGTTTAAAAAAAAGTATAAATTGCTTTGCTTTTCGGTGTGTTGCATTTATTACATCCATGGAAAATGGTTTGCATGTGTGCATTGAAAGCAGCATTTTCAGTCGAATTAGGGAATTTGGGTTTTGCTTGACATTGCAATGCTTTCCTATTTTGCCACATGAGAGCGAGGTGTACGATGTGCGGATGGACTTTTGACACACTTCTTTTGCAGTATCCACAATTGAATTGCAGTAAAAGTGCACATTTTCGTTTCCATTTTGTGCTTTCATCATATATCGAAAGTGCGAAGTCATGCGAAACACTCAACACAATGTCAAATGGTTTGGTATGTGCATTGTGCAATGGCATGTGGATAGAGTTAGTCACCGACACACACACATTAAAAAGAACAGAAGACGAATGGATAAGAGACATTTCAGTGTGCTTATTTCAAATTCATTGCCATTCGAAGCACTTAACCGTGTGCATCTCGTCCGACATTCAAGTGCTGAGATAACGCTTCATGTAACATATGTGACTGAATTATCATTTTCAATGTGTGTGTGTGTGTATGTGTGGTCTTGTTAGAGAGATGGAATATGCTGACATGAATAGTTTATTTTGAATTTCCATTTTTATTGTCGCTTTTTAGTTTAATTTGGCTCTTGTAACTGGTGGATAAAATCGTGGTCTCTTTTTTTTGAATCGAAGCGTATTATGTATGCGATTAAGTGCAAACTCATGTTCTAAATCATCATAAGAATTTTCCATTGTGCATATGGCAACAAATAAAAGAATAAAACCAGTCAGACTACTACATGACATCGCGCTTAAATTCTCATACAACGCCCTCACATATAAGTGGATAGGATAATTCCATATTCTATTCGATTCTATTCGTAAAGCGATCCTTAGAGTTCAAGCAATAAATTGAAGGATTATATCAATGTGAATTCGAATAGACTTCACCTGCTGAACCATTCAATGGATAGTCGTCAAGCTTATTGACCCAAATTGAAGCCATCTTATGGTTTTTTTTAAATATGCCAAACGAATTGCACTTTTGATTTTCCCCAGATTGCATTTGACAAGTTCTCAAAATCGGCATCGAAGTGAAAATCGATAAATTGCCAGTGTGAAGTTGGCAAGATATTTCAATTTGTTATACTCTATGATTTATTGGTGCTGGAGAAGAAAAAAATGTCACCGAATAAAGTTGTTTGAATAACTGCTTATTAGATCGAAATGTGGCCATGTTGAAACTGAATTCTTCGTCTCTCTTTTACTATTCCCTTTGAAATGGCGAAGGTGCAAACGGAGTGAAATTGTATGCGCAAATGTGATGCGACGAGAACGTGATGAGTGATAAGCTCATTTTAAATATATAAACGAATATATTGCACGTTGATTGGTGTGACGGAGAGGGATTTTAAGCGTACATACGCTGCCATATATCAATAAAGAATTTCAACATTTCGATGGTTTATTTTGCTTTATCCGTTCATGTGACCAACGTGTGTATGCTGCTGCCTCTCTCCCAACTGTATTATTATTATCATCATCATCATCATCAGCTGGAGCAAACAAACGAAAGTGTAATATCATGTATTTTCAACACGTTCGTCCAAACATCTTCCTAATAATTTTCCATATGCATTTTTCTCCCTCTCACTCAGTCTGCTTTGAATGATACACACACACAGACACAAACAAGTGGGTTTTCGTCGTGCGTGAAATAAAATTTGCTGTATGCATTGGATGCTTTTTGTATATTCCGGGCGTGAAGTAAAATGTGTGGATAATATCAAGAACGGGGATGGGAAACCGGGTTAAAGAAGGAACACGTGTCGAAAAATGCCTGCTTATTAGACGCTTCGATTCATATAGCAGTAGAAAAAGAAATGCTTTCTCTATGTACGTTTTTACTTAGAACCATGCAACTGAGACTTATTCCATTGCCTCGATATTATACTGGTTGCCATAATTTTTGCATGAGTTCTCGAGCGTACGCCCGTGTGTCGACAGGTATAAATATACAGATAGCATCATTTTATATATTATATTTTTCTTTGGTTGGCATACGGCTCTAGCTGTTTCCCCAAAAATTATGCACACGTATAAATAAAAGAGTAAGGGTGGAATATTGCATTCTGGCCTCCGTTTCTAACACTTCTATGATGACGACGCACATAAATTGTCTAACTCTTTGCAAAAATTTTTCTCTCTCGCTCGAATGTAGTGGTGGCAAGAGTTTTGTGCCAAAAGCGAAAAGCCATATCAAGTCAAGCCAACGATTCGAGAAATGAAAACATTGTAATATTAACTTTTTACGCCATATATTTAAGCTCTCTGTGTTTATGTCGATGTGTTTGTGCTTCGTACCATTTGAAAATGTAATACACCGATTCCGAGTCGACGTGTGCAAACATACAACATTTTGATGTTTTTATTATATCTTTCGTTGCCTTCTACTATCTTGTTTTTCTCGCTCTGCGTCACACAGGCTGTTTGTGTGTGTGTCATGCATTTACGTTTATTATGCTCACGTTTTTCATAAATAATTTTCACCGACAAAATGCTGCAAGTCGTGATTTTATTTCCATCATCTTATATTTACTCGCTGAGTGAACTGATTGGGACGCCAGTCTTATTAAAATTCTTGCTAAATTGTTTGGAACTCAAATCATATTTCGGACGGAATTATGCGAACGCTTTGGAATACCAACTTTTTCGTTTCATTCGTTCATTCAATTTTCCGAAATAACATTTGCACTGTTGCCGACTGGCACACGCTGCGATTCTTATACCCTTAAATACTGATGTGATTTTGAAATGGAATTTTTTTCGGTGGAACTTTTTTTCTTCAGTAAATTCAAAAACTGTGTTTGGTTTTTGTATAAGAAATTTCTTTATTGGATCATCTTCGGTCTAAGAGATAACACGATTTGAATTGTGATTTTCTTATTTCAATGTGATCGATTGCCGTTTAGAAGAAGGTTGAGTATCCAAGTGGGCTGTATGCACTGTAGACGGATGGGCTGTAGACAGAACTGTATACCGGTGCAACATAGGCCGAGTATGGTGAATAGGAATGGACTAATGGCGCTGCACTATAAACACTTGAATAAGCACTTGGGAAAACGCTTGTGATGAATTGTGGTTTTGGTGCTGGCAATGCTGATGCAACGGTCACAAAGAAAAGAACAGCAACAATCTGTGGGAAATTCGGATGGAAAAAAAAATTAATTGTTTGGTCAAACGAAATTTATTTTTCAAATTAAACCGAAATTTTACTTTTTAACACTTTTCACGCAACAATTCTACAGAATGAACACCCAATTCCTATCTTATTTAAATAAAAATGTCCAAGTGTTAAAAAAAGAACGTTTGCGCTTACCAATTTGAACATCTTGAATTTTTGTTGAACAATTTTTCTGGGTAAGCTAGAAGTTACTATTTTGATACGCTTGAGTTGAATGCTGGGCTCATAGAATTTGTACCATATTTATACCCAAATCTTTACACCAGATGTTTTCAATTGGATTTTTGTTTCTTCTGCGTAAATTTGGTTCCGGCTCCGAAATCTGTCAGGTTACATTATTGCCAATTAATTATTAAATCGATGCAAAACACCATTAGCATGAGTGTATTGTTCATTGAACAAAAGCGAAACCGAAAAATTGGAATTACATAAAAGCGATTAAGTTATAACTGATGCTCTTTAATCTCGTCAATCATCATTAGTATGAATTGTGATATTTTTGTCAGGCTGACATCATTCGCCAAATAATTTCTTTTGTATCCACGCAGATCTTTTGTTATTCAATCCAGTTTGATGTTTATGTTCAAAAGCTGTAACTTGAAAAGTAAGTTATAGCACAAATTTACTCAAGACTAGGGAATGTAAAAAAAAAACAATTTGAAGAATGTGTCATGAATATTCAGATTGTTTGGAGGGACCAAAAACAAGAAGTTCAGAACAAAAGCAGAAAACGAGTCCGATTATGTTATGATATTTTGAACCAAGTTCAACGATCTACTTGGCTGTAAACACAATCGTTTTTCGAATTTTTTAAAATGAAAGATATGAAACTTGAACTGGTTATGAATACGTAGGCATGGTATCAACTCAGGCCGGATCAAAAAAACGCCCGAAATGTTCATTGAATTGAAACCTATTCGCTTCCTTGTAATTTTAGAGTTTAAAATCCAAAATATAGCTTCGTCAGTTGAATATTTCGAATCTCCAGATTCTTTTGCGTTAATTCATTCTTCGTACATTAACTAGATATGAATTGAAACTGAAGAATTTTCCCATTTCGAAAATTCTTACTTTCTCGGCGGTATTCAAAAGTGAATTTAATCAACATTGAACGCAAAAGTCTGTGTCCGCATTTTAAAGTGAGTTCATGCAATCAAATAAAGTGCTTTTTATCATTTGCAAGCTCATAGACCTAAATTACAAGCGATTGTTTGTTGGTGAATGAATCCAATTTTGGCATCAAAATACAAAGACCATCCATTTCCCATTGCAAAGGTACGGAATGAGTTTTCGGATGATATTAGCAAAAAGTATTGGCATTCGCTCTGTGTTCTTATTTTCCTTTTTCATTTAAACGCTGGCTTATAATCTAATCATAGCGAATAAATCGTCTGCTGAATCTTGATGTCAATGGAAATTCTTTTTGAGATGCATGACATCATTGGCATCGATCGAAATACAATTTGTGGGAATAATCGTTTCGAAACAGGAACCAAATGAGGATACCAACGAAGCAAACGGCCTTATCTGCTACACAATTTCCATTGTGCATTCGCTTCTAGTGCTCTGTGTGTGTGTGCGTTTGTCGTCTCCTCGTTGTTTATACTGTCTTTGCTCCTGTTATTTCGTTGTGTTCTCAGCTGGCTCTTTGTTTCTGTTCGTTTGTTATCATCGTCACTATCATTTGATGATTTTGGTAAAATGTTTCGTTCGTTCGCTTGAAACGGAAACGATTCACTTAAATTTCATTCGATTTCATGGAACGTGAATGGCTTTCCGTACACACTGCATAAACACAGGTTCTTTTGAAGCTGGCTATAATCATGATATTGGTGCTTTTGCTTTGAACGCGCGCCCGTTGTGTGTGTGTGTGTGAGATAGACATTCTCAACGAATTAAGAAAATTGTATTTTCGTCGTACACGGATGGAAAATGCATAAGTAATGCTTATACCCATCGTATTGGCAATGAGTTTGAAACGATACATTGCGAATCCATCCACAAATACAAAATGTATGGTGAAATACATAATGAAATGAAACAAGCACAGAAGAGAAAAATAAGATGGAAAAGACTAAGCGATGCCGTTGAATAATTTAACTTCCAGCTTTTGGTTGTCATTTAAAAGATGAAGATAATTCGATGCGAGCAAAGGCACATACATTTTTCTTTTCTTTGCGACGATTACCTTCTTGTCGACCCACTATATGTTTCGATTCATTTCCCTTCCATATTGAGGTTGTTGCACAAAGCTCCTCCGAGCTTATAATTCATTTGGCTGAGAGACGCACCCCTCTTGATATTTTTGTGTCACACACGACGAGCAAAAGAACAAACAGGATCAATGAACGCAGATGCACAAGTGCCAATATAAAACCGTACGCAAAACAGTAGACACAAAAGTACCGAGTACCGAGAACATGAGCGTCTCTTCAATAGAATAATCATAACACATAAAGCTTGAACCGTGCGTATATACACATTGTATGCGTCGTTTCGAATTCAAATCCATTCTGTATGTAAAATGGGGATCGGATCGGGTAGGTTAGAAAAAAGACAAACAAAAGACAGTGAACAAAAATGGGGGAGCATGATAAAAAGTCGAAAAATGCCTCAAACCGGCTGATGTGCGTTCGGTATAAATTTGAGAAGGGTGCATCTCGTTTGCAACACACCGAATATACATACGCACCATCTTACTGTACGTCGGTTCGATCGTTTGCGTGCGATTATCCTGGCTCGGGATACTTTAGCTCTACGTATATATATATGCTTCGGTTCAGGTATATCGCAGGTAAAATTGATAAATTTAATTACGGCCATAAGCCGAATGATATGATTTTGATTGCGTCGACCGAGTTTCACTTTGATTATCTTGCTGCTGCTCCATCTCCAGGTTGTTTGCAATTGTCTTTGTCGTTGCCGATGCTTATGGTAAATGTAATTTTCATTACGGATTAGCCCCAATGATTCCATTTAATTTCTTTTTCCCTGACATCTGGATCGTTGTGCATGCGGTTATTCTTATTTTTTGGGTAAAAGTAAAAGACAAAAGGGAAACAAAGCGGAAAAACGAGAATGCGACATTCGCAAGCTGAGCAAACGAAAACAAAGCAAAGTGCCATTAAAAATGTTACTTCTTTATCTATGCATGCAACCCCAGTCTTCTTTTTGTTTACACAATGAAAAGTAATAAATATCTTGTTAGCGAAAAAGGCACTTTTTTGGTGTGCGTGTGTGTGTGCCTGTGCATTCAAGTTTATCGTCGCTTCATGGCTATTTTTAGCATGAGCATTTAAATAGCTTTGCCCTTTCAGTCATATCGACCAATTAGTACGTCATGAAATCTTCAATTATCACATGTGCAATTAAAATCATTTTGTTCGCTGCTCTGTCATTTTCGACACGAATAATGCCGTGTATTCATTTGTATGCATATGGGGCGTTTGGCTTATTAATGTTTCCTCTTTATTAATTTCGCTCGCTCGCATAACAGCGGATGTAATTTCGCATTCATTAATTAAAAATGGAAGAAACATATTCTCTCTTTCTCTGTTATTTATGAGTCTGTGTTTCTCCGTTCTAATGGTTCAATGTGCTTTTGATTTTTAGCAAAGCGATTACGCTACAAATGCAGCGCTCGAGTGTCGAATCGATGGTGTCAAATTCGAAAATTGAACTTGATCTTCAAAGGCCTGAATTGGCCATTTTCATCACATGATTTATTGTTAACGTTTGCGTCGAAGGAAAGGGAAAATCATAAATCAAATTGAGTTGCTCTCGTGACAAAGCCCATTGTATGCAATTTCTTATCTGATATCAACTATATCGAAGTATTCTCTTTCTTCTCATTCCAGAAATGACAGTTCTTCAACCGATTTCGACGGTTTACGATAAGCCGCTAATAAACCGGTCACCTTTGGGCCGGTCTGAATTTAAAGCAAAGAAAAAATGTGGCCAAGGTTGTATTGTTGACATAATTCATGACGATCATAACTAAAGCAAATGAAAAGAATCAACATCGAATGCCATCGATTCACGGTGATTATTTGAACTTTTTATTATTGTTAAAACAAAACAAAAACCGGTCGGTCCCCGTCAATTTTCGGCCAATTGTCTAACTCGTTGAAACTATTTCAATGGGAGAGTGGTTTGTTTGAGCTGCTTCTTTTTTATCACAATGATGATAATTATAATTATCTCTCTGCGCAAAGAGAGACGTATACGTGTGACGATGGCAAGCAAAAAATATAGCGTCAAAACGTCCATTGAACAAATATGATCATGTGTGTGTGCGGGCCATACCCAAACAAACACACAAATCCATAAACACATAATAACGTATACAATGCCGTGTGAAATGCGTTGTCAAAACCCGCAAAACCATCCAATCGAAACACGAATGGCATCAAAGAGCCGTATCGGATTCAAACAAACCACAAGTAAACAACATTTGTTGTTCTCTTTTTACAGCAGGTCTCCATCACAAACAGCGGCAACAGTTTAATCTGGTTCTGAGTGATGCGTGCTACTCTCACATGGAACTTGTTCTTTTTTTTTTCTCTTCAGTTTTTGACCAAATGTCACAATTTTTGAATGTGAAGTGAAATGCAAAGCACACCGACGTGCACAATGTATTTATTTGTAATTAGCGCTCGCTCATCACTTACCGCGAACATTATTTTAAAACGCTTCAGTAGAGCACGAAATGAAACACAGCGCACATGTGTATAGATCTTTATTATGATTTCGCTCTCAAGTACTTGCCGCATGATCAAAATTCAGTCTCGAAACGGACTCCACCATGGTGACAGTGCACAACTAAATGTTCAATTGAATGTATTGTTCTCCAGAAAAGTTGGAATTGAATCGCAAAAAGTACAATCCATTTCTTTGAATATTCAATTCGATTGACGTTTTTACGTTGAAAGAAAAAAACGAACGATTTTTTCTGGTGGCGAGAAAAATAAGGTGACGATAAGTGAAAAGGTGCAATTGGGAAAAAACAGTAAGCGGATTACATCACGTTATTTTGATCCGACCGCAATTAAGATCCATTATCAAATTGTGTCCCGTTTATCACCGGGAGTGAGTTAATCGGTGAGTTAATCGGGAGAGTTTATCAATATTTGCCAATTTAAAATTGATCCATAATAAAAAAATAGATCCCTCGTCTTGACGTATCCACAGATAAAACTTAACACTACCTATGGATCAAATCATTTGCATTTGATTGTAGTCAGTAATGTAAACATGTGACGACGTAAATAAAACAAATTTATGATATTTTTTTCCTTCCATTTGTGATTAAGAATTCAGTTGCAGTAATAGGCTACAGTGGCTTGTGCACAAACCTACCTGCAGCTATACTGACTGATGTGTGATTTGAAAACTAATTTTCATGCAATTGATGCAATAAATGGACAATAGACACGCGAGCTACCGATTGGAATTCCTTCACATCTCAATTCAACCTGGGCTCGTTATTTGAGGCTTTTATTCGCAATAAAAACAGTGAAAATACATTTGCTCGTATAGAATGAATATTATATCGTAGATTTTCATTAAATAAAACTAATTGAAACGAACTGAAATATTTAGCTGCCGTGACAAATTGAACGATAAAAAAATTGTGCCGATTTTTTTTTCTACTAGAGATATAGTAGCGAATCATTTTTACGAGTTTCTGACGTTGAAAAAGAATTGAATTTTTAAAATCATACAGTGACAATCTGTCTTCCATATCGATAGATAGAGCGATAAGAGGGAATGTGTGTATAAAATCATTGTATAATTCATGTCATAGATAATAGATTTATGATTCGGCAAAAACAAATAATGTAATTTGGCTTCGAAGCGTCAATCTTCGCAGCAAGAGCAAAAAAAAAATCAAAAGTCACCGATTGAAACAAGTGAAGAGAATCAAAAACCCGTGTAGTGTGCCATAAATTATTCGGAAATGGATGACAAAAAACGGAGAGCGATTCCATTCATTCGCATTGATTCGCCGTCAGCAAGCCAGCGACAGTCGTACATCAGTGTGTCGAGCAGTGAAGAAAGCATTCCACTCGATGCTCCTCTTGTTCGTCAATCGAGATGTAGCGTTGACATTGATACTATTCCAACGGAACTGCGAGAAAAATGCCAAGTTAACGGGATTGACGGGCATTCGAGCGCATATTTGGATAATTCCGAGTTGAGAGAATCCATTCGAGATATTACGTAAGTTTTGGAAAATACCGCCGTTTCCATTTTAGCCATTTGCTAATGAAAAATTAAACAGGTCTCAATCACCGCCACCGACACCAGACTCATCGATTGGCAGTGCTTCCAATTTGCCAGCGTTAGTGTCAAAAGAGCAGATAGCACGGAGCAATTTGCGCCGAAATTCCATCTCGTTGCCAGCATTGACCAACATTGATTTGGAGGCATTACAGCAACTAGATCAAATTTCACAAGAGGTAAGAGCACCGAATTGACTTTAACCAGCAATTGCATTCATTATTGATATATTCAATGTTAAAAATCAATTAGTACCAAGCGACTCGTTATCACCGCATTCGATTAAATAAGCACGTGATTGCTTCATACGCTTTTTTTCCTGACTTGTTTACACCAGCAAAGTAACCAGTATATGTTTCTTTATTCAAATCCAACAAACGAAAGAAGAAAAAACAACAAAAAACACTCTAACGAAAAGAAGAAGAAAAAACGCGTAATCCTATCGCAAGTTATACACTGCTTTAGACAACTGATTCTTGTATGAGTCAGCAGACGGCACGCTATGAAATCGTATAGAAAATGTGACAGTTTGTGAAGACGTTGTTCTTTTTTCATTCATTGAATACGCTTCGTGCACTCACACGCGCACACTCACATGCACACAACTGGTAATGAACAATCGATTTGTTGGTATTTGCTTGAGCATCGTTATGCTTCGCAATGTTTGGAATATTTTGACGAACGTCAAACAAATGCTGTTCAGTTTCGAAGCGTTTTTAGTTTGACAGTTTTGTTGTTATTTTGTTGTGTTTTTTTATTTTTAATTCTTGATTTAATTTCGTCGTGTCATAGAAGTTTAGTGGATAACAAAATGACAAAAATCATGCAAAAATTTGATTAAACCTCTTCACGCAATCTCATTTTAAATCCAATTCGACACGAAGTTTGTGATTACATTAGAAGATCATTGAAATATTGTCACTAATTAACAATTTGAGCTAAAGTATAAACGAAAAAGTCCAAAATGTCAAATCAGAAGAAAAACCCGTCCGAATATTTTCAAGATTTGTTTCAACCGCCAAAAATTATCGTTCATTCACCGTCGGACAATGTAAATAACAAGTGGAACATAACCACAATCATCCGAAAGCAAATAAGCAAATATGAAAAGAAATGACACAATATTTGAGTTTATGCACGCATTTAGTGGACAACTGAGCTGCGTACATTATTCAAGTTTGAAAATCGATTTTAAATCACTAAAAAAGGGAACTTGTTTCGAATTATTAATTGATAAAATCGTTGATTTACTTAAATTTCTAGTCGCAACCAACCGATAGCCAGTCAAATGACAACAAACATGAGGATGAGGATTCATCGGCCGAATCGCCACTACCATCGCCATGTAAATTGATTCAACAGTGTAATGCGGCGGTCACCAATGCCGGCGACGATATTGAGCGAGCAGCCGATCCGGACGAAGAGAGTGATAGTGATAATGAGAAGCAAAAGCCGCAATTCCAGTAAGTGTTTGTCGCACAACAAACAAATTTTTTTTTAAGAACCCAATCAACTGTTTGTGACCTTCGCGTATTTCGTATGGATTGATAGCGTTTTAAAATTATTTTCGCACACCATAGATAAGAATTAGCGTTTGTTCATAACATTCGAACCGATCACTTGAACAATTTCTTATCGAACCCAACGCGTTACATGTTCCGACCATGAATACCACCAAATCGAACAAAATCACAAACTAAAATGACTGTGAATGTTGATAAAATAACGGAGAAATGCCTTAAGCGTCTGAAAACGAGCGTATACTACAAAACGGAGAGAGAGGCACATTTGTGACGAGTCATTCACACATGTCATATGTGACATGCATGCATCAAAACACCAACGAAAATCATGTGTGTCACTCTGTATTGTTCTTTTTTTTTTGTTTCAAACGAAACATGTCTCGTTGAACATCTCAGCGACCGACTGATACAAACTTATATAGTGATAATGGTATTACACTGTGATAAAATCCAATTTAATCTGAATTTGAATCAATTTATGAGAATTAAGTGTTCAGTCTGTGGATTGTCTCGTGAGCCATCGGTTCGTACAACAGTTTCTTGTGTCTGAGCAAACTGAAAAAAGGGCGAAAAATTTGATTTTTTTCTCTACTCTTTTTCTGTTTTTGCGCATTTCGATTTCGGTTTTGCGTTCAATTCTTTCCGATAGTACTTTTTTTTTTGATAATTTCACAGTGACGATTGTTCAATGAAAATAATAAATTTTAATTCGATTTTTGTTCCATCAAAAACAAAATAGGTCATTCTTCCGTACAAAACGTCGTTTATCGATCGCCCCGTTGCCTGCACTGCGTTTGAATGATAAGGAAATGATGGCGAACGAATTTGAAAGTCAAAGTATGATCAGTAATCAGAATTCAATAACAAGTGTTAATTCGTTGGCCAGTTTATTGAAGGAAAAGATGCAGGTAATTGAACTTTGCCCATTTCAAATACAGATGTATATGTTCAAATTGTTGTGTATATGCACTGCACACAGTGGAGCTGTGTGCTTTGCTGTAGTTGACTGGCAGGAAATCTGAATGTTTATTGCATTTTATTAGATGTTCCCGTCGATGATACGCCGCAAGAAAGAAGCAACAAGTGACTTGAAGATAAAAACGTTTGTGCTGACACTGTTTATGATTATAGTGTTTCTGGTTGGATACGCGTACATCATGTACGAGCAACATGTGCTTTCATACTTGTATTTTGGCCGCATTCAATTCGACAAAGACACCAGAGTGTTTCGCATTTTCGATCATCGCCGGAAATTCATAGAGGGTCGATTGGGCCGCAATATTTTCGATGGCAAACCATTTCACTGTGTGCATGGGAATGCACACGATGGCAGTTTGTGCATCGAATGGGATGGTGAGGCTCGTTTGTATTTGAAAGAAGACAAAACACGAGATGGATGCTTCACATTGCGTTGGCAAGCATTGAAAAATGGCACATTTCCAACGGATTGTTTTGATATCGGCGACAAAGTACATTGGTTTGGCGGTGGCACCACAAAAAATAATGCATGGCCATTGAGTCGAGGTCGTTTCGACTTTGAACCGTTTATTACGGGCGATGCACGAGCTCAACAGTTTAGCAATGCATTGAATCGTCATTTTATCAGTTCGCACAGTGTTTCGATACGAGTGGATGAGAAAACACCATTGTATATCAGTATGAACCACAGTAATTCTAATGAATTTTGCTTGAAAGCCATGAACGATGCATTCGCATTTGTGAATCGGATGACACCGTATCCAGAGCTGAGCTATAACATTTGCATTGCCGAAAACATGAAGAAACTGCACAATATGACCGTTGAGAAGAAGCTGGCAGACGATTTGAGCGAAGCCGATTTGAAAGTGATTTATTCGTTGATGGAAGAGCCCGTTTGGCAAATACCAGCATCGAGTTTCGATCAGTTAACTGAAACTGTCATATTCAATTACACAGAGGATGTTATATCTGTCGGTTATTTAAAGCCTGGACACATTTTGGTGAATGAATTTTGGCAGAAGGAAATCGGTGATTTCACCGTTGACACCGAACGATTCGAACGTTTTGCTCACACCATCAAAGAGTTGCACAAACGTGGTTTTCGCATTGTGCTCACCGTACAACCGTTCATCAGCACGGATTCGAAAAGTTTCAAAGAAGGCGTTGAAAAGAAGTTGCTCATTTATGAGCGTCTTTCTGAACGAAGTACGTATATACGGATTATTCTATTCAAAACAAAAGTTGACTTGGCTCGAAGCACGTCGAAGCAAATTTTTGAATTATCTCAACAGAAAGTAATTTATCTAACTTTTCGTTTTTTTCGATAGGTATTCCGGCGTTAACACGTTACAAAAGTGCTCCCAGCACCGGAGTTTTGGATATAACCATAGCTGATACATATACTTGGCTACTACAAAAGTTGAAGAAAGTCACCAAAGACTATCAAATCGATTCGTTCTTTTTGGACTTTGGTACGTGCCAAACATGCTGAATAGTATAATTTTTTGCCATATTCAACACTCAAACACGATTTTGCTCTGTTTTTTTTCTCACGTCATACAAACACAAATTAGGTACGGCCTATAATATGCCGCATTATTATCAGTGTAGCAAAAGTTTGCTGAATCCGGACGAATATAAGACGATATTCGGACGCAAGTTTGATGATTCAATAAAAATAATGGCCTATTCGGGTGCGATATCAGTGCCAAAATTACCATCATTTTTGAGTTTGCCGCCGGTGAACGCATCGTGGGAAGGTCTTCAATCGATTTTACCGACTGCTTTGGCATACGGTGTGGTTGGAATGCCATTCATAATAGCCGGTGCTGTCGGAGGTGATTATTATGTGCCCGGAAATGATAGCACAATCCTTTCGTATCATTCGCTTGATCAGCCTCAGCTGCCCGACCAAGAGTTATTCGTTCGCTGGTATCAACTGAGCACATTTTTGCCATCGATGCGATTCTCACACTTGCCCGAAGAGTATAAAAGGTAGGTTTTTAGAATCTTCCGACATTTTTCCCCCCCACAAATTTCGACTTTCTTCAAATGTGTTTTTTTTTCTCTTTAGCGATTTCATCACCGATATCGCCAAAGAGCTGTCATCGCTTCGAGAAACGATTGTCATTCCAATACTCAAAAAGTATATGAATGAGGCCATGTACGAGGGCAAACCAATGATTCGACCATTATGGATGCTTGATCCCGCTGATGCGGCATGCCTGCAAGCCGAAAATGAATTTTCATTGGGTGAAGATGTTGTGGTTGCCCCAACATTGTATCGTGGCCAAACAAAACGTACCATCTACTTGCCGGGTGGCCTATGGAAAGACGGTGTCGACGGTTCAATTCGCAAAGGTCATCGATGGCTTTATAGCTATCATGTGCCAATCGATAAAGTGGCATATTTCATTCGGATGCCAACTAATTCCACATCATAAATATTCCACCATAAACATTTAATTTTTGTTCTCTCATTTATTGTGTGCCTCATCGAGTGATACGTATATGAAATATTACTATCGTAGAATATAGAATCATTTGTTATTTTATTTAGCCATTTATTTGAATGAAACAAGGTGAAAACAGAAACAAAGCTGCTATTGTGGTCGATTTATGGAAAGATAACTGAATTTCGAGCTGAATTGCTATGTTTATTGTAATAATGATCAAAATATTTTAAATAAAACTCTAATCAAAATGTGAAATACAGCATCATTTTGATGATGATTTTTTGAATTCATGATAATAATAATGAATATATAACCTTTTCTTTTAATTTTTAATGAAATTTCATTTACGAATAGAATTATTGCAAATATTTTCGTTAATAATGTTTATCAATTTACCGGCTCATCAAACAATTGAAAGTAATTTACATACGAAAATGCTTAAAACACAACCATTTGTGCATGTCAATGGCATTGACTCAATGCAGAAGTATATTTGCTAAATCAACTAAATGGCAACGAAAACATTTGATAAATTTTACGCAGAAATACCATAATTTATTAGCTAAATGTGAATTCAGAGGTGAAATTGTGGGAATTTAATTTCTATTAAATGCTTTTAGTTATTATTTCTAAAAATTACTTCATTATTCATCGCATAACGGAGCATTTCAAATGATTTAATATTCAATTGTGACGCATTTCGTTTTCAGATACTCATTGAGTGCTTCTTTGCCTAGATCTTTGCCGAATCCACTTTGTTTGAAACCGCCAAATGGTGCTGCCACATCAGTTTTATTGTAGACATTAACAAACACCGTTCCCGCTTCAATTTTATCGGCAAAAAGAAGTGCTTTGCTCAAATCCTTTGTAAACACACCGCTAGCCAATCCATATTCGGTTTTGTTTGCACGACGAATGACACCTTCAATGTCGCAGCCGTTGAATTTCGAAATTATCATAATTGGACCGAA
This sequence comes from Sitodiplosis mosellana, assembly GCF_009176505.1. NCBI lineage: Eukaryota > Metazoa > Arthropoda > Insecta > Diptera > Cecidomyiidae > Sitodiplosis > Sitodiplosis mosellana. Next base: position 6,205,383 of record NW_022595244.1, read on the forward strand.
CGACTCTTCTTCGGCAATGTACATATTGTCTTCGACGTCGGTAAAAACCGTCGGTTGGAAGAAGTAGCCTTTCAGATTTGGTACTCTTTTGCCACCGCAAACTAATGTGGCGCCGTCGCGCACACCCCGCTCACAGTATTCGTGTAGTTTGTCAAAGTGTGCTTTGTGGTTTTGTGGACCGTGTGCAGTTGACCGATCTAATGGATTACCAATTTTCATATTTTTCACATCTTTCAGCACACGACGCACAAACTCATCATGGATTTTGTCTTCGACAAACAAACGACCCGCCGATATGCAATTTTCACCTTTGTTGAAAAATACCGACGACATACCCTGAATGGATGAATGAAGGAACATTTATTGCAATTAGAAAAAGGTGAAATTCATTGAGTTGGAAAATATTTGTGGAATAATCCAATCACTTACATATTTAACAGCTTTATCAAGATCACAGTCAGCAAAAATGACAAGTGGAGACTTTCCGCCGAGTTCTAATGAACATTTCTTGATATTTGATTGCGCACATGATGTCATTATGGTCTTTCCAATCTCCGTTGAACCGGTGAAGCCCAGTTTTCTGATTAAAGGATGATCGGCTATAGATTGTCCAGTAACTGATCCAGTTCCAGGTAAAATATTGATAACACCAGAAGGAAATCCTGCCAAAACCGTCAACTCAGCGAATTTTAATGCGGTTAGAGGACACACCTGGGCTGGCTTGAGAACAACCGTATTGCCAGCTGCAATACAAGCGGCCATCTTCCATGAAAGCATCATCAATGGATAATTCCAAGGTGTTATTATACCACACACTCTGTATATTAGAAGGAAACAAATATTTGAACATTAAAATCTTTCTTAATTCTATTATTGCTTGATTTCTTTGTCTTCGCCTTTTTTTTCGTTTTTTACTTAAAAATTAGTCACGAAAAATGAGCTTCACCATGAAAAAGAAATAAAATGAAAAACAAGTCAAACCTACCCGATTGGTTCTCGTTTCGTGTATGTGAGTACATTATTTGGTCTGGCCGCATTGACTGGAATCGTTGAGCCTTCAATTTTATCGGCGCAACCAGCAAAGTATCGCCATGCATCGATTGACATGCCAATATGTGTTTTCAATGCCAATGTGTACACAGCGCCCGAATCAACTGCTTCAATGGTTGCCAGTTCTTCTTTGTGTTTTTCCATTAAGTCAGCCAATTTGTACATCAGTTGTCCCCTTTGTCTGGCACTGGTTTCACTCCACGGTCCTTTGAAAGCGGCATACGCTGATTTTACCGCAATATCAACGTCTTGCGCTGTTGCAACAGGCATTTTACAAATAACTTGCTCAGTTGTTGGATTGACGATGTCGATTTTCTTTGTATGCGTCCCATCAGTGAAGCTACCATTGATGAACAATTGTGTGGGCACGCGAATTTTCCGTTTGTTCTCGTTGATCGTAATGCCATTGTATTCGACATTGGCTGCAGTGCCTGAAGCACCGGATCGTTTAGCCAGAACTACGGCCGTCAAAAATTCTTCAAACACTGGTGCCATAAACAGCACCGCATTCTCCAAATGAATCTCAAATGCATCTTTAACTTCTTCAATCAATCGTACAACGTCCATCGAACCAGCGCCACTGGTTAAGAAATTCGTTTGCGATTCGATGGTCGTATTCAAAATTGATCGCCAAATATTCTTCAAGTGGTCTTCAATCACTTTCTCTTCGTCGCTCAATTCAATGGTAACTCGTTCGGTTTTCGAACTGAACCATTCACAGGCTGCGAGCATTCGACCGTTACGCATAATACGTTTTACATTTACATATTTGCCATCAATTCCGGGTATCAAAAGACCATGTTCGTTAATCAATGCCGGACGCTGCAGTCCTTTGAGATTAAATGTTTTTGCATCCGAGGGAATTGTGTCATGGTATAAACTGGCACCGAATAGGCGGATCGGTTCTTCGTCACCATTCGATGAAAGTGTGTATGCCAAGGCGCCCGGAACGGAATCCAAACCACGGATAAAATTGAAAATGCGATACGCCGACTGTGTCAAATTAATGATTTGGTTTTCTTCTTTGAATATTGGAGGGTCGTAAGATGCACCAAATTCGATTTGTGGAATTTTAGCCGCTTTCTTTTGGGCAATCAAATCGACGGCATCTTTCATTGATTTCACCCCTTCTGGGTAGAGAAATCGCTTGTAGATTGTGTCTAATGTGTCATCGGATTGAATGTTACATTGTTTTGTCAGTAGAATGGGCCCTGTATCTAAACCATCGTCAGCCCAAAATATTGAAAAACCAGCAATTTCATCGCCTTCAATCAATGTCCAAGAAATGGCACTCGCACCACGGTGACGCGGCAACACAGACGGATGATAGCAAATGCTACCGTGTTTCGCGCCGTCAATCACTTCCATCGGGATGAATTGCGAACAGAATGGCAACACATTTAAATTGGCCCTAACCGATTTATATTGCTCAAGTACATCCGGTAAAACGACACCTTTTCGACGCCACAATGGAAATTTGAACACTGGAATGTTGTGGTGTTTTGCTGTCGCTGCAAGTATATCTTCTCGGTTACCCTTGTCCGGAATCGTAAAAACACCAACCACAGCATAGCCACCATCGACCAAAAGTTCCAACACATCTGCGGCGAAATTACTTTGACCGATTATGGCAATACGCAACGGTTCATAGCCATTGCACACGGGCCCTGCTTCAACTTTACCAGTAGTGCCCAATAAGGTATTGATCAAATAACTCATTTTACGAATTTTATTAACAAAATTTGGTAAGCACGATGAAGTTTTTTAAGTGAATTTGTTACAATAATGAATATATTACTTGTGTCGTTAAAATCGGATGCTGTTTGACTCACAAAATGCACGGTATGTCAAACGATATGATTATCACTTTTTCTTGCTACGTTTCTCACAAAGGTTTGAATCAAACTGAAGCTGGAACCATTCCACTCATTTCTATTTATATTTCATCAAAGTGCGACAGATTAAATCACACCGACAAAGATAACGAATATATATTTTTTTGACTCTAAATACAATTGGAATGGGAATGGGAAGACAAAGACAACAAGCGAAGCAGAGTGGGAAAAAACGAGTTTTTTTTCTCGGCAATTTGATTCTGAAGTGCTACATTTCATCCAAAGAGTGAATGGTCGTCTTATCATCGGATTGTTTTGAATTTCACATATGGGTCTATCACCCCTGACCGAAAAACTGACTCAAACCGGATTTTCGTTTCTTATCAAAAGTGTTTACGAATTACGCTTAATTTAATTTTGATTTGTCATGAAAAAGTCACGATTTTTTGTTTCATGAGTGAAATATTGAGGGTTAAACTAGCGTACAGAAAATTTCGGTTTGAAAAATGCTATTAGCTAAAGAGTAGTTTGGTAGAATACACAAATGCCCAAGAATGAAAAGAGCCACCAATTCGTTTTGAATTTGGGTCAAACGTTGTCAATGACCGGTTTTTGTGATCATCCAAGATTTTTCAAACTGTAAGTAGTCTCAAAGTTGTTTATCCAAACAGAGATCAGCTGTAACAGTCTGCTTTGGTTTCTCATCCAATATTGGATATTACACCTTTGGTCAACGAACTTTTGTGTCTGCTTTCTCTTCTTCAAAATGCTGTAGTTCTCTATGCTGTGGAATGAAGAAAAGAATGTGTTTTAACCGGCTGCTATCAATAGTAGTGTAATAACGCATAATTGTGTCAATCATCTTTTCAGCGGCTTCAAATACTGCACTGAGCGACTTGTTTTACATAACTTCGTGTGCTTCAGCGTTTTTAATTATCGCATTTCTATGAATACATTACTTAGATTACAAAGGGGAATATCTGGTTCAAACCAGTTTTTCTAATTATGTGTGTTTTTTTTGCTCTCAATGAAAGTGTTACTCAAAAGATTGTTCATTGATATAAAAAATAGCCCAAATATTCCGGAGTACTACGAAGTATGTTCGTGCACTCAATTCATTGTAATCTATTTTACCATAATGCTTATCTCTAATTTATGATTTAAAAATAGAGATTCCACTTGAACATGATTATTGTGCATGAAACCAAAATTCGTTGACATTATCAACAGCGTTGTGCAATTTCTCCACCAAGAAGAAAAACAATGATTGATGTGACATTATATTTATTTACCAGCAAATCCCAGATATGGCACATACATTTTTTTTTAAATAAAGAATCGTACTTATTTGTAATCATTGAGTTAAATTGTTCATCAATTGAAAATGTGTGTTTTGACTCGATGCACAGGAAGTGACCAAAGTGATTTCGGATCAAGTTCAACCGATCGTTGACTTTTTCAGAGATGACTTTAGCGCACTCAAGTGCGCTACAGCGCACCCGAGTATTTTTGTTGTTTTTTCGTTCTACTTTAGCTTTTTGGCTGGGATTTTTTAAAATAATATTTTGTGTAATATAACGAAGAAGATTTTACATTTTCTGTTCCCGGTATTCGCATTGTGTGGTCATATGCACCTAGTAATTACGCACATTGGCTCAATTTTGCAATATTACGCAATTTCTACTTTTGGGGATTTTTTCTTCATATTTTACTAATATAAATGTGGTTTTTCAAAAAACTGTTCTTTGTTATGTTACACAAAATATTGATACAAAGTTTTTTTGACCAAAATGGTAAAGTATAACGAAGAAAAAAAAACAAAAAAAAACAACACAAATACTCGAGTGCGCTAAAGTCATCTCTGGACTTTTTAAACTCTCTTCCAATTCGGATTTGAATTTTTGTTTACAGTAGAACTAATCTAACTTTGCTTAGCACCTAAATTGTGTTAAACGAAAGAAATCGTTATTTTTTGATACGGCAATACCAATTTGAATTTGAAAATTTCCATTATTTTAAATAGAACTTCAATGTTTTGAGCATTTCAATTTTTTTCGGGCAAAATCTACGAACTTAGATTGAAAGATCTTCATGATCATTCGCTTTAATTGTTAAATAACTTTTTCTTCTTGTAAGTATTACCTTTCATTTTTATTTTCGTTTCGCGGGTGTTTAAATTATCAGCTGAAAATTTTCAAAATTATCAGTGGAAAACGATCTTCTTAATTCAAATATATGAAAGAAATGTTTCTAAATATTATTTATTTCGTTTCTATTTTTTCATTCAATAAACAAAGCATCACGTGAAAACCGATTAGAAAAATAGTTTTCTGAATGTAAATCGAAGAATAAACAATAAATATATAAATGATCAAACATAATCAGAGTTGGTTAAAAATTTGCTTGTGATAATAGCCCAACCGAACCACATCTTCAACGACATCATTCAGTCGACGCTCGTATTCCGCTTGCCCGTGCTCTGTTAAACCAGTGACTAGGCCTTGGTTCGCATTCTCACCCTCAGCCATTTTGTCACACATTTCGTCTAAGTTTGTAACTTCGCTTGAGTTTGCTTGCGAAATTTGAATAAGCATTGGAGCGAGCATCAGTGCGTAGTTGCCACATCGCTTCAATTCTGATTGCAAGTCATCAAATGTAAACAGCTCGTCTGGATTACTTCCTAATAGCTGTACTGTTCTGGATAGTGACTTGTGATAAAACTGCAGTAGATTGTCGTATTCCTTATCGCGGAGTGCTTTATCGGTGGATGTAAACAGATTATAGAGTAAGTCAATTGCTGGAGATCCGAACCGGATCACTTGCCAATCGAGTAGTCGAATGTCTTCCGCGGCACCCTTCAAAAGAAATAATTCAATCAATTTACTTGCTCCTCAATCACGCTGTTTAAATCTCTAAATTGTATCAAACTCACATCTTTATTGAAACGATAAAGTATGTTATTATTCCAGAAATCTCCTGCAAAACATAAAAAAATAATAAGTGAAACTGACATTGAAATCTTAAATTTTTTGAAATACCATGGCAAATCACTCCTAAATAATTAGCAGATTTTTCATTTAATATATTTTCGAAATAGTCCATGAAATTTTCTTTCAAATCAAGCATGATGTTCTTGTGATCTTGACTCTTTAGCAATGCCACCGCCTGCTCGTATGATCCTCTAACCATATCTCGCATATTTTTCGACTCGAAGAAAAATCGAAAAATGTCTGTATACTTCTCAAATTCAGCGAATTCTTCTGGTTTTTGATCTTTCATTGCAATCGAAATTCCGTGAAACTTTGCAATCTCACGCATTGCGAGCCGCACATTTTCAATTGGCGATGTCTTCACCTTGTTCCACAGTTTGAACTCTTGTGGTCGAAGATCCTCCAAAATTATAGCATAATGCTCGTTTTCGCCGTCAATCGTTGCCGCGTAGCACTTTGGATACGCCAAAAACTGATCGTCTTTCGATAAGTTTTTTTCCGCTTGGAATTTTGCAAAACTCGGCATCAATTTTGTGTAAAAAGCGGCTTCGCGTGTGAAAGCAACATCTGATATGAATTCCTTCCGGCGATTTTTGCTTGAAGGTGCCACTTTGCACACAAGATGCAACTTCTTTTCACTGTTACGTTCAGCAAGGGTTATGCACGACAGTTCACTCATAAATCCATCGCCCACGTTAGAACCCTGCTTCACTTGCACAGAACAGTCTTTAAAACCATTTTCTTTGATAATCTTATCTAATAGCTTTTGAATGAACTTTGGCAACGCTATTTCACTCATTTTGATACTCTCGTCGAAACGTTCACGATACGATTGTCTCAATTTGCAAATTGTCGGTGTATTTATATGACGATAGAATATCCAATTTCAACGTATCTTATAAATCGTGATATCATGCTGTAATCAGCGAGCACATGGCACATGCAATTACCAATCCTTTGTTTTTTCTATTCTCCCTTGTCATTGTTTAATTAAATGGCATTCAAACTTGCAATTCATCCAGAAATTGAACGATTTATTGTTTTTTACAATGCATACATTGTACATTGTGCTTTGTTGTATTTTGTAAATTGATCATGGTTGATTGTATGCCATGATACAACGGAATCATGGCTGTACCAATACATATTATTAACCATTATCACTATGATATACACATTTGATCGTCAACATTTGCGATTTAGAGTGATAAGTCTAACTATCAACTAAGCAAATACGTAAATATGTTAAATAATTCTAAATCAAATTGATCATGATCTTCAAAACCACAAATCAAAGTCGCCAATGTCATGTTATTAACCAACAACGACAATGACAAAGCTTGTAATTGATCCAATTGAACATTTCCTCGTCTTCGATTTAAAGTGGTATAAGTATTAGTCAATTTGCCGACACCGCCAGCAATCGATTGAATTTACTTGATGCCCATACTCCATGGAAACAACTGTTTTACTAACTAAGAAGATTCAAATTTTATTTTCGAAGGTTTAACACGAACAAAGTGTAGTTCAACAAAATTGAATAATATTCTCGAATCGAATAATATGATTAGATTGCTTGTGCTTCTTGCATCAACATTGACACCATCAGCAATGCGTAATTGCAACATCATCTCAATTCTGATTGTAAATCATTCAGATTCTTTTATTTTTTAAACATCTTATCTGGATACTGAATTACTTCCTGGTTGTTTCACTATCTTGATTAATGTCATCACGACACGTTTTCGTTCTCTTTACCATTAAGTGTCTTATCGGTAGATATAGTAAATATGTTCGTTGATCAAGCGTTGGTGAAATGTAATTCAATATTTGCCGATCCACAAGTCGAATGCTTTGGCAATACCATGAAAAAAAATGTACACCTATCTTTGTGCAAAAAAAATTTATTCATGCAATTTACCAACTCATTAAATTAGTTCACATTCCAAAATTAAAATTTAATGAGTATATTCTTTTCATGGGATTTTAATTCAATCATTTTCTTGAGAATGAATTATATGATAAATTTGCCATGAGTGACACTTTGCTGTGAGAATCGAGTCAAAATACCAGTTTATTTTATCCGTATAAATGGTGATTAGGATGATTTATTATGTCCCAGTTATTTAAACTGAAATAATGTGAGCATAAGAAATTACTTGAGTTTTGCTTTGATTTGTCAATTCAATTGTCCCTCAAATGTTTTGAAACGATACACACTTTCATATTGTGACCAAACACTCTAAGTCACAGTTATAAAAACAATTGTATGAAAAAAAAATTGTACTGAAGTGAAAAAAATATTTAATTTTAGAACACGCACTGTTAAGTCTATGACTATAATCTAAAAACCGCAAGTCAAAGTCATTGTGCAATCAATCGAAGCTCGTATTTAAATAGAAGTCGTTTTCTTAAACTGAACGATCTGCTCGCAAAGTAAAAAATCTAATTGACAGAACATTACACACTCAAAATTGTAAAACCAATGTTCTTTGATTACATCGATCTCAACCGTTGCTCATATTTCTCATTCAGACAAATAAATGACTTGTCGTGACCCTCGGAATGTTTATCACATCCAAATTTACTAATTCATGTGGGTACAAATATGTGAATTTTGGGAATTTCTCATGTGCCTTTTCCAGTTACAAACATTTAACAAATTTCAACACACCAATTTATCCTCGCATTTGATTTATTTTATGATAATAGCAAAGATTAACAATATCCTCGAAGATTTCATTTAATTGAGGTTGGTATTCTTGTTCAGCTCCTCTTTTTGACTCAGCAATTATCTCTTGTTGATCTTCTTCCTTCATTTTATCGCTGATTTCATTCGAAAAGTCCGTCGAATCGGCCAACAGTAAAAACTGAAGTATTAGAGGTGTTTGTAGTAAAGCAAAGCTGCCATATTCTCTCAATTCTGATTGCAAGTCATCAAATGAAAATAATTCGCTTAGATCACTTCCGAATTGCGGTGGCGGTTTTTGACAGTGAGTCGTAGTATAAATGCAGTAAGTTTGTTCACGTAAGTAAACCTAGGGGGATTTAACTACGTGAAAACTTGTAAAAAAATGATATAAACGCGCACGAAATTGTTACATTCACCAGAGAACTTGCATGATTCCACTCAGTTGACAAGTTCCGTATTAAAACAACATGCGCGAACTTGTGCGAGTTCGTGTGCAAACATGAAGCTGGACGACGCGCACACATCAGTCGTTCCATTTATATCTGGATTAACTTTTTCTTCCAACACTTTCTCCAGCTCTTTAAAAATATTTCCTTTGTCCATTTTATAATTATATAAATCTTTGAACTTTTGGAAAGGATGTGAAAAATCTTTATACACGTAAACAACCGATTTTTAGTTTGAAACGCGTTTTAGATGTCAAATAACAACTTGAAAAACGCGCCAAACCATAAACAAACTTGTGTAAACTTGTGACCGTGCGCATCAGTACGTACAACGAACGCGTCGAACTTCCGCGAATCAAGCAAACTGGCAGAAAACATGCTGAACTCGTAAGAGTTAAATTCCCCTAGAAGTAAACATACAAGCTCAACAAAAATATTAAAATATAAACAACCATTGTCAAGTTCCTATTTTGGGTAAAATTATAAATAAAGCTCATTCACTTCCGCCTCTTTTGATATAAAAGAGGCGGATAGCGCAATGAAAGATCAGTATTTGAATATTAACTAAACCGTAAAGGTGTTTTATTCATTTATTCATTCTGTTGAGACTTGACCATCTGGGGACAGTCTCAACAAAGTTGTCATATTCTTTGTCTCGAAGTGCTTTGTCGGTTGATGTAAATATGACGTAAACCAAGTCAATTGCTGACGATGCATATTTCACAAGTTGAAAATCCAACAGTTTAATACCTTTGGTCATACCCTTGGAAATTGGTTAACAAACCAAACCGATGAAATGTTGAATATTGCATTTGATCTAGATAAATGAAACTTACTTTCTCATCGAAACTGTATAAGATATTATTATTCCACAAATCGTCTGAAATAATTCAATATTATTGCGAATTCTATTGGACACATTCAAAATGTATCTTGAAAAAAGTACCATGACAGGTTACGGCAAAGCGGCTTTTTTCACTGGGAACAGAACTATAATGCGAGACAAAGTTCTGTTCTCTTTCAAAGTTCTCGCATAATGTTTTTATGTTCGTTATTTTTCAACGATGCTATGGCTCGATCGTAGGAGGCTTCAAACACACTATCAGACTTAACATATTCTCTGCAGAGATCAGTAACTGTCTCAAATTTGGCAAACACTTCTGGTTGTTGATGTTTCATTGCCATTGAAATGCATGTAAATTTCCCATTTCCCACGCATGGCCAATCGCATATTTTCGAGTGGCGCTGTTTTAGTTTTTTCCCATAACTTGAAGCCGCGATGTCGAAGATCCTCTAAAACAATCACATACTGTTCGGTTTGATCATCAACTATTGCAGCATAACACTTTGATATGCTAAAAACTGATCGGATTCGGCCAAATTTTTTTCTTGTTGAAATTTCAAAAAACTTTGCAACACTTCGTTGTAAAAAGTCGCCTCCCGACTGAACATACTTTCTGTAAAATATTCATTGCGCCGATTTTCGTCCACTGGAGCCACTTTACACACAAGATTCAATCTTTTTTCATTCTCAGCAATCGTTACGCTACAGATTTCACTTGTGAATCCATCTCCGACCTGCGAACCTTGTTTCACTGTCAAAGAATAATCTTTGAATCCGTTTTTTTCGCTATACGATTCAAAAGATCGTAAACGTAATGTGGTAACTGTACTTTACCCATTTTGGTGGTACGAATTGAATGTTCGCTAAATGAATTTGTGTTCAAATATTTATAAATAAAACGGCATGAAGCTGTAATTTGCAACTTATTACACTCTAAATGTTGCTATTTTCATCAAATAAAATTGAAAAAATTATTTTCCATCTATCTATCTGAAATGTTGTTTTTGCTGTAATGTACATGGTGTCTAATAAATTACAATTTTATCGTTTTGCAAAAGTGTCTGGTACTGATAAGTACAAGAAACTAATATATCTTTGTAATGAGGTAATTTTTGCAGTGATATAATAAAAGAATTGGTTTTAGTTTGTACATTTCAAGGTATTGCTATGCAGCTTTTTATTGGGATATTTTCAATAATTACAACGTGTGCTTCTCTGCCATAAGAACCAATGTATTTGACGTGACAGTGAATGGCGGTGGCGCCTAAATAGAATCTGCGGCAACTTTAGGAACTATCAATACTTCTTGTTGTTGCGAAATTCGTGACAACAACAAAAAGTATTGATAGTTCCTAAAAATGCCCCAAATTGCCAATACATCTTATTTAGGCGCCACCGATCTTATTTAGGCGCCGCTATCTTGCGCCGGCCAAAAGCATAGGTTGAATAATTACAATTGTGTATTCGCTGAAAATAAATCATTAATAACAAGAACTTGAATCTAGTTCAGCTGACTAAGGAAGGTTTCAATGTCAACGTTTTAAATGCATCAATCAAGTTTATGATAGTAGCCCAGTTTATCAATAACATCTTCAAAGACCTCGTTCAACGACGATCGTATTCCAATTGTGCTACTTCATTCAAGCGACACATGATCAAAGTTGGTTAAAAATTTGCTTGTGATAATAGCCCAACCGAACCACATCTTCAACGACATCATTCAGTCGACGCTCGTATTCCGCTTGCCCGTGCTCTGTTAAACCAGTGACTAGGCCTTGGTTCGCATTCTCACCCTCAGCCATTTTGTCACACATTTCGTCTAAGTTTGTAACTTCGCTTGAGTTTGCTTGCGAAATTTGAATAAGCATTGGAGCGAGCATCAGTGCGTAGTTGCCACATCGCTTCAATTCTGATTGCAAGTCATCAAATGTAAACAGCTCGTCTGGATTACTTCCTAATAGCTGTACTGTTCTGGATAGTGACTTGTGATAAAACTGCAATAGATTGTCGTATTCCTTATCGCGGAGTGCTTTATCGGTGGATGTAAACAGATTATAGAGTAAGTCAATTGCTGGAGATCCGAACCGGATCACTTGCCAATCGAGTAGTCGAATGTCTTCCGCGGCACCCTTCAAAAGAAATAATTCAATCAATTTTCTTCCACTTTCAATTATTCAACGTTCTTTGAATGACAACACAATCTACGTCTTTCCGAAAACAAACAAGAGATAGGCGTCTCCGAAAGAGTTGTAAATATAATCTCGGCTTATAACTCTGTTGAAAAAAGCTATCAGCTATTTCTTATCAGCAGGGTAACCAAAAATATTTACGAAAAAGTCCAAAATATTTATGTAAATATTTATGAAATACCGTCGAAATATTTATGAAGAAGTCCAAAATATTTACGAAAATATTTAAAATATTTTCATTAAAAACCATTATATTTGAGTATAAACAGTAAATTTTTGGTGTTTTCCAAGGAAAATACGTTAGTTAAAGACTAATCAAAGCTATTGCAATAAATTACGACATGCATTTTTAAATTTTCGAATGAAAACGAACGACGTTGATCTCCCAGAACTTGTTTATACTTCGAAAATGTTCTCTCAACATCACATAAGGTGATTGGTGCATACAGAAAACAACTAAGTTCTTCCGGTGACAGCATATCGACGAAATCATCCTTTCGTGTTGTTTTTCCCTTGTTCGACATTTGTTTTGAAATCACTTCAATATCACACATTTTACAGAACAATACTGAGCCATCGGTTTGAAATTCATTTGGATGCTCTTTTACAGCTCTACCAAAGAATCTTTGCAAATTTTCTTTCGGCATTTTAAAACTGTTCCAAATGCAGCGTGCGAACAATTGAGAATCGATTGCCAAACTGAAGTGTCATATTACATTTGTGGGAAACCGTTTGCACTAAAACAATAGACCGCGCTGTTTGTTTTCATTGGGATTATTTCTTTTCTCACTTTCTTTCGTGTTCTGCATAAGCATTGTGTGAACCGCCACCAGCACTGTTGTCGTGCCATACGACTCGTACAGATAGTTCTGTGTGTTGTAATGGTCAACAAAGGATACTAGATTTAAAAATCGATTGCTAAAGTGAAATGTTGTGCACAGAAAGCGGTGAAGAATGACGCAATTTTGCGATACATTGATTCCGAAGATAAAAATAATGAAATTATTTATACGCTAAGTCTGAAATGTGGTGAAATATTTATGATTGCTCTCAAAAATAGCGAAATATTTATAAATATTTTTTTTCGGCACATTAGCCGAAATATTTAAAAAAATATTTTATATGTTCGTAAATATTTTTAGTTGCCCTGCTTATCAGGTATGCGGACATCATGTTGATTTATAAGAACAAATTATCAAGACTTGAGCATTACTATAGAGCCTGTTATTTTCGGGATCTTATTCTTCTTCTTATTGTGAAATTCATTTTTATTTCATAGAACGCAATTTGGCTTCTAAATCAATTCTCTAAATTGTATCATATTTACATCTTTGTTGAAACGGAAAAGTATGTTATTATTCCAGAAATCCCCTGAAGAACAAAATAAAAAGAAAATTTTATTTATAAATAAAAACTCAAATTGGCACCTTAAATTTTTTGAAATACCATGGCAAATCACTCCTAAATAAGTAGCAGATTTTTCATTTAACATATTTTCGAAATAATCCATGAAATTTTCTTTCAAATCGAGCATGATGTTCTTGTGATCTTGACTCTTTAGCGATGCCATCGCCTGGTCATATGATCCTCTAACCATATCTCGCATATTTTTCGACTCGAAGAAAAATCGAAAAATGTCTGTATACTTCTCAAATTCAGCGAATTCTTCTGGTTTTTGATCTTTCATTGCAATCGCGATCCCATGTAATTTTCCCAATTCGCGCATTGCGAGCCGCACATTTTCAATTGGCGATGTCTTCGCCTTGTTCCACAGTTTGAACTCTTGTGGTCGAAGATCTTCCAAAATTATAGCATAATGCTCGTTTTCGCCGTCAATCGTTGCCGCGTAGCACTTTGGATACGCCAAAAACTGATCGTCTTTCGATAAGTTTTTTTCCACTTGGAATTTTGCAAAACTCGGCATCAATTTTGTGTAAAAAGCGGCTTCGCGTGTGAAAGCAACATCTGATATGAATTCCTTCCGGCGATTTTTGCTTGACGGTGCCACTTTGCACACAAGATGCAACTTCTTCTCACTGTTACGTTCAGCAAGGGTTATGCACGACAGTTCACTCATAAATCCATCGCCCACGTTAGAACCCTGCTTCACTTGCACAGAACAGTCTTTAAAACCATTTTCTTTGATAATCTTATCTAATAGCTTTTGAATGAACTTTGGCAACACTATTTCACTCATTTTGATACTCTCGTCGAAACGTTCACGATACGATTGTCTCGATTTGCAGATCGTCGGTGTATTTATGTAACGATAGAATACTCAATTTCAACTTATCTTATAAAGTGTGATATCATGCTGTAAACAGCACTGATTATAATCAGTACGCACTTGCGCGCAATTAGCAATTCATTTTTTTTCTATTTTTCCTTTTCATTCCCAAGAGAAACCAATCAATTCAAAATACGCCAAGCAGTTGATAAGCTCAAGTTATATGATTCATTTGACGCTGTTTAGACGCCCGTTATCGTTTTGTAAAACGGTCCAGTACTGATAAGTACAACAAACTGATATATCTATGTAACGAGCGCATTGTTGGAGTGATATAATGAAAGAATTGGTTTTAGTACATTTCAAGGTGTTGGTATGCAGCTTTTAATTGGGATATTTTCAATAGTTTCAATTGTATATTCACCGGGGCCCAGAAACGCGTAGTTATGTTTTGTGTGCTGCCACAAGTAACTACGCGCCCCACGTAGTATCTATTACGATCTATTACGTTTCCCAACAAAAATGAAAAATATCTTCAGTTGTTTTATGATTTCCTGTAAATGTTTTTTAATAATAATTTCGCATTTTTTTCAAATGTTTTTTTTTCAAATTCCTTTTTCAATGAACATTATTTGAATCTAAAACTCGTTAAGATAAGTTCTATGACTTTTTACCACTTTTCCGTTCAATGATTCCTGGATTTTTCAATTTGTTTTCTCACGCCATTGTAAATTCTACTCAAACTAGGCCATTAAAACCCATATCTAGAAACTTCATTTTCTATATAAAAATTATCCAAATAAATTGAATGAAATGTTAAATGAATGTTCAATTTTGCGTGATTTTACGTTTAGCATTGCTACACAGCATGTTTTGTTGATCTCCGAGTATATAACGTACTAGAATAAACTGATTGAAACTAGTACAATTAGCATTTGCCACCATTTTTATTCAATTATTTTTCATATTTTTGACATTTTGAGCAATCAAAATAAAATTGAAGTGAGGTTTATTTTATCACGAGTTGTTTTCCATAAACATATGTGCCGTAAAAATTAAAAATTAAACTTTGTCGAACAAATCCCAATCTGAATACATTCTACTGTTTACTGAAATAGAAGTTTTATTCCCTGCTTCAAAGTCTGTACGGAAATATAAATGAACTGATTAAGTATACCATGACACTCGATGCATTGTATTGTAAACTATACTTTACAAGTAAAAATGATCAATTTTCATCCAATTTACTTGGAATTTGGCATAGATAACTTTTGTGATACAAAAAAAAAATTCCAATATCCAAATAGCAGTTATATCGGAAGAAAAGCATAGTTGCAGAATGAAATCTTCAATTTTTTATGATTTTTGAAGGTGGACCAAAAAATTTGTTTGGAAAGTACTCGAATAGATTGTCCGATTGTATTAGAATTGTATCTGGCAAAGAAAAGTTCCGCATTTGGTAGCGATTTTCGAAGAAGTTCTATCTTTTTTGAGCCCATTTCTATTCATTGATTCCTGGACTTTTCATTTACTCATTTCACTTCAATCTCGACTCTATCCAAACAAGGCCATCAAAACCAATATATATTGGCACTTGATTTTCCTTGTAGTTCTTTGTAAAATGATTGTTATCATCTCTACAAAGAAGGAAAATCAACTGAATTTGAAGTGAAATGAGTGAACGAAAAATCCAGGAATCAATGAATAGAAACGAGC
>NW_022595244.1:6221771-6391687 GCF_009176505.1 Sitodiplosis mosellana
TGTTGACTAAATCATTTTATTAGTACTATGATCCAGGAATTTTATGAAGTGATAGTCTACTATCACTGGCTCTAAGTCTATAGTCACACTGGAAAAATGATCTGAATGCACATCGTTTTCCTATTTATAACCATATCTTCGCCAACACATTTTGATACATTTATTTATCACAACGATTCCAGCTTTTTTTACAAAATTTAGAGGTCAACTTATTCAAATGTTTTATTGGCGTGATTTATATGTTCATTTTATCAGATTCCCACTTATAATTTAAAATGATAAGCTCGTAGTTTCTCAATAGTGTGCAATATGTATTTGTATCAAGAGGAAAAAGACTAGATCAAATCACCAACATCATATATTTATTTGGTTATTATTCATGTCAAACTTTAGTACATGACAATGTCATAAAACTAAACATTGCTGACAATAATGCCATTCCATATTCTTTACACATTTTTTAATTGTTAGTTGTGTATACTTTTGAAATTTTATCACATATAACATAGAAGATAGTCAAACATGTAGTACCCAATAATCCATTTCCTATAGGAGGTGCCGTCGGGTATGCTATCGTACTTATCAGCTTCATATTTACAAACAAAAAAGATACGCTCACATACAACTTTTGAAGTCGCAACTCAATGCTGATTAAATTTGTGTTGTCCTCATTTTACACTGTGTGTTTCAATATAATGATTGTACGGTATCATTCGAAATCAATTTTTTTCATTCCGTTTTGATAAATGATAATTGCATTTCTGCAAATGACATGAATAAGGTAGTCATCCATAGATGTAAATAGATTGTTAGATAAATAGCCGGAAAAGGAAATCTACCAGGTCAGAATTCGAAGGACTTCATCAATGTGTTGAAATTCTTCGGAGTTATTTTTGTTTAATGTAAACTTTATTTTGATAAATTTATATGGAAATAGATAAGTATGGAATGAAAGAAAATTGTCGAGATATCCTCAAATGACACAAAAATGTCCGACATTTTGATTTTGAGCCATTGATTTGAGCAATTGACTTCAAATTGCAGAGCTTTTCAAGGAAAAGATTTAAAAATAACTTTTATTCAAAATATTTGTTTCACACCTAATAATAATTGTTTCCTAAATGTTTATCCTCCAAAAGTTGTATTTTTCTCTCAAATTTGCATAAATTTTCAATAATCAGATAATATCAAAAACTAGTAAAAAAAAGATCTTTGAATTTCAACTACAGTAATTATAATCATTGACTGCATTGAACGGTAAGCTGCAAACACCGCAGAGTTTGGCCTTGTTTGCGGATGGAACATGGATCGATAGAATATTGCCGCGATAGTATTGAATTTGAATGTTATTGAAAAATTCAAAGATAAGCAAGTTTTCTGCATTGACATGAACACTGCAAATTGGAAGAATTTTGGTATAAAAATTGTGTCTTTCATGGGAAATATCATTTTTTCAGAAGCCATGTGGAAATTTACCTCAGTTCGACATCTTCACCAAGAGGTGTAATGAACGATGTGACTTCAATTTCCGTCAAGTTTTTCAATTGAACGTAATCTTTGCCATTAGCACGAGGTGAGTACTTGATGACGTGATCATCGATATTTATTTCGATTGCGAACGCATCCAAACCACTTTCGTGTTTCACTGGTTTCACAAACACGCCAAATCGAGATGTGATTGAACAATCGGCCACTAATAATACTGAACAATTGGGCTTGATTTTATCAGCCAATGCAATTGTTTTATCATCGAAAGTATTCACATCGGTTGACACCATCGAACACATATCTAAAAAGACGAATGAATTTATTACGCATGCAAAACAAGTTGAATATTCATGAGAGAACTTACGTGCACTGCCCAAACTGAATACCAATTGTTCAGGTCGATCGAATTTTGCGTCAAAATTTCGATTCACCCACAGAGGCAAGTTGGGAATGGTCACATTTTTTCCATTTAGAAAAGCTGTCAATTGTAATTTATCGGAGAATGTATTGATTTGTGCATCGATTCCATCGGTGAATTTGTACAAATCAATATGAGTTGATAGTGATGTCATGAAATAGTCGAATCGAGTTAAGACTTCCCGCAGCCATTCTGGATTCTGGCGAAGAGAAAAGAAAAAATGAACAAAATGATTGAAATTTGTGTACATGAAGCGAAATTCGCTTGCCGAAATCGACTGAGAAAAATTCATTTCAACTTACATTGTGGAAGGTAATATTCAGCCCGTATTCATGTAGCGTGGTTAAATGACGATAAACATGTTGATCGCACACTTTATTTTGAGGTGGCGGACTGAATTTAAGCAGTTCACGGGGACAATGCTTTGTGTCTGGTATTTGTTCGTAAGCCGTTTTTGTGCTCGACAAAATGTCAGCAAACACTTCAAACATGATTTTCGTTGGATTCTGCAGTAATGTCGTGGTCGTTTCATTTTTGTTGCCAAAATTAATGATGCCTCGCAGCAAATAGGGTTGTTTTAAAAATACAATGGGTTCATACGTCGCGTCACCGGTTAACTGAAATCAAAAGTCAAATTCAGAACCAATTAATTTCGCAGCCAAGTTAAACACACAGCCACTTTTAATTGATGTGGATCTGTGTCGGTGATGTGTGTGCGCGCAATGTGAGCACGGAGCATGCTTTAAATGCTTGCATTTTAATGTTGTTTAATTTGTGGCATGCAAACTCTCTCTCTCTCTCTCTCTCTCGTTGCGCAAACATTGAAATTGAAATTCCAAGAATTCTGGCACATTCACCGTATAAATCGTAAGAAGAAGCTAAACATGCAGTGCACGCCTTTGATGTGCATAAATCATTCGAGGTAAGTGTTATTAAAGCTGTTTACAAAGAAATGTGCTTCTTAAGCATGGAAACGTCGCATGCGAGTCTCTTACAGCAATGTGAGCAAAAAATTTATTAAATCGATGGAAATAGTTGGAATTCCGTGACTGAAAAACATTGGAACCAACTGCAGCTGTTTACAAACACAATTATGAGTTGCATGGCAACGGTAAATTATGTCAAGGCCGAATTTCCAATAGGATTTCATTCAATACAGCAAATACACACACCAATATACTCGCAAACCTTCAAGTGTTTGAATATTGGAGGAAAATTTTCGTAATTTGATTTACTGAACGTTTTTGATGCGGCACTCAACTCGGAGGGGTTTTATAAAGAAAAAGAAAATTCAAATGCCATTAAAAGCTTAAAAGAGTTTAGCTGAAGTTTGATCAATATCCAAGTCATAAAATGTGTTGCGTATACTTCTAGAACACTAATGTTCATCGTCGTTTGGAGTTGTGGTAGGTTCGATTTTGGCAAAATATGTAAATATTTTGCTTTGAAGCGTTTATTGTGCAGCAGCTCAAAATTTACGCTCCTCAAAGTTTCTTTCGATTTTTCAACGAGATTACGTACGGACTACACGATGAACGCAGTAAGTGGCATTTTTTAATTTGATTTTCAATCAAAGTTCGATGATATTCACATTTTTTCTCTTGTGTTTTGTCCTTACTTAGATTGATTTAAAACGTGTTGAGTATCGCCATTATTTGGAGGTATCCGGTGTGATGGATGCATTAAGCTATGCACTGATTAAACTTTACGATGAAGTTGATAAGCCAAGTGATGCGGTGGCATTTGTGCGGCAACATTTCAAGCGTCCAACTGATGAAAATGAAAACACCGATATTCCAAAGCGAATCGAGGACATGGATGCATCGCAAATGATTAAAAAACAAGAGCATGAATTAAACTTGGCTCGGCTAGAAATTGCTAAACTCCAACATATGCTCAACACGATGTCATCGAAATCGTAAGAAATGCTCACTCCTGTGACGTGAATTTATTGCTGTTTTAGCCAAAGTGAAACATGAGCTTGTTTTTTCCAGGCCACTTGCCGAACACATGGATAGTGTGAACAAAGCAAATTCGTATGATGAAATATTCATTGATCCAAGATACGATGAGACTTTAATTAAGAAATACTTGACCGAGGAATTGTTCACAAAGTTACTCAAACTATCCGATGAACCGTCAATTATTGATTGCATTGCTAAAGTCGATGGATTGCAGGCAAATCCGTACGGTGTGATTGCGTTGAACGGAAATTGTTACAACATGTTTGCTGATTTATTCGAGCCAATTATCAAAGATGTTCATTGTGTCGATGAGTTTGGCAAATATCCGGAGTTTAATTGGGGCGATGTGAATGTGTTTGAAAAGTTAGAGAACGATGCGATTGTATGCACGGAAATCAGTTGTTGTCGGTCGCTTGTGAACATTCCATTCATACCTGATACCAACGAACATCAATTGGAAATCATCCTAACGACCGTAAGTATTCCGAATCCATTGTGAATCTTTTTTTTTACGATAAGAACTTAGGCAACGTTTGTAAATTTCAGGTACAAAACGCAATCCAATCCACTCAAACCGATGACAAGGAAATCGAAGGCGAATTCTATAAAATCTCCGATGTAAAGGAAAACGAACCGATTTTCGAGGAATTACAAAAGAGTGGAATTGGTTTTCGGTCGATGAGCCCACAAGAGCATACTTTATGGCCAATCGGCCGTGCGATTTACATTAATATCGCTCGCACTCAATCCATTCTCATCAATGAACAAGAACACTTGAGATTCATTTCCAAAGAAATGAATGGAGATTTCGGTAAATTTTCCACTCAAGTGGAGCATTTCGCATCAATTGTTGCAGTAACTCAGTTTTATGGTTTTACTATGTAAGCAATGTACATTTCGTATTTCAGGTGTGGTTTACAAGAATTTAATTGAATTGATTGGAAAATTCAGCAATGGTTTGGAATTTGAACGGCATGAGAGATACGGTTGGCTAACCACAAATCTTGAATTACTCGGAACGGGTGTTCGTTGTAAAGTGTGCTTGAAACTCAAACAATCGGCCGATTGCATTAGGGACGTGTGCGAAAAGTTGAGAATCAAAATTACATCAATTAAAATAACGGCAGAAAATGAACACTTCATTGAATTAACAAATCGCCACACGTTTGGAATGACAGAATTTGAATGCGTCAAGGCATTTTATGACAGTGTCAAAGAAATCATACAAACACTTGTGGAATGCGGAACGCAAAACGATACAGAAAATGAAATGCATAAAGACACGGAAAATGAGACACAAAACGAAACCAATGTCGGAGCTGTAAATGAATTGAATTCTCTGAAATTGTGCAAAAATACGAGTGAAGCTAATGATGAAAAGAATGAAAGTGATAAAAGCGAGGTAGATGTGCAAACACTTGCTGTTGAAGACGATCCACCGAAAAATGAGGAAAATAATGAGCAACAAAAATGTGACGAGGAAAATGTTCAAAATGAACCGGTGTCAAATACAGAAGAAGGTAATAAAGAAAACCCGTCGGACGTGGAAAATGCTATAAATCCACTCGAAGCCAGCGACACCAATGCAGATAATACCGATAATTTGGATGAAGGTGAAAATGTCAATGAAGACACTCCCGATGAAACGAATCAAAATGCGGAAACCATTGAGAATGAAGCCAATCAAAATGGAGACGAGACAAATCAAAGCGAAACCGATTCTCCTGAAAAACCCCATGGCACCGAAGATCAAAGTGCAGAAGCAGCAGCCGCTGCCGCTACTGCCGAAGGAGCAACGGAACAACCGACCGAAGGTTAACTTTAATTACCAAAATTGTATCAAATTTTAAGCACTAAAACTGCACATTGAACATTTTTGTCTTGTTAAATAAACACATTCGTTAGTCTTACCATCCAAAGTTCTCGATTTTTATTCGTATGGATAACAGCCAATTGAAGTTTTATTTGGTCGCTCTTCCTGTGTCGACTGACTGCTTTATCATTTTGCACAACGAACACAATGGACAATTTGTGCAGTACATTTTCGTCGAATTTGTGTTCAAAGGTCAAATCGACCGTCCTCGTTTGTATATCGACCGAAGCATCGTTCAATGAGTTCGGAACGATTATAAATCGACCTTCCAACTGAAAGAGATGATGAAAAAAATGGTTCGATGTAAACACATGTGTTCTGGGAAATACCTCAATATACTGAAATTCAATTTTTGAAATACCTTTGTATTTTTCGTATTATGAAATAGCAATGTGAACTTTTTGTTTGTGCCAATGTGAATGTCGTTAACTCGTATCAAGCTCCACAATTTCATCAACGGTTCCATTTCATGATAGACACTATAAACGAAATGTTTCGATTTATTTTTTTATTCCTGTGTTTTGGGTTCTTTTGCAGATGGGTTCAACTTACAATGTATTAATAGAGGGTTCCATGTGAAACATCAATTTCATGTGACTTAGAATATCGAACGGATGCGATATACCGGTTATCATCAAGCCCAAGTCTTCAATTTCGTAATTGATTAGTTTGCTTGCCTTTTAAGAAATTAAAATTTTGTTTAAATTAAATTGGAATGGCATCGAAATGCTTTACATACCACCAAACTTGGATCGCCTTCATAAACGGTAATATCAACGTATGGATGTTCGTCCGTTCGTAATGGTCGACCGCGTGTTATTGTGCGAATACGTGATTTCAATGAAATGCCGCTAATCAAATTGCCAGGGCGGAAGAATGAAAACCACAGCGATGATCTTTGTAAATTGAATTTCAGATCATTGTTGATCGGTAAATAAAGCAAAAAACCTTGTTCGCGATTCAACGAATGCTCCATATTCAAAAATGGATTGTAACTGAACGACGTAACTACCGTGAACGATGTATAACTACAAATAATAAATAAACCGTCATGAATTTGATGGCTTTTGGGGATTTCATTGACAAAATGAATGTGTACCGTAGGTCGATTTCGTGGCTGCGCGCAATTTCAACGCCTTGAATATTTTGCGTAATATTTCCGCGAAGCGAACATAGCACTGTACTCTGTACGGTTAGACTGGTTGGTGTGCCCAGGACTGTTGGAACGGAGTACCGCGAATGGAATGGCCAGCGTAAATTTTGTAAATTGATGTGTGAGTCCATGTGCAGCAATTTCATCAAACGATTCAGCACTAAAATCACCAGAGAGAAAAATAAACTCCATTAAATTGCTGATAGAAATTGGTAGTTTTTCGAACTTACTGTCGCCTTCGGTTAATGCATTATATGATTGTTGATTCAAAAAGAAGAACAAAATGGTTTTTCCTTCCATTTGCACAATGATTTCCAGATGAACCGGGGTCTTTGTGACTGTTGGCATTTTATGCGATGTTAAAATTTCTCTTAATTTACTCAAATTGATGGTTGCCCCATTTTCGACAATTTGACCGAAACGCACATGATCCAGGCCACGCGCTTTGATGTACAGCTTTGGGAAAATGGCATTTTAAAAAGTTAAAATTGGAATGGTATTCGTTGGGGAAAAAAAATTAGTACCTAACTAAAAAGGAAATGTATAAGCACTCACCGTTAATTCATTAGTGTATTTCCCCATGGCTTCTTGGCGCAGTTTAAAGAACGCAATTTGCGGCAAGTGTGTCTTGCCGTTGCCGATCAAAAGTGTTTGTAACGATGCGCCCAGACCATATTCACTGCTGCGATAGTCGAATATGTAATTGCCAGTGACCCAATAACGTTTGGCTGGTGCTTTGGGCAAATGTCGAATCATCGATGATGTTAAACGACGTCTATAAACATAAAATATTCAAAATTTGTTTTTGCCAAAGACGAAGAAGAGAAGAGAAGAGTCGAAATCATGATTTACAGTTTTTGGTAGCATGGTTGTGTGGTACCGGCCAAGCTGAGTAATGTGGTGCGATAAAAGTTCACTAAGTGTGGATTTGTTTCGTTTTCCATGAGTGTGTGAATGCTCATCAAGCGTGCCGATGTTGGATTAGACGTAAGCAGTGTCATGAACGCCGCTACACGTAACTCAATGGGTGCCGAACGATTTTCGAAAATGGGCCAAAATGTTTCGTAATTTGTCCTACGTTCACTGGATGTAGACTGTTCGGCTGTCGATTCTTTTATCCACGTAGCCATGAACCTAACATCGTCGGACTGCGAAACATCACGAATGATGGGATCCAAGTAGTTGGTAACAAGTCCCAATTTCAGGTTACCCAGTGCTTGTAAATAGAGCAATTTGTTCTCGTAATCATGACTGTCTGCAAGTACAAGAATATATATATTTTGTTTTCGCCATAAAATCGGATATTGCCGTGTACACTGTACACATATACCGGTGTTAACAGTCTCTCACCTAAAAACAAATCGAAATATGTGCGCACATACTTATCGAATGAACTTTCAGAGAGTTTTTCGGCAAAGTATGCATTGTGCACAATAGTGGCGAAGCTCAAAATACCAAGCTGCCGAATGTCAGGTCGTTCAATACCTGGAAAATAAGTTTGTTTTAAATTTCATCATGGTTTCATTTGGGATTAAATTTTTCGTGTTGTTGCATTTCTTACTAAGCCACATGAGCGGTTCCAAATCGACTACTAAATCAGCGCTCATTTCGGTGATATGGAACGGTAGCGTGATCAATAATTGAAGAACCGTTGTTGGTTTACACAAGTTCTCCACAATCAAATCACGTGTCAACAAAACGGCTGCTTTTGTTCCTGTCCGCGGAAGAATATCATACAGCAGGCTACGCATCGTCTCTTGACGATACGAACTACCAACACTTATCGATTGATACAAAGATTTCAACGACTCAAAATCGCAACGGCTAAACACACGAATCACATCGACAACACGATGTTCGTACGGCTCATCGAACTGAATATCATCACTTTCCAAACTGTCAGCTAAAGCACCAAGTAAATCGATGGCAACATGAACCAATTCCTCCGTTTCGAATATTTGACGTTCACCGGTCGCATCGCTGATTGAATGCTCCTCAATGATTAGATTCGATTTCACTGCATCCATATTGGTGTGAGCGTCAATTGCATTCACAATTTCATTTGATTCAGAAAAAGTAAGTGTTAATTTCGATACCACCAACTGTGTTTCACCGGTCGATTCAAATGTTTGCAGCATTGTGTTTCCTTCCACGTAAACACGGTCCAAATAATAGTTTTCGAAACCCTTCGTCAGATTCGATTGTTCAACGCCGTTTCGTGGAGCTAAATCATACATTGCTTCGTTGCTAACAATAACATTCTTCGTGGATTCAATGCCATCAAAGCATTTCGTTTCAGGCACATTTGATCGATGCGAATGGATGCCACACGAATGCGGTCGACATGTATAGAGCACGGGATTTTTCCTTATCGACAAGTGACCATTTGATTTTGTTGTTACATAGTATTCCGTGGTGCATGTGCCATGAATGCCGGGCTGATTGCGTATTAAATAGAAGGAAAAAAAAGGGTGAAAAAATGCAATTTCATCTGTATGCTCTAGCTATTTTGGTTTTCATTTTACGTTACCTCTTCTTCCACGAACGCACCATTCTTCAGGTTTTTCAATTGAAATGCCGATGCAATGGCACGCTTAAAATTCCTCGACCACAACAAATCGCGCGCCTTGAATTGAATGTAATCAATTGTGTCATTGACATACACAACTTTGAATGGGTTGTAGAGTGTTTGCATTTCCTTGTTTTGATAGAATACGGCTGCATTTCCATTCTGCTTGTCGACCGTTATCTTTTCGACGGCCAGCTACACACACAGAGAGAGAGAGAAGAAGAAGAGACGGATTTGGTTTGGATGTTTGATATTGTTGACGTTCAAGAGCAACCAGGAAATGAATGTCAACGTAACTTTTGTCAGATTGTGGAATTATAAATAGCCTATTTTAAAAATAGCTTGAAAGAAATGGAAGACACTAGAGATACACTATCATTTTGCATTATGATAATGGGCAAAATACAAAAATATGTGAAATATTGACCTATCACCCATCGCGTCATCATTATCACAAATATGCTGATAGCACCGAGTAACCGACTTTCAATGCCTATACTCAACAATTGAATTAGACGCTGTAAGTGAACGACAAACGAATCAAATTTGATCTGCTGCAAAGTTCAACTGGATGCCGCAATGTAATATCGTTTTCATTTCACAGCCAGTCAGTCAATAACAAGCACATGTAAACATGCTTTGTAATAATTCCACTGGGTGATAATTTCATTCGTTTCTACGAACAGATTGTTTTAATGAGATTTTGCCTTATTGACTACTCTTACCGATACAACGAGAGTTTGGTCGTTGGTACGTTGCAGCTTCACTGTACCGCGTATTTTCCAACCAGCCGATTGCGGGAATTTTCCACCCGTTTGATCATCCCATGGTGTTTGAGCATTCACACTCACACTTCCCACGTATTCGTAGATGTTTTCACGATCCGTACCCACCAATTCGATGCCTTGGCATCGGCATGTTGTTGCACAAGCCAAAATGGCGCCTACAAATACAAACAAAACACTCATTATCACTACTGTTGTAAAACTGGCCAATTAGCTTCATAAAGTAGAACTATTCTGTTTCGACACTCAGTACAAAGTTCAATTGCACTAAACGCGCAGAAAAATATCTCTTTTAATGGAAATATAACGTAGAAAGTTACGCACAAAGGACTACGATCGATATATTCATCACCAAATTACAGATTTGGTTAATTTTTGCAGCTTTTTGCAACTTGATTCAACTTGTTCAACACTTGGAAATTATTCCGTTCACTAGACTACTTGACCGTCAAACTGAAACTGATGTCATTATCTCGTTTTCCATTTCGTTTGGCGTTTGGACGACGATCCGAAGCCTGTTATCAGCAGAGTGCGATACAAAAGGCTCGCTGCAGCAACCGATGACGACGACACATTTACATGCGACCGAAATTGGAAATTGATAACGAATTTGAACTATTCAAAAGGGCCTATTGGAATGAACATCACAAAGCATAGTTTTCGGCATCGTCTACTACGTTCGTTCGTTCAGACAGCTATAAGACGCGTTGAGTCATAAAAATGAGTCATTTTCTATTCGAAATGTCTTTCACCATTAAACTTTATGATTCATTTCCGAATGAAAATGAACGTTTTTTCGGTCGTTTAATTAAAACGATAAATCGTGCACTTAATCCTATTAGAAATGAATTCGAAAAGGAAGCGCATTACATGTAAACAAGAATTATTTCATCGCTTAGACCCGGAAAAAAGCAATTCATTGCAGCGCCCTTGCTTTTTTCAATAATTAAAAGGAAAATCATTAAATTGAAAATGACGACTCGCGAAGAAAGAAATTAAATTTGGAACTTTTCGAAAGATGGTCTTAGATGTTTTTAGAGGTAATATTATTTTCTTTTCTTTGTCTTTTTGAACGATTTTTTCCCCGCGGCAAAACAAAGATGACAGATTTATGATGATTGTAAAATTTGTAGCCATCCATCGTTTAATGGGTTTTACTCTCCTCTTCTGAGAAGTTATTGGCCGGAACAAAATTCACATCTTTTTAATTCCTTAGCGACTAGACACATAAAT
Organism: Sitodiplosis mosellana; assembly: GCF_009176505.1. Lineage (NCBI taxonomy): Eukaryota > Metazoa > Arthropoda > Insecta > Diptera > Cecidomyiidae > Sitodiplosis > Sitodiplosis mosellana. The sequence continues at coordinate 6,233,255 of NW_022595244.1, forward strand.
TACATTTCTTTGCGTGTAATTGAATTTTACAAACTTTGCGATTATACCGAATAATGCTAACATTCATGTTTCTTTTTTTGGAAAAAAAGAGGCAATATAAAATTGCACTCTGTTTGTGCTTTGATTTTAAGTCAACATTCATGTTTCTGAGTAGTTGTGGAAAAACGACAAAAAAATTTTGTACCGCAAAGTCTAATACATGGAAAGATTCTTTCAATCTACGATTAAATTTTAAATAAAACACCTTAGAGTGACTTCGCTTTTTCAAATTTCAAACATAAATCAATATGAATATTCATTTATATGCGAAATTTTGGTTCGGATGCATTTCGACATTTGTGAGTGAGAGAAAAAAGAAAGAAATTGCAACAATGTGCGGTCGCACGCTAAAAAATAACAACAACTACAACAATAAAATTCGGTGTAACAGAACAACAGCTACTTGAAATAGATTTCAATCGATCTGAACAATGGTGAGCGTTTTGGGGCCTCCATATTGTTCATTGCGATGCTTCTGTTTAGATACATATAGATGCTTTCGTATGCGTCGAGTATGTGTGCCGTGTTTACTTGTTTTTTTCAGTTTGATATTGCTCGTATCCCATTGCGTGTGGTTGGTTTCTAGCGCGTGTAGTGCCACAGCTGATTTTGTTGCTTGGCGTTTATGCACAATTACACACTCGTTAGATGTTCTTTCAATTGAGTTTCTATGCTACGTTTCGTTTGGCCGGTGTATTTCTCTTCGCATTCGCTGCATGAAATTTCATAAATTCCCGATTTTTTGATGTCATCGGTTTTATCTTTGAGATTCACCAATGTATTTTGTAGTTTACTGCTGGAATTGAGACCTATTTCAAAATTGTGTTTTTCAAATACACTTTTGAGTTTGTTTGTGATCTCGGGAATGTATGGGAAGGTTATTCTCTTCATTGGCTCTCTTTCACATGATAAAGTCGTTGAATTTGTTCTCTCAATCTTTTTTGAATGAGTCGCAACTAATTTCTTTATCATTTGGATCGAGTATCCGTTCAGCAGCGCTGAATGCATATTATTAAGCAATGTTTTTGCATTCAAAAATCATTTCTCCTTCGACCAAATTCTGAGCACAACTTGACAGCGATTCCGTGGTGATTATGAGTTTAATATGCATGAACATCTTGAAGAAGCAACGCGATCAAGTAGGTCATTTTGTGCCAAAGCCTCCACTTTTCCTTCCAAATTCAATGACTTTTTCACTTGATGCAGTGACATCTGTAGTGAAAATTCATTTGTTCGTCTCCATTGATACATAACAACCAAGAGTATGTTTCGTCTTGTTTGCTTTGACATTTCTTCGTAACAGATATTAATGGAAATGACTATACTTCAATAATCGAAAAAGAAGAGGAACAACCGATTTTAGCACATTTAAACTCAAAGTGGCCAACAATCAAATTCACCACCGCAAAAGAAGAGAATGGTTGTTTACCATTTTTAGATGTGCTTTTGAATCGAAAAACCGATGGATCGATTGATTTTTCTGTTTATGGAAAACCGTCAAATACACCGTGTTATATCCCCTCTGATTCACACCGTCCGATGGCACATAAGCGAGCAGCATTCCACAGTATGGTCTACCAATTGTGTAAACTGCCACTTAATATCGAAAATTACATGAAGGAGCTGAAGTAACCAACTGGACCAACTGCCAAACCAACTCCACAAATGGACCAACTGCCGCGCCAACAAAGCCACTGTTTTCATTTGATACCAGACGCGACTGTGCATTTCGAGGTGAATTAGATTTGCTTTAACACTTTAACTGTTCTTCATATTTTTTACCTATTACAGTTCTTGGGGGCCTCCAGGGCCCCATATGTATTTCATATTAAATTTGGACTGTTATAAGAGATAACAAATTAGTGTCTAAAGCAAAGTTGTTATACTCGAGGTTTGCTATAATTTTGTTGCAACAAATATTGCTTATCTCTTATCAGTTCCGCAAAAATCGCGAAAAAACGCAAAAAAACGCGAAAATCGCGAAATTTTCCCACCACGTTTTAGTGAAGCCGATAAGAAGTAAGAGACTTGCCTCTTCGACAGAAATGTAGAGCAGGTGGAGTACTACAACTTTGCCACAGACACCAAGTCGTTATCTCTTATCAGTTTCGCGAAAAATGATAAGCAAAAACTTGCGTTTTTTCGCGTAACTGATAAGAGATAACGACTTGATGTCTATGGTGAAGTTGTAGTACTCAAGCTACTCTACAACTTTGCCGAAAATACCAAGTCGTTATCTTTTATCAGTTTCGCGGAATACGCGAGGAACCGCAGAAAAACGCGTTTTTTCCTTATCATTTTTCACGGAAGTGATAAGAGATACCGGGATGGTGTCCAAGGCAAAGTTGTAGTTCTGGTCGAGTACTACTTTTATTTTCATTCATTATTTCGTTATCTTTTATGAGCTCCGTCACGGAACTTCCGTGAAAAATGATAAGGAAAAAAACGCGTTTTTTCGCGGTTTTTCGCGGTTTCTCGCGTAATTGATAAGAGATAATAAATAAATAAAATAAATAAATAAATAGATAACGACTTCGTATCTTCGGCAAAGTTGTAGAGCAGCTTGAGTACTACAACTTCGTCATAGACACCAAGTCGATATCTCTTATCATAGTCCAGTTATAATATAAAATAGCTATGGGGCCCTGTAGTCCCCCAAGAATAATCCATACTCCGAGCATGTATATGGAGTTTCAATACATTATATTTGGTACGGGCGTCTAACTCCATCTACGGATTTTTCCAGTAGCTGTGAATCGAGTAGATATATAACGATTTCAACTATTTTTGGGCGAAATTATCTCGAAAATATACAAAAATGAGTTATTTGTTATGCGAACGCTCAAACGGCTACCGGAAATGTACGCGCAAATACACGCACTCGAGTGTATTGTAAATTTGTCATCTAGTAACCATTGCATGTCCACTGAATCAGTGCGTACATTAACAGTAGTCGTTTGAGCGTTCGCATGACAAATAACTCATTTTAGCATACTTTTGAGATAATTTCGCCCAAAAATAGTTGAAACCGCAACTCAATAGAACACAACTGCTGGAAAAATCCGTAGATGGAGTTAGACGTTTCAAATACGTCATGTTCTCGGTATGGAATAATCCAGCGTTTTTTACACATACTCACACATATGCATATGTGTATATGTCATTCGTGTAGAGAAATGTTCAATCTATACAATGAGACTTAACTCCGGTTGGTTTATACACTGTTTAGTACTTTTATTCAACTTTAAAGTTCTCTGGGGGCCCTGGATGCCCCAAGAACAGTCATAGTGTTAATTCAGTTGAATTCAATGAAAATGTCAATATTAATGACGGCCTGAGAAGAAAGACCTTTCCTACAAAACCTGTGCGCAGAACACAAACACAGAAATATTTTAGTCAAAAGGCGAACAGCAAATTTGCGAGCGCAAAAACCTAATATATTAACAGCGAGCGCAAAAGTATAACAAGCCTACTAGCATGCAAACTCCGTATAAGTAGGTCTGTTATGCTTTTGCGCTCGCTGTAAATATATTAGGTTTTTGCGCTCGCAAATTTGCTGTTCGCCTTTTGACTAAAAAATTTCTGTGTTTGTGTTCTGCGCACAGGTTTTGTAGGAAAGGTTTTTCTTCTCAGGCCGTCTAATATAATTATGTTGCATCCAATTATAGATTCTGTAATTCACCGACTGAAGAATCGGACTCTCAAACTCCGAAAAGACGAGCTAAATACGATGGAAGTGCTGTACAACAGCCGGCTAATAATATTAGTACCTTTAGTAAAACCAGAAGCTCCGTGAGACCTGTCTAACACATATTTGTTCGATTTACATAAATACATCTAGATGAAAATCTATCAGCCTCCATCAATACTTGACACTAAATTTAGTATTTAATTCTATTACACTGCATATGCACACTCAATATTATAGCGACATCTATTATTAAAATAGCTTGTAGTACTGACACATTCATGTTTGACACTTGTTAACTACATACCACAGGGGAATTTAATAGGTAACATCGAAACTACAGTGAAATGCTATGAATGCGTTTACTACAAGCTATTTTAATAATAGATGTCGCTATAATATTGAGTGTGTGATGAGCAAATACAGATAATACAACGGCAAGTATTGCTGCATCAAACCTCTGCTATGGCAGGTGAGTCTTTTACATTCTCTTTTACATAATATCGCTCACTATACAAGACTAGAAAAAAACCAAGAGCGGAAATGTCACCTTTTTGGATTTCGTTCATTGGATTTTGCGAATTCAAAATTTAAAGTAAATATTTATTAGAGTTCGGGACAAATCGACGCATCGATTTTTGGCATTTCAACGTATAATCTGGCAACTGAATGAAATCATCATTGCTTTATCTGTTCTATTTTTGGTTGATATTTGTCCGCTTTTGGTATTCAATTATTGTTTTTTTTAGAAGAATGTGTTTTTTTTAATTTTATTTGTCTCCTATCCTACAAAAAACTTACTGGAATGTCTATTCTTTTTTTTCAGCACGCCATCAATGCTCACAGTGCGAAAAAACGTACACACAAAATAAAAAATTAAAAAAATATATGGATAATGTGCATTTCAATCCGGGATAAGACCAAAACCTCATCAATGTACCAAAAAAAAATTACTCACGAAAAAATTACTTGAAAGAACATTTTGATAGAGAGCACAACATGAAACCAACAGAAAAACGCTTCCAATGTACTGAATGCAGCAAATCGTATGCATACAAGAGAGATTTGAAAGTTCATCAAGCCAATAATCATGGAAAATCGTTTATGTATAAATGTCAATACTGCCAAAAAGAATTAACATCTCACGACATACGTAGGGCACACATAAGAATCTGTTTGATTAATTTAATTGTTTATCTGTGTTTATCATTCGATTTACGGTTGACTGACACGATATTTAGTCAAAGATAATGAAATTATGTCATGATTTCAAAGCAATCAAATTATTTGTAGATGAGGCGAAGCAGAGATTGGTTATGAATAAATATCAAATGATGGTTTTAGAAATGAGAACAATAAAAAGTTTAAATTTATTGCATCTGTAAATTGGTATTTATCGCTGGTCTGGCTCGCTGATAAAATTATTCGGAGCAAAAAAAAGTTGTCATTTTCAAAATGTTGAAAATCATCGTTTTTTCTAGTGTTTTAATTCATTGTGTGGTTTGTTCGGTAAAATGTGATTAAATTCGTTTATAAATTAAGATTTATTGATACATTTTAGAATCTCTTCATGCTTCGCAGCAACCTGAAAATTTTTCCGCTTCGCAACAGCCTCAACCTCTCCAACAACAACCTCAATATCCACAACAGCCACAATCTTTACAAGAACCTCAAGTTGTAATGCTTCCAGCACCCGCAGCTGCTTTTCCACAAGCGATCCATTGGGATGATTGCACCCGATCTATTTACTATGTGGATTTGTTCGCAAATCGCAGTCAAACATCAATTTATCGCTATGACTATGGAGAAAACCAAACATATGGCGCTTCTATAGTCGGACAAGCATCTCCCACATTCATTCTTCCGATGAGTTCAGAGTGTAATAAAAGCCAGAACCATTTTGCCGTCGGTATCAGTCACAACACCGAAATAATTGAATGGGATGGAAGATCTCCGACAGCTAATATTGTGGGCACACTATTTGGTGTCGAATTAAACGATCCGGGAAGCAGCTGGGATGTTGGACGTCCAAGTGAAAATGGGATCTTCTACGGAGGAACATTCCACGATTCATTCTGCAGTGGACCTGCCAATTCATCATTTTATAGGTATGTGAATCTAAGACAAGCAGAACTTCTGTTTACGGGTTTAATGTCGACGACGGGTGTTGCTTCTGATGTAAAGAGAAATATGCTTTATCACATTGACACTTGTACGTGGACGATCATCGGCTTCCAGCTAGATTCAAAAGAGAATATTTGTAAGATCATTTTATGAATGACGAATACACAAATGATACAATTTAGTTTTATTTTTTTCATTTTAGGCAACGGTCATGTTATATTCGACTTCCATACTTCACGTAATTCATGAACAATTTCCAATACTTCTTTATACTTAAATCGATTTTCAATGGCTTAAAAGATGCGATAAAAGAATAAAAAAATGAATTATTTTTAAATAATTTTCGTAGCTTCTGGCAGTTGGCCAATTAGCTTGGACACAGACACTGATGGATTTGTATACACCGTAAGCTATTTTGATGGTTCAGTTTGGAAAATTGACCCAAGGTGAATAAATATGAAAATATTATATGAATGTAAAATGCTATGATTCTGTATCTTCTTTTTTTCAGGACAAAAACTACAGGAAGACCATTGTTCAATTACCTTCTGGACTTAACGGCATCGCGTTTGGTGGCCCTAGAAAGGATATTTTATTTGCTATTCGTGGATCACATATAATCGACCCGTTCGATGGACGTCCTATAAATATCAAGGAAATTGAAAGTTCGCTGTACAAAGTCACTGGCTTGGGATCAAATGGCCCTAAATATCGTCGCCTAATTGCATCACTTGAATAAAAAACAATTTCTAGTAGAAGTAAAAGCCAATTCGGTCTTTGTTCATAATAACTTTTTGCGGCTGGTAGCAACTACAAAATAACAATTTCTTTCAGATTTATCTGAGTTGTCAACACAACTTGACAAATACACTGTGAATTCGGTTATTTATTTAAAAAAAAACATTCCATAGAAGCAAACAATTTGCTTTTGTGCAATTGATTGATCAATTTTTTTTAAATTGTATTTTCATTTAAGCATTGTTGCTCTTACTCGAAATTGTAGAAAAATTACCTGTTTGACACAATTTGATTGTATTCACATATTACAGGTAGTGTAGGTGAACATCTAAATAAAGTATCATATGTTATATAATATAAATGATTTACTCAAAGATCAGAAAACGAAATTGTTGGTCAAGAATAAATGAAATCGTTGCCAATAACTAAAGTAAAAATTTAAAAGAATATTTAAGAGAGTTTCATTTGATCTCATTGAATGCTTTATTAACCAATTAGTATTCACAGAAGATTGGGCCAATGTCTCTCATGGCTCGGTGACACTTTTATAGTATTCACAGAAAATATACGAATATAGGTTCTATCGAGGCAATTGGATTATCTTTCTAATAGAGCTATAGCACCATTCCAATCTGGCTAACCATTCCAATAGCACCATTCCAATCTGACTAAAGTTTAATTCATTATCCACAAAAATGCTAGACCTTCCAAAAAATGAAGTTTCTCAGTTTGTACAATGTGTAACTAAAATACTAAATATTATTCAAGGGTTATTGAGTGCAGCTAATATGAAATTATCAGCGAAGATTGAAGTGAGAGAAGTAATCTAGTTTGTATGTTATTTTCCCGAAGGATTTGGAAATGATTCTTAATCAACAGTTTTGTAACATTTTAATTTATTTAAATAATAATGTATCAACATTTATAAACTACAACATGCTTGATGATTATGTTTTAACACATTTCACATTCTCTATGCATGATTTGGTTGAAATTTTCTTGTGCTGTTCTTTGTCTGCACAGAAAATTAGTGTTTTAGAATAAATTTTCCTAAGTTTTCGGAAGTGATTTTTTTGTCTGTTCCGTTTCAAATCACAATCCCGTTTCAGATTCAATAATGTTTGTCCAAACTTCGGATTAATTAATTTATTTGAAATACCGATCACAAAGCTTAATAGAGAAAGATAATCAATTAAACGGTTATATTGTAAATTTATCAATATTGATATTTTTTACTACGCATCAGTTAAATTATAATGACACTGAAAATCACTTGAATAAACAACACTATTTCATGATAGTTCCAAATGTCTTCTGTGTTGTTGAGTCGAGTGTTTCAATATTGGTTGCTTTGTATAACAATAATAACAATAATAATAATAATAATAAAAACACGTATTTTGTTAAATCTCTAAATCAATAATAACATTCTTTAGATTCAATGATAGGGTGGATTTATTGTTTCAGATTTGGATTGCTCGTGATAAACTATCTTGTAATAGGTTGATTTGAGAACATTTCACCGCGATTTGGTGGCCATCTAAGGTCAAAATGCTACAAAATAGCCATATTGCCTACTGTTTCTGTGAATATCCAGATAACTACCCATGAAATTTTCAGAAAATATACCTAAAAATGACTCATAATAACTGTACCACGAGTGGTTGTTCTAGAGATATTTCAAAAATGTCAAATCGAACGCGCAAAAGCCGTTTTCGCTTTTATATGAAAAAAAAATTCAATCTATGCATTACACGATAATGAAGAAGTAGCGAGGGACAAGAAGCAGAAAGAGGAAAAAACAGACGGTACTGACGTCCATGCGTTTAACCAGATAGAAAAAGAGATATGGACGTCAGTATCGTCTGTTTTCCTCTTTCTTTCGCTATTTCTTCACTGTGCAACTGTTATTGTAAATATTATTTACTTAAAACACTCTTAACAAAGGTAAACAAAATCGAGAGTATAAAATGGAGTTTTCCTCACTTGATGATTCAGTAAGAAACCAGTTTTTATATACTAAACTACTTCCGTGATATTAAAAGGTGGAAAAGTGTTAATTTCAAAAATGTGGAAGCTCACCTTTTTTTCAAGTATTCTTTTTGTGATTTGCACGAAGGTAGGTATTTATAGATCTTAAAAGCAAACATGTTTACTATGTTAGGGTAATTATGATTAAGAGCTTCATAAGTTAAATTCAATGAAACCATTCAATGTGTTTTTCAGGTTTCATCGCATTCGAAATGTTCTGGGCCACAAATTACAAAAATTCAAACAGCTGAAGCTCTTTTTCCATACTCATTGATTTGGGAAAGTTCTTCACAAAGTTTGTACTATGTAGATTTCCTTGGCTCGAGCAGTAATCCAATAATTTTTCGCTATGATTTTGAAGAGGACAAAATATATTCAGCTTCTATAGCTGGACAACAATACCCTTCATTCATTCTGCCAATTAAATCGAAGAATAAAACTCAAAATCTTTTTGCCGTCGGTGTCGGGCACTTTACCGAAATAGTTGAATGGGATGGAAGATCTCCGACAGCTAATATTGTGAGTAGACTTTTTGGTGTTGAAGAAAGCGATTCGACGAGCGGTGTAGCCACCGCACGTACAAGCGATGAAGGAATATTCTATGGTGGAACACATCATACCACCTTCTGCAGTGGACCTAAGAATTCATCATTTTACACGTATACAAAAATGAAAGGACTGCAACAACTTTTCACCGGCACACAAACTACAGACGGTCTGACTTTCTATAAAGATATTCTTTACCACTTTGACCCTTGTTCGAAGGTGATCAAGCAGTTTCGTTTGAATCCTAACGGGAATATCTGTATGTTATTCAATATATAAATTTAGAAATGAACAAATGTGATAATAGGTTGCTCTTTTTTTCTAGCCAATGGTCGTGTAGCATTTGACGTCAACACTTTATGTAATTATCAATGCATTTGAAAACGATTTTAGATTAAAATTCATTTATTTAATTGTTCTTTTCCTTTTGTAATACTTTCAGCGCGTCATAATTCTAGTCAAATCTTCATTAATTTAGACACAGATACTGATGGATTTGTTTATACCAATGAATATGGAGGAAATTCAGTTTGGAAACTTGATGTAAAGTAAGTTATTTATTTTTTTCAAAATGAAATTAAGATTTTATTCGACTGTATGCTTTAATCCCTTTCCTGTAGATCACATAAAGCAGAGGTAGTTGCAAAATTGCCCATTAACGGAACAAGTTCATTTGCATTTGGTGGACCGAATAGAGATATTTTATTTGTCAGTGCTGCATCTACCATAGTTGATGCGTATACTTTAGCTGCAGAAGTGATTTCACAAAATGGCTCTTCACTGTACAAAGTCACCGGTTTGGGCATAACAGGCCGTAAATATAGTCCTCTAATTGTTTGAATCATATTTGTTTGTACATATTTAGCTACGAATAAAATGATGCCAAGGAATTTATCAAGGAGATAATAAAATCGTCATTCAAAAATAAAAAGGTTCGAAATGTTTAATTTCTCTTTCGATGTGTGTCAATTTCCAAGTGTTTCATAAAAATAAATTTTCAATCAATACATTGGGAAGTTAGAAAACATATCCACAAATCGATGAAATCATAATAATGAAATAATTTTGAAGTAAACGTTGAAGAATGTCAATTTACTCAATAGAAAATGGAATTTGGAAGGTATTTTCACGAAATTCATTAAATCTAAAAATAAAAATTTCTTCCCAGCAAATGAGTTTGTACCGTTGTTATGCATTTTAAGAATCATCCCCATTCTGTTTCTTATTTTTTCATCTCTTCCCTGAACAAAAGTGAATGACATTCAAATACACATTTATTCATTTATAGACGTATATGAATTACGTCATCAAAGTAAAATTGCATTCGCAAAACGACCAAAGACAGCATGCATATTCAATTTATAATAAACTTTGAATTGAATGTGTTGACATCGTCCAAAAGTCAATGGGCCATTTCATTTTAATGGCATGAATAAAAACGAAATTGCTGCAAATAATCATTGACGGTTATAAATGCGGAAAAAACCATATACCAGAGCGAACGTCTTCATGAATTTTTAATTGGTACATTAGATGGAACATTTTGTAGTGAGCAATTCACTGTTCATAAATTTTTATTTTTATATTCATATTGCATGTCGATCGAATAAACAAAAAAAGAAAAGAAAGACAAGAGGCTAAGGAAAAGATATTCCGATTGATACGTCCCATTGGATATTACTAATATATCAGTGTTGAATGAAGTGGAACTTTGTTGGAAACTGCGAAACAGTCAAAGTGAACACACACACGCGGAAATTCATAATAAGATTAAATAATAAATGTGGTGTGCATTGGGTTGAGCAAACATTTTCGGAAGAAACGACGATAGACTTGTGATTTTGATTAAATTACGTTGTTTATGCAACAAAATGGGTCAAAGACACCTTCATCTCTCAGCCGCATCAACAAACAGTGGACCGTGAGTCGAATCGGATGAGTGTCAACTCGGTGAAATCGACTACCGTATCGTTTTTGGGCAAAAATATATATCAAATGCCAACGACAACGGTCCATAAAAGAAAATCAACTGACATAAATGGTTTGACATCTTAATCTAGTCGAATTTTTCTAGCGTGAAATAACGATGGTGCCGAACGACGATGACGACAACTAAGAAAACAACAACATGGACAAATCTCGTTCCACCACCACCACTGCCAATATTATCATCGCCATCAACATAATTTTTCGTGCATTGCACGCGTCTATTCACACTCATGCTCACAAAGAGGGCGTCCCCGCACAACATAGATAAATAAATAAGTAGATGCTCGGAACATTGAGCAAAAGAGCGAATGAGCGAGCGAAAAAAATGTGTGCATTTTCACTTTCAACGGGAAATATTTTTAATGTCGTGGATAAAAGATGGATCGGGAGAATCTAGTGTGCATACTAAGAAGCAAAAAAACGAGTAGGGCGCGAATCGTTAGCGTGAACAAAGCGTAAAAGTGATTTTTTTTTCGTCTTCTACTTTTCTTTCCGTCGGTCTCTTTTTTCTTGGTGTATGTGTGTCTGTGTGTGTGTGTGTGTGTGTGTGTGTGTGTGTGTGTGTGTGTGTGTTGTCATGGGGAAAGCGTCGCTTCAAGGCGCGGCTGAAACAACAACGAAGAAAAAAAAACATCAAAAATGATTACGACCGAGTGAAATTCGGTAGGTGAACTGTTCGGCTTCCATTCAGCAAGAAAAAAAAGAACGTAATAGGATTCGCTTTTGCTTCGGTCAAATGTATTTATAATTTATATTTAAATTGTTTGCATAAAGTTTATTATCGACTGAGGACATACAAAATTCAGTGTTGCGAAGCAGGAGGGAAACTTTCAAAGTGGATCTTCCTACGGCAATAAAACCAGAACCGGCGAAAAGAAATCGCTGTTAAAGTAAGAAAACTTGTCGGTCTTAATGCGTTGTTGTTCGGTCGGTCGTCTTCCGGGAAAAAAAGGGTTCCTCCTTTGTCTGGAACAACCGACCAAAAAAAAACAAAAACAAAACAGAAGAAATCTTGAGAATTATTCTTCGCTAAATTACCATCGCACTGTCTTATCGGTCAAACACTGACACAACGGTTGAGGAGGAAGGCGTTTTTTTTTTGTTTGCTCATCGAAAAATGACAATTCAATTGCATTCGCCGGTTTCGCTCCCGAATAACGAAACACAATTATGTATATGTAAACGGCTGTTTCAATCGGGATAAAATTCGCGGCGTTTCAAGTAATTAATGAAAATTCAACTCCGTGTGTCGTTTGCATAACTCGATTTTGGTAGCGTAGAATATCCCCTTTTCGTCTGCAAGAGGTTTAGAGACAAGAGTCTCGCGCATTTTATCGGAATTTCCAATTGTTCAAAACCAACAAATTTTAAATGCAATAAATTTAAATATTTTTCGAGGGCGATAAACACAAAGAAACAAACGTTCGAAAGCTATTTAAGCGACTTAACACACAACATACAACATTCCCAACTCTCACTTCCGTTTGCCGGAATGTGAAAGTGGAAACCGAACAACGGAGACGACGACGACGACGACGACGATGAGTATGAGTCGAGTGAAACATCGGAAAAATCTCTCTCTTTTGTTTTCATAAACAAATCGTTGAGTGTACGTTCAAATTGCACTTGATTTTTAATTGAAACCCAAAACCGACGCACTCCCATACAATGTGATTATGGTGAACAATGTTCTGTTAATTCTCATGTAATTTCGAAATAAATGAATTTTTCCCTTTACGTTTACCGTGAAAATGAGACAGAGTGAACTGAACATGTAATTCTCAGTTTCGTAACATTCAATACGAAATTAGATCGAAGATAACACACTCCCAACGTGAACATATATACATTTGTTAGGTAAATCCAATTGATAACACTGCAACGGCAATATCTCACGTTGCGCACGTGGCAATGGTAATTTTCATTGAAATTACAGTCGATGCAAAGAACCGCATGAACACGTAATGCTTTCCATACAACGGTTCAAATTCTTCCGCACCCTTTTTCTCTAATGCATTTACAGTGTGCTAGGCATTTTGACTGACGGTGTCGTTCTTCGTCGTCATCGTTGTCGCGAGGATAAAGTAATCTGATGTAATCTTTTTTCCCATTTCATACTTTTGCTTTGGCTGTCGTTGTTTGTGCTATGAATACAAAAATCATTTTCATCATATTAATCAAACAAATTGCACGCACTATAGCGACAGACAGGCGGCGGCGGCGGTCTGTGTCTGTCGCTCGCTCTTCTCTCTTCTCTCAAAATGTATAACAATATGTTCGTTCAAATGGCTTAATTTTCAATAAAAACGCGTGACGTTGCCGAAAAAAAAACACCTCTCCTTCTGTCTCTCAATTGTCGTCAATTCGTCAATTTTGAATATGTTCAAATTATTTCAATTGAAAGTGCACTGACGGTGCGGTGACTGACTAATGCGTTACCTTGGTGAACGATGTGCCGTGTTTTGATGTCTCTGTCTATGAAACCGAAATCGACCATGTATAAATTATTGGTTTCGAATTCCCACAAATGTGTACGCTGTACGCACATTTGAACACCGCCCCTGCCACGTGCTGACACACCGAAATCAATACACACACAGTGAAGATAGCAATCCTCATGCGTCGCACTAATGCCAATTCATTAGTTGCATTTTAAAATGTAGGGATGTTTGGGTTTTTCTGGCTTCTCTGCCGATGAATTCGATGCATACAAATTAAATCACATTCAAATAAAGGCAAACAACTCGTAAAACAGCGCGTTTGAATCGCAAAAAAGGACCCACCACGTTATGTGAAGTGCGCCTGTTATAGAGCAAATCAATTGAGCCACTCTCCCAAAACCCATCTCTCTACGGCAGCATCCAAAACAGCAAACGCCATGCATTAAATTTAATTTGCAAACTTTGATTTTGAAGTTGTAAAAAGGTTCGTGTTTGCTTTTCACTTTCCACGAAATGTGAAGCCACTGATGAATACCACACTTTTTGCTTCGCTCGAATTCCCCACTTTTTCCATAAATCGAAACAAAAATCCAACTTCTGCTTTTTTGGCCGATAAACAAACACACTATACATAAATTGAGTGGTTTTTTTTTTTGCTTTCGGTAGTGGTTTCAAACTCTTTGATGAGCTATTTGGATTAAATGAATTTCCCTAGATATCAATAACAAAGATTACAATTTTGCGGCATTTGCTTGGAATAGCAACATGTTTTTTTTTGCGATGCAAGAATTCTCAAAATTGGAAAGCGTCTCCGTTGCGCTAGATGAACCACAATTTAAATAGCTTGCTAAATAATTGCTTTAATTTAATTTCATGTGCAGTGCATTGATAATTGGCTCGAAACAATCAAATTAACTCGTAATAACATCATCGGGGCAGATCAATTAATTACACAGATTTCTGAATGCGAGCAAGCGAACGAGCGACTATGAGTGTGTGTGTGTGTCGAGGGAAATGAGAAAATTAACTTTGTTGGTGATGCCGTGTATCTTGTTACTAGTTGAGCGTCACCGGTCTCCTGACAAATCACCATGCATACAAAACACAGTGTGCCGTTGATATTCTCCATAGCCAATTAGGATTTCTGTCACCGTGTTTCGGTGCTGTTGTGTCGTCGTTCGTCGTCGTTGTTGCTGTCGTTGTTAAATATGCCGCCAGCTGTTTGTATTTTATGGAGCCGAAATCAGTCTGTGACAGCTTCTTTTTCTTGCTATACGACAGACCTGCTATTCATGTATTCATTGTCGTTTGTATGATAGAGCAAATGCCTCTTCATACATGTCATCTATATACATGGCGAATTCAACCGCAAAATTACTTTTGAAAAATGCAAACGAACATGTTGCCATATTTCACCGACAAAAGCGACGCGAACACAAAAACCTGAAACGCAATATTCATTTTGCCATAGGCAAATTACATACACACACACACAACGCATTTCAACCGATAATTTTGCATTGCTCCTTCTATTCATTTTCAAAATCGGTTTGTCTGCACGTTCAATAGCAATGCGCTTTTTTGTCCTCTATCGCTGGCAGCTTCGTTTTACAGACAGTATCATCTACACGCACACACACACACACATTGTTGACATTGAATGATGAATAATTTCGAAATTGCTGCGATATATAGTCGTCGTCTTTTTACTCCTCAATCGATCCATTCTGTAAACAGTACAATTCAAACGATTTCAAAAGCAACAGCTTTTTTTTCGATTCATGGAAATCTGATAGATTCCAATTAATCTCGTGCCATGCTCATCGTTCCCTCGATCTCACTAAAATCGCTCTTGTTTGCATCCATTTTTGGATCAACGTCAGCAACAACATCAGATGGGATGTACAATGTACGTCATATACATGTGAAGGTAGTGCAAATAAAAGCAGAAAAATTCCTGGAAATTCTTTCGAATTTGTATCCTTGTAAATGTTGAACATTTTAAATTGTTGAGAAACGAGTCGATTTCCGGTACGGCATTTACTTTGTTTATCTTTCCAAACTTATGAGAAAGACTTTCACTGAACACGATGACTTTGGAAACTGATGTTTTAGTTTTAAAATGGGTTTCGAGTTTCATGCATTGCACACATTCACAAGAGCATTCGATTTTGTCTCTCAGCCATCGATTTTCGAAATTTGTCGATTTTGCGTCACATCAAATGAAACTAACAAAATATTGTTGAGAAGCAAATATTGACTTTTGGCCAAAAATACCAACAGTCAATAAATTCTTAATGCCATTTATCATGCACATGTTGAACTAATTTCGATTCAAAGACGAAATGCGCTCACGTATTGGCCACTCAGACAAAACACAACATGTGCTGTTTGCGATGGAACACAGTGAATTCGGTCGATTTGCTCACATTACATTCGATGCATACGGAAGCTTTTTGAATCATCCTGAAATCATGCTGTAATCATGTGGCATCCGCTCGAGCCGGAACATCTTAATGATTTTATTATACAGGCATATGTGGATGTGTGTGTGTGTGTGTATCATGTCGAAATTGATGCGGCAGTAAATGATCAGGATTGATAAAGTTTTTTTTCTTCTACTTTGCCATGAACTTTCATCGTGTATCCAGACCATTCTTCATCGGCTACGGTCATGTGCGGAAAATCGAAATAGCATAAATAGCATTTGTGCGTGCTGCCTGAGCGCAAGAATGTTGCGCAATAATTAGGTCAAGCGGGTTGAATCAGATTTTCTAAACGATGATTTTTCTCGCTCCACCCATCATACACACACAATTCATTTATGCACGTTCAACGTTTCGCAATCACGAGAGCACACATACGTTTTTGCGTCTCATGTGTGGTCGAATTCATGTTTATCTGATTAGATATCAAAAGGATGCGACGAGTGTGTACGATGAACACGATACAATGTGTTTTTAGCATGTTAATTTGAATTATTCGTAGAAGGCCATTGTTGGTGTGGAAGTCGACTCATAATTACGACGTCTCACATTTCATTCGTTCAATGTTGATGTTGGCTGTTGTGATGTTTGATTGCAAATGTGATTGCCGGTCGGTTGGTTTGGCTTTGAGCGAGCATGCTTTTAATTTGATTTTGATGCCCGAGTGCGTGGTCAATTAGTGTGCTTTTTTTCTGTTCACTTCACTGCACATCACAACAGACAGACAGCAGAAATTCCATTCATCTCATCTGAATACACTTTCACTCCAGACGATTCATTCCGTATTCGGTCACTGGACAACAAAAGCTAAGCAAATGTAGCACAAAACTGCGGGCCAATTATATTTCGTTGAATGGTCAAAGTGAACCAGATTGCAACTTTTCATTAAAATTTTGATCTAAAACGTTTCATTGTTTTTTGTTCGCATCTAAATAATGGGCTTTGTCATCATGTTTCGATGACAAGCTTATTATCACATTGCTGCAAAAGATAAAAGCGTTCAATGATTTCGCAGCTCATTTGGAATTAGTTCGGTGTGTTTATGCGTGTCTAATTCCTGTTTCGCAATTCCTTTGTGTGTCTGTGTGCGTACACCGTACACACAAAAACACACATTTAATGCGCTTATTTGGACATTAATTCGCTACGCTTTGTGTCGTCAGACTTTCTCTCCCATTCCGTTCGTGTTCTTTTTTAGCATAAGAAAGTTTCACAGTCTGCTGAAATGTCGCCAAACACATTGAAAGAAGCGCAGATGTTTCGATTCCTTTGAATTTTCCTGGAATCGAGAGACACAGGCAACGAAAATTAATACCAAAATGTCCGTGTCACTTGAAAATCGAAAGAGCGTAAACTTAGAGGGGAAACAACCGAAACTTTCTCCCCATTCACAATTCCAGTTACAGTTAATTTCTGAAAATGCACACAACAGAAGAGAAAACAAGAATGCCAATTGCTGTCTGTGTTATTTACTATTTATATTTGATTTTCGTATAGGATCAAATAAATAGCGACACAAATGGCGTTCGTGCTGTTACATCGAAAGTGAATTGGCTTCAAAGGACTCGCTCATACCAGCCGTTGCCGCCATCGCCCGTAGCAGACGATGGTTTGCAATGAACGAAAGCATTTTGCAAAATGGGCAACAGACTGACTGTCGTCGTCGTCGTCAACATTTTGCTATCGAAACTCATGCCATCGAATCGAAACACAGAGAGCACCAGAGATTAAACTCTCCAGATTCACTTAAAAGCAAAAGCATTTCACTATCTACTATATACACAGTATAATCGAATTCAGAGGCTCCGGCGGCTTCTATTTTTATTTAATACTTTGCGGTTTTTCTCTCCCACTCCAACGTTTTATCCTGCTAAGTCGCTTGGTTGCTGCTGTTAAACGTCGTCATATGCCAATGCTTTTCGGCTCAACTGATTTAGTGTATGTGTGTGTGGCATCGGCGATCTTTGGCAATATTGTGTCTATAATTTCCGGCAATGTTGGTTTTTGTAGGATTTTGTTTTGATAATAAGCATTTGGTCCAAGCAATGGCGAGGGGAGACGACAACGAACCATCGACGACGACGGCGAACGAACTGGGAAGATGTGAAAGAACAAAGCAAAGAACCAAATAACAGCAAATATTTTTATTTTTGGTCGAAATTAACAATTTAACAGATGACGTTGGTTGTGGATGTGGATGCCGTTGGCCATAATTGCGGTCTCGTTATTACAACCGAAAAACATACCCGGAAATGTACGGCTATCGATGTTCTGCTGCGGTTTTTACTAATTGTTTTCTTTTCATTTACAAAGTTTCTTTTTCTTCTTCATTGAGAAACAAAGTGCAAATTAAATCTTCACCGAAATTAAATTCGAGGCCTTTCTTTCGACATACGATATTGGTGCATATTTTGAATTGGGAAACTGAAATGTTTTTGTCTACTAACTATTATATTGTTTTCTCTTTTCATAACAATTTATCTGCTTTATCTATAGTCTCACTCCTTGGTGTTTGATTCATAAGATGGAGGCGCTTGATGGCTGCACCAAATCATAGCTCATGTTTTATGTATATTCGAGATGCTCGTGTGTGTATGTGGTGGATTTTTTTTTTGTATCTTGTCTTGTTTTTTCTACACAAGATTAAATATTGACAAACTGGTGTTACGATCAAAATATTTGCTATCGACAAACTGAACGCCGCCTTTTTTTGTTCTTTTTTTCTCTGTCTCATGTAACCGATATCATGCTTACTCTCTATCCACATTTAAAAAAACGAACCCAGTGAAGGATCTATTCAACATCGGGTTTGCTCTATTTATTTAGAAAATATGAAGCACACACACCCAGCGACTGTCTTACGATGTATTTACACTCTATCAAATCCGCATATACAAAATCGACAGTTTACGATTTATTTAATAAATATTTATAAGAAATGATATGGGAAGTTTGGTTTGTGCTTTCGATTGGGTATTGTGTTAAAAATCGATTTGGCACTTGATTTGATGGATGGAGAGAGAGTTAGCTAGAACGTTCCCAGCATCGATTAGGATTTTTCAGTGTATTTCTTACATCGTTTTCGTTGTCGTTGTTGGATAATAAAATATCGTGCCGAATGAAAGTGTAGCACTTCATCCTGAATAAATATTGTACGCCAAAAGGAAGGACCGAATGTTATTCTCCTTTTATTCCTTCCTCCATAAACTATAGCTTCTGTTTTTAAAAGTATGCGCTTTACGTGCTCTATCGCCTTGAATGTGTCGGAGACTCTAGTAATCATTTGCTTTTATTGAATCAATACTCGCTTTTTTATTTGCCATTCTGTAAACGCTAGGAGCACATAATCTTTGCTTTTTGTCTGGTGTGGAATGCTTCATGAAAAAAAAGCTCGAAGCAACAAAAAAGTAACACATACACCAAACAAGGCAGACATTGTTGACATTTTGTCGCAGAATGTTGGAAATGCAAAGAAAAAAAGGCCACCAAATCTATTAAAAATTCAATGGAAATGTTTCTTTGTGTCACAAATTTGGCATCGTAATATCTTTTCGAATACAGACGCAGTGAATAGCGTACAAGTTATAAAAATCTCGTTCTTTGAACTTGAAAAAAGGGGAAAAAGAGTCGCATACCATTTCAATGTTTCGCATACTGAAAAAAATTGGCTTTGATTATCATAGTTCCGTTTTTTTTTTCATTCGAAAACAATCCAACACATTCTTGAGTAGCTTTAACATGGCAACAGACTGGAATTACGTTAAACGATTGTGTGTGTGTGTGTGTAACGTATTTATGGAAATGAAAGGAATTGTTGATGCGATAAATCATGTTGTGTGTCGACAACATGCACTTGAGCAACAACTTAAATCACTTTTCTGTCATGCCGTTGCTCAACTCCGAAGTGCATCCGGTGCTAAAATTTATTGGTATAACCGTATTCACTGGATCATGTTATAGAGGCGCACAGCTGGTTATCTTGTTTGAATTGTTGGTCGATAAGAGTCAAAAACTAAAAACTGTGAATGTAAATAATTAGCTGATTAGACGAACAACATGAAACAAATTGGAAGTAATTATGTTGAGCGAGCTCAAGGAATGCCAAAGCGAATCTAATGGTAAAGTAAAAGACTGGCCACCATTTATGGAAAACACCATTTTGATTAATTTATGAAGTTTAATAATATCGTGCTGTGTTCTATACATAAATTATCGCATATGCCCAAGCCCAAGCTCTCATCACTCTTCGCTCCCCCTCCTTGGTCATGCTTACCGGTAGGGAGGCGAAAGGTAAGTTTAATCAAGACTAATTCACGGTTTATCAGTCTGTTTATCTTAAAAATGAAATCATCGCTCAACAACGATAACGATAAATGTTATGTCACTCGGAATGTGGGGACGGTGCCAGACACTTACTCACTAATAGACTTCGAGCACGGAGTCGCAGCGACGAATAAAAACGTAGCTGTGTGTACACGGAATCGAATCGCAAACACAGCAGGATGCAAAGCACACAAAATGATAAGGTGGGCATTCATATTAAAGCCGAAGAAACGACGAAAATGGATAAAGATGAAGAAACATATTTTTATTTACATCTGGCATAATTTTTTGGTTTTTTTTCTCGTTTGCTCAAGTCATGTTCAAAGCCTAGTTTGATGTTATAATTCATAGCGGCGAATATAATGACTTAACGACGTGACAAAAATGCCAAATACTTTACGCGGGTGCACGACAATGATATGAAGGACGACGACGACGACGACGATGATGAATTTCCATCATGAGTATATGCTCCTGAGTCGCTTGACGGTGGCAATGGTGAAATATTGTCGAGCTTCATATAAAAAAGTCGAATTAATGGCAGCGAATAAAGCATATCTTATTATAACCATTGATGTCTTGATAAGCGAACAATTTTCACGCGTTTCGAGAGCGAAATAAAAATACCCGGCATGCAAACGAAATGGGAGCAGTAAAAAAAAATTTCGAATAAAAACTCCAGAAGCAGTATCATTGGTATATAAAAATTATCATCGGCAACTTTTTTTTCCGGTTGCTTCGTTTGTGCTCACACATTTGTCAGCTAGGACTTTCGATGAAAACTTTTCGAATCCATCCGGTTACGCACTACGCGCAACAGCGTATGACACAAAAATGCCATAAATTTTAATTTATTTCTAATCCAAATTTGTTAGGAGTGTACGCTTGTCGTGTAACTAGTCTTATTTTTTGAATAAATTTTTCATTGGCCGCATTTATCACCAGCCATCGTACAATTTGTGACCGGCATTTCCAGAGCATCGACAACAAATCAGCTTCGGTGTGTTAATGAGAAAAGTTTTTTTTCTGCCCGGTGCAAAATAAATGCAATGGGAGTTTTCCATTAAATTTGCCGTCGAATCGATTTTCATCCAATTATACTGAGCTCACCTACCAATTCATTAAATACAAGCAAACCAATTTGGTGTGTGTTCGATGCTTTTTGGAAGGCAGGAACCAGCTGAAATATATGTATTGATGTAATCCAAAGCAGTTTGCCGGTTTTTCCATGATTCGATCAACATTGTACGCTCGGATATGCCCTCGCTTCGATTAGTTGCTAATAAATTATGTGTCAAACTTTTGCATCGTCGTCGTCGTCCGAATTCAATGCAACTAAAATCCTGGCTATGCAACACCAACAGCGAATACAATTTCAGCCCGATAGGTTATCTAGTTTGTAATTCAACCGATGAATTCATTTACCGGATATCCACTTCGTGTGCATTCATTATGAATGGATGTTGTGTACAAAAGTCTATACTGTACACTGTGTCACATCCGTCGGCTGCAATCTCTGAAAACTAATGAAAACCCACTGCGTCCATAAAGACAAATCAAACAAGCCAACTGATGCTTTTACATTGCAAAAATGACCATTGAAAATGGGACAAACTACAATTTGGTTTAGTACGCGGTGTTTTTGGGGTTTGTGAATGGCACCATAAAAAAAACGTCTTCGCATTTGTAATTACGTGCAATTCAACTGAATGCGTATGGGATGTAATACAGGGTGTTTTTTGTGGTAACCGATGTTTTTTTCCAGAAAAAATGGTGAAAATCAAAAAATTCTTTAGTTTTTGTTTATTTTTGGTAAATTTGGACTTGTACAATTTGTTCGGTCACCTTTTAGCACAAAAATTTTGGCAAGGAGCCGGCCTTGGCCCATTTGGCGTAAAAGTCAAGTTTTTGGGCATTTTCGATTACTTCTGCAAATATTATGACCGATATGATGAATATTTTGCTTCGGATAATGTTTTCGAGAGCTCTTGGGGACCTAAACGTGTTGTTCTTAGTTTTTGGTTCAAGGCTGGTATTCAAAAACCAGCCAGAAGACGTCGAACACTAATGCTCAGTTATTGGCCAAAATCGTCATTTTTTGTAATTTTTCAAAATTGGACGGTTTGCGGCCATTTCGTTCATAAAATCTTCGGTTTTTCGCGCTGATTATTGAAAAAAACGATTATTCGGTTCGAAATCTTCAATTTCTGATTGCAAAAAACATGACTCATCAGCTAATAAGGCCACAATGGCCGAAACTGGCAGTTTTTCGAACACGCGGGCCTATGGCCATCACATTTGACACAAACACTGCACTGTGAACGACTTTTTTTTACTCAAAGGCTTCCCACAAATATCGTCTGTAGCTTTAGTTGCATGATAACGACTGTTACGCTCTTGTTCAGATGAAACTGAAGATGTCGAAGAACTGTACTGAAATGCCCAAAAACTGGACTTTTACGCTAAATGGGCCAAGGCCGGCCCCTTGTCAGAATATTTGTGTGAAAAGGTGACCAAACAAATTGTACAAGTCCAAATTTACCAAAAATAAACAAAAACTAAAGAATTTTTTGTAAATTCACCATTTTTTCTGAAAAAAACATCGGTTACCACAAATAAAAACACCCTGTACATTTTGAGCTTTTCTTCCTGATTTCGAATGCCGTTGTTTGCATTACTTTCACCATCAAAATGTTTATATACACCACCAATTGCCGATTGAAAAGCAAAAAAAACGTCCCCAGCGAAAAACTTTGTCCACAAAACCGATTTTTTTTTGTCAAACTGCATGTAGAATACCATTGAAACAAACGAGCAACTGCTAATGGAATTAGTATTTCAATAGTTGATCCCTTGTTATGGGCACTGAATAGAACAGGAAATGTTTCTCATTTTGCAAACTAATTAAATAAATAAAAACCGGTGACGCGTGCGCTACTCAGTTTATTCATGAATTTTTGGAATAACGAACGTATGACTTGCAAAATTCGATGCAAAAAACCAATCCGTTGACTACGGCCCGTAGTCGAGCATGGTTAAAATTAATTATGTGCAGGATTGTTGTTTTGGTCTGCATAGTGTGGCGTTGCTTCGATATGAAAAACGCTTTTTTCCGATTACTCTTAAGTTGGCAAACTGAAACTACAAACTAAAACGCCGGCTTTCTCTTTGTCACGAGTGTGACTATGAATTTGCATTCCGCTGAATCAGTACGACCTGAATCTCAGACTGGATTCAGTGCGCTTGCTAATCGAGGGGCGAATCACTCTAAAGTAATTTGTAATCGAGAAAGTAATCGAGAAAGTAATTTACGTGTAAAAATCTCGATTACTTTTCAAAAGTAATCGAGATTCTTACACGTAAATTACTTTCTCTATTACAAATTACTTTAGAGTGATTTGCCCCTCGTTGCTAATGGTATCTAAATCGGATCGCAAAATATTGAAAAGCTGACTTCACTAACAGACGCTGACCGAAATTCTATTTCAAACTCTGCACATCTACCATGCTTGAATATTCGATTTCTGTGACTCGGCAATAAAACCATTTTTGCTATTTCGACTCATTTTGTGACAGCACGAATGTCCGACTACATTTCTCATTGAAAATCACAACCGAATCTCGAAAAAAGAAAATGTTGAGAATGAGGAACGTAGTTGCCGGAGTGCGGGATACGAAGTGAAAGTGCAACATCCATCTATCAAACGCCCCGCCGAAACATTGAGTTTGCTCAGCCACCGAAACAGATTCAGTCAGTTTTCATTTGCTGGATTGGGACATTGGAATCATATAGTGACGAATCAACATTAGTTTTCACCCTATGAAACAAAGAGCCGGTACATCATACTTTGATGCATTGTATTGCATTTTTTAGGGCTGATATTTTATGTAAGTTGTAATATTGAATTTATATCATCTTCAGAGAGCTAAATGTCCATTCCAAGTGCTTCGGATTTAATTTATAAGTCCAAAAATCTTGTTTTTATCGCTTAAAATACTTCAGTTTTAAGAATAGTGGCTTGTTCAAGGTGCTGTTCAACTTTAGGCTAGTTCATTGAAGTGAATTACAAACACTGTATCTCGTAATCCAAGTAAAAATGGAGAAATGAAGGACACACATTTGTGTTGTGTTATTTATTGTTGACCCCGGCAGTCAATTTTGTCGATATTACAATATTTGTTGATGTAAGCAAATGTTTTGTGATTGTTTCAATATATTTTGGGATTTTGTGAAACATATCAAAGCATTGAATACTTTTTTTTTACTTTTAGGCATACATCACATTGATCCCATGACCTGAAAATTCCCAAAACGATAATAATGAAGTCCTTTAGTCGTGGTCTCTACTAAAAATTGATTTAATGGCCAAGGAAAAATAAAAAAACACTATGAGCGTATGGGTTCCGAATCAAGAATGCAATATCCGTTTATCAAATACCCCACCAAGGTGTTTTTTTTAAGCCAATGTAATGTTTCAAGACAATTCTTGACACAATTAATAAGTAGTATAACACAGCATAAATACAATAAGCACTTGGTGAAATAGGCTCAATCCGGCACATACCAAAACTAGAATTGCACTTAAATGGTTGTCTTATTATTTCCTGCAATGTTTCGATATACTCTTCGATTCGCCTCTTCGGTTCAATATCATGTGAATCACTAATTTCGACAGCATTCAATGTCGGCTTAAAACAAAATCGCCCAGTAATAAACTCAAATCGAATGGCATGGTTTAAGACGATGTAATTTTATTTATTTTTATGTTTGTGCATCATGCAATTTAGATAAATTGATGGGTCTATTATATTCTTGGAAAATAATTTATTACAAAAATGCCAAACTATCAAGAAAATATCAATGACGCAACGAAAACAACAACACAGTCAAACTCGTAGTATTAAGAGGTTTAGCCATGATAAAGAAAAATTGGATCCTATTTGAACGTAGAGAGGAGTTTTATTCCGAGGGGGAAAATCGAAACTAGGTCTCCGTATTTTCATTCGCAAGACTCGTTCAATGCTCATACCGCACATCAATATTTTCCAAACAAATGCACTTTGAGCAATGACGTAGTCTCTCTGTTTCAAAATCCAGTGTGGCAGCAGTGAGTCGTTGTTGTCGACGGCGGCGGCGGCGTCATAAATGTATTATATTATGTCTATTTGTCTGTATTAGGCTGAATGATATTTTTTTGTTTTGTTTAGTTGATTACTTTCCTTGCCATTGATGTCAAAGACACCCTTTTCTCATGCGCATCGCTAACAATCGTATACATTTTCCAATGTTCTACTATTTCGTACATTTCTCTCTCTCTCTCTCTCCCTCATATACATGTGTCTATGGAGAAAAATTGGTTTCATCTTTTTTAGAGATAAGCACAAATGCACTCGGCAATAAAACAATGTTTATTATGGCTTGTTGCTTGCAAATTCATTCAAGTTAAAGCCAGTACAGACAATGACACAAAACATAGCGCGCGGTCGGGTTTTGCCTTGGCACAGTTGTCTACCGACTCTGAGCAGCGAAAATGTACAATAAAACGCATGTATCTCAGTGGCATTTGGTATCCATCAAACCAAAATTCGGTATGCATTTACCGTACGTTGAACTTCATTGGATATTCTAAAAGCATATTTTGCACTCTGCTGAATGAATTTACATTTTTTTTTTGCCAAAATATCTTTACTCTATCATGGAGAGTCTCTATGTGTATCTGTTGAGATGAGCGGTGACAATGGAAAAGCGATGCGAAATTTCAATGGCAAGCAATTTGCCGTCATTTTCGGCCAAAATATCAAATGGAAGTTACTTAAATGGAATCAGATTGTCAGAGCAAATACAGAACAGTAATGGCAGTTCAAAAATGATTTTTCTTTCCCGATGCCGACATTTCAAACATTCATACATCCAATGGTATACACGCCACTCCCAACGGCTCACGAATAGAAATTTATAGTTCGTTCGACAATAAAAATTTGCATAAATTTTTCATGGGATTTTATTTGCGTCAACGGAAATCGCTTTCGCTTCAATACAATACATATGGGCTCCACCATATTTGGCGATGACAAAACGAAATGTGAATTGGCGCGAAAAGTGTAAATCATTGACAAATTTGAAGAGAGAAAAAAACACGTTGAATTCAGTTGAATTAGAAAAAAAAACTGCGAAAGGAAAATGACAATTTCTCTGTTTTTAATGTTGCTTTGCATTAATGTTCATATTTTATATTTATAAAATGTGTCATTTTTTCATGTTGCTGTCCTTTCTTCATTTTTGTCTCTTTTTCTCCGATTCAATTGACATGTGATACGAAATGAATATTTTTTTTTTGCACAGATCACTATGTGGATGTATATTCAAACCATGCCCCATATTGTGATGGCTTTTTGGTAACGTTTCTTCTACAGCTCAATGTGTACGTGACTCGGGATGAAAAGGCTAACGACTCTTTTTCGTACATTTTTGAAAAGAGATTTTTCTAACAAAAAAATATTATTCCGTGAATATTACTTAACAACGAAATGAGCATTTGCACTGGAAAAAAAATCCATGAGATGAAAGTTGAATCCTTTAACATGAACTTTGTTTTTAGGACCAAAATACATTTTTCATTTCGAATCGTGCTTCTGGTGTCCGGAGTTTTGTGTTTTTCGAAAGCAGGTCGTACGGTGTCAGTAATAAAAATGCGTTAATGATATAAAAGGGGCTAATTTAACAATGCCATAAAATCCTTTTTTTACACTCCGCTTAATTATACCTGAAGCCGACTCATATGAATTTATGCATGAAGCGTGTTCTTTTGCCAAGCGACTCTTGTAAATATTATGCAATTAATTATGTAATTTACGCTGTTGTTTAGCCAGAACTTTGCGAGTGGGTGTTTCAGAACAAAAATTACATTCTAGTCAGCTTTCAAATTTGTATACACCGATTTCTTACTTTCTACCTTGTCCAAGATATTTATTTATTTTCTCAAACAAAAGTTTTCGTATAATCTCGGTCGAAAGAGAGAGTGAGCAAAAATTGCTTTACATTTTATATTCAAGTTACGTTACGTTACGTGTTGGTCATTTAAAATTCATATTTAGACGATGTTGATTTTTGGACGTTGATTAACAGTTTGTAAATAACGGCAAACAAAGCTCGTTGTGATTACAGTCAAAAGTTGGATGTTAGTCGGTGTCATAGAATCGATCGATTTCCGGTGGCTTTTGTACGTATTTCCAGTTACCCAATTTCAAGCGATTAAATGCCTGAATACACGCCTCCTTTGCATCCTATGTATGAAAAATAGAAACGGTTTACTCTACGAAACAGCTCGTTGATCAATTTTCCACTGTATAATACACAAACCTGGTAGTCTTCAGCCATTGCCTTTTCATTTACGTACAGCAACTTATCGGGTCCACGGGTGCGATCGATGTCGGGCAATTTCTGTTTTATGTTCAAAAATTTATGGAAAAGACTTCG
The DNA here is from genome assembly GCF_009176505.1 of Sitodiplosis mosellana. NCBI lineage: Eukaryota > Metazoa > Arthropoda > Insecta > Diptera > Cecidomyiidae > Sitodiplosis > Sitodiplosis mosellana. Next base: position 6,261,137 of record NW_022595244.1, read on the forward strand.
TTTTGACAGCCGCGAAATGCCAATGTGGTTTTTCAATTTGCCCGTTTTCGATTCAACTTCTTCGACACGGTCGCTGCCTGTAATCCAATTGTATGAATACGCCGGCGCTCCATGATGTGTACTGCGATGGCCCGATTCAGTGAATGCAATGTGCGGTTTATTATGATAATAAAACCGCGGTAAACACCCAATTGAATTTTCGATTCGACCGTAAAATGAGCTGAAAGTGAGTGAGAGCACGAATTCAATGACGCCATTCAAGACACACACACAAAAAAAAACGGTTTAACGTTGTAACAAATTTACTGTGTAATGTGGTCTTTCGAAAGTGGCTTTCCCAGGATAATCGAATCGAAGTAAATCGGCTCAATGATTCGCGACAACAATGCTCCTTGAACGCCAACAACGTTCCACCGAGCGATTTTATCCGAACAGGTGATTGTGTAAAGTGGGCGATGCTACGGAAATTTACAATTAAATTAACGATCCGTGAGAAATTGATTTCAGATGAACAATTCTTCGCTACGAACCTGCAAATTACAACCGTTTTGGGTCTCTGACAATTCAGTCAGCTTTTTGTTTCCTTCGGCTTTTTCCACTTTTGCCCGCAGCATACCACTGAAACGAGTAGATAGTATTTTAAAATCCGGCATTTTCAATATTATCGGAAAGAAAAATTATTATTATAGTCACCGATCTGGGTGTGTTGGTGATGCTCCACCACTCCCGAAGGTAGTTGCATCGCCACAAGGACCTTTACTGATATATAAATGCAATCGAATACTTTCTTTCAACTTGATACGGGAGCCAAGTGGTGATGCTTCAAAAATCGACTGATGAGATTTGCCTGCATTGAAAAAAAATACATAAAATATTAATTCAATTTTAATTGTGAATTTTACGCTTGAATTGATTTTGTAATTTCAATATTTAATTGATTTCAGCGTTCAGCCGACATAAAAAAAAGGTAAACGGAATTTCATGAACCTGGTTCGAAAAACATTTCAAGCTGTTGGTAGAAGTAGAACATAAGGCATCGTCTTGCTACGACTTCGGCGTGTGTGTCGGGTAAGTTGGCATCTTGTGCGTAGAGCGCATCGGCGTCGATATTTTTGGTGCCCGTTGAAAGAACAACCACTTTGGCTGTACTTATGTCAGTCAGATCCGTTTGGATAATACCAGCCAAAACGTTGGATTTATTGTGCAAATCGACTTGTTGAGCATGCTTCTGAAAAGCGTCTCTAATCAATCTGAAAATTGAAGAAAATTCTCATTAGAAACAATAAAACCAGAATTCTAATATTTTTTTGTAAAACAAAATTTTAGCGTCTATAAATCCATACTTTTGAATTTCGTTAGCAAAATTCGATGGAAAATGGTCGTTGCGCTTCTGTTGAACGAATTGATTCTCGATGACACAAAGACTTTGGAGTGCCCGAACCGAAGCCAAATCTCGTGCGTGATTTAGTGATGTTTTGCTTGTTGCACTGAATGTTACACCATAGTTCACAGTAACATTGCTTCTATACGAATTTGCATTTGAATCGCAGCTCTCACTGAGAGTGACACCATAAAACAAGCGTTTCAGCAACAGGAACACACATTTTACCGGCGAAATACCGTGGTCCCCTTTCTTTTCTACAGAAACAAGACGAACAAAAAATCTCAGCAAAATTATCGATAGATGTCGCTGATTGCGACATTCACTCAATTGATAAATGTCATTCACGATTTGTTTATATACAAACATACCAGAATAAGAATAATAAAAGAAGAAAAAAAACTTACTCAAAAAATATTGAATTCGTTTGACGTTGTTTCGCGTGCCATTATTGCAATCGATCGGTTTGTTGCCCTTGAAACAGATAAAGGTTTCATGTACGAAATCAGTGGCCGCAATTTTGGCTCTTTTGTCAGCATTTTCAAAGCCATTGCAAGTCGGTTTTGTGTTCATATCGTCTGTCTGTTGAATATAAAATTGGCATTTTTTTGTTTAAATTCTGGATGGATTTTTGTTCTTCATTGTATTCATACCTTGTGTGATGCGATTGAAAAGTTCTGAAAGTCCATGAGCTGTGTCAAATTGAACGAATCGATGTCAATCATAAAACAGAATTGTTGACCTTTGAGTCCTTGTGTGAACCATTCCTGTAGAGAGATGAACAGCACATAGACACTGTCATCGGCAACAGTTTCATTCGGTTGTGAAATTTCTTCGCCAAAAATCTGTGTGGTTGTTGTTTCGATGAATGTTTGGAATTTCTTTTGATGGTTCAACACAATTTCACTAAATCTGTTGTTGCACTGGAACAGTGTGTTTATGTCATCGCTCATAAATTCTTCGTACAATTCAATGGCCCGTTTGAGTTGTGTTTTCTTCGCATAGAATCGTTTGTACAATTGGATGCAATCAAATTTGATGAGATTTAATGCGATCGAAATTTGCTTTCGATCAGTTTTCGCTTGAAATGCTGCCATTGCAACTGGAATTGTTTGGAGAAGAAAAAAACTTGTATCCAAATAAGATGTATTTACTTCGAAGCGGCACACTCAACTGAGTCTCGCATACGAAACTTGCTTGTGTTGCGAATTTGAAGAGAGAAAAAAAACTATCACCGCATCAATGTCTGTACATGCTTCAACAGCGGCTGTTCAAGCATACCAATACAATATAGCGTGCTGAGCTCAGTGTATATGTGTGCGTTTGTTTATCCGTCGTATTGTATTCTGTTTTCAGTGGAATAACAAACGGGCTACATTGAAATTTGATGACTAATTGAAATGCTTATGCGAACGAAGGCACGTTGAATAGCTTCAAAACGGAATCGCCAACAACGAAATATACAAACGAATCCATACCGTTATACTCAAACTGAATTTTTGTCATTTCGTTTCTGATTTGTTATTATTGAGCAAGACTATCAGAAAATTTAGACTGCGTTCCGCTTGATGTGCTGCATAAACACAAGAACAGCAAAGAAAACAGTCGATGAAAGTCCAAAGTGAGCAATACTTAAAATAAACACCGAAAAACCGAGATACGGAATAAATACAGACAACAATTTAGCTGAAGAACTTTGCTCATGCCACATGTATTTTCATGAATTCATTTGAAATTCCCCGAGCTGAAGTTCAGTATCTGTATTTTTAGTCATAATTTCCAGGCGACGAACGATGCTATACTGCAAAATGCATACTTTATTTCTTCACTTGCTTCCACTTATGTCTTCATGTTCATTTATTTGGTTAAACAGCGACGAAGAGTTTATGTTTTTTTCCCTGTTCCAAAGCGAGAAACTTGTAAATGGCTTGAGGATAAACTGAAATTGCTGAAAACAATGGAACACATGAAAATAAAAACAACACATCATTCCGACAACAGAAAAAAGAGCGACAAAACAGCAACAACATTGGGATTGAGACTCGGGAATTCCGACATTTAAACATCTGTGAGCATTTGTTGCCGGCTCCATGCTCCGACACTGTACGGCTACATCAATTATAAATTCACGAATATTTTTGCATTGTTAATTTGAAATAAATCTAAATACGGTGGAAGAGAAAAAACATGCTACGCTAAATGGAATAGGATTAAAAAGAGTTTTTTGCAGTCGACTGCGATTCGTTTTCTGTTGGAAGAACAGCAACAGAAAGCGTAGTAAATTTTTGTTTGTTGACGGGAAAAACCGCGACCAAATATCAATTGTGAACAATTGAAACATGTGCATCGAAACTAGCGATTGCTCTTAAAATAGAATTCATTGATAAAAATGCGACACGTTTAATTGAATCAAATCGGGAACAGGAACAAATTCCAAAAAAAAACAACACCATCGAATGCGGTAGTTGTGTGGCACACCGGCCAAAACTCACATCCAATGTGTGCAAACGTTTGTTTGCCCGTGTGAATGTAGTAGGTGTAAAGCAATTCCACACAAAAACTAAAACAATAAAATCGGAGTACAGCGGCCGAGGGAGATGTTTCGACGAATAAAAAGCGAGAAATAGAGAAAAGTGAGAGAGAGAACTTTATTGATGCTGATGTCTGGCAACTGGACATTGAATTAACAACACAACAATGCACTTTATTATTTGCGTACGCGTTGCGACGTGTATGTTGACGCTTCGTTTGACTACACACATTTACTCAACTGTCTACATACTTTCCCTCTTTTCTGTTTTGCTCTCATACTCATCGGCCATTCGTTCGCAATGCGTCCAATATATGAATTTATGAAATTCGTTCAGTGTTGTTTAGTTTCTGCCTCCCTTCTTTCGTCTATATTGGACTCGGGAATCAAACGCACATACACATCTATACATACATACACACATGTTCGTCATATCGTCATATATTGCACTGCTTTCTATAATTTGCTCTGCACCGAAATTGCTCTATTCTATGCTGTGGTGATGTTAACAAATGCATGCACGCATTCTTCCAGTTGAACGCGAAATATCTCTCCCCCAAAAAGTAAATATTTCGTTTGAGGGAATTTTAATGGATATGGATGTATGAGCATTAGGCATATAACCATTTGACGGTCCGACCAATTCGAAAAATATGTGTGGAGGCATAAAGCGAGAGTAAAAATAAGTAGTATGATGGCAAAAATGTTTATATATGAAAACCAACAATCTAATTCACATGTGATGAGGCCATTGTTTCTTTTATGAAGTCGAAAATTAGTCGGTGATTTCATACACACCATGCGACTACGCCATACCACTCTATCGATTTCTTTGCTCTTTCTCTTCATCAATTTTCTATTTCATTGGATTTGTTCATTTTGTGGCTGGCCCATAACACATTCGATTGTATTCTTATCAAACTTTCTTACCCTCGCTTATCTGGTTGCCAATAAATTTGATTTAAAATGGCTGCCGACGAGCAACGATACTCGTGCGTAATCAGTGTGCAGTAAAAGTTTTCGCTTCCAATTTGCAATGCACTTTTTTCCGCTGTTATTTATGGGATAAAGTTTGTTTTTGGCCAAAACAAAACGGAGGAAATCAATATTTGGATCGTATTTGGAACGAAATATACGATAGCTGTTGTCATCAACAATGAATTGAATCTTAATGCATAATTCATTTGGTAAATGCTCTATCCTCAACTATCAAAATGATATCGTTTAAACGAAGAATGAACAACACATAAAATATTCATAGTGTGCACTGTGCAGCTCCGAGTATTTTAAGGAAACGCTTTGGATAAATTTTCGATAGAAACGCTATTCGAAAACCACTCGTCAAAGACATGAACAAGCATCGGTTCGGATATAGAAATATGCAAGATAAATATGCAAAGCATAGACGCGTACGGACGACCGTGCGACGAACGTATCAACGGGCGATCGTGCATTGGGAGACGCACGCGTAAGTGTGTGCATGAGTACAGTATACAGCAAACAACGATGGCTCTGGTGATACGTCCGTCACACGGTCATCTGTATGCGTCTATGCTTTGCATATTTATACAGTATAGAACATCAAGGTAAACATATTTCTATGTCCGAACCGATACTTGGACATGAAGCACAAACCATTGTTCTAAATTGCAATCGCATCGCAAATATTATCTCACATTAATTTTGGGCTTGCAAATTGCGAATGAATTAATAAAGAATTCGTTTAATTAGTAGCCGATTTCATTGGAATTTGCGTTCGGCCTATTTTATGAGTGATTTCTAACTGAAAAACTCTGCGGTGCACATCATTCAGCAGCAGATTATACCGAATGAAACGAACAACTTGGCTTTCATTTTATCGACTGATAAATTTAACCGACGGTATTGCATTGTGCTAAGAAATTTCCAATGGATTGCAATCAACAGAACAACAACAATAATTGTTAATTGATTGGACTTTAATATAACCATTGGTCAGAGCTCAATGGTACGCATCCGATCGAATTTTCGAACGCATTTAATTAGGGGATTTCTCTGGGAAAATGCCATAATAAATATTTCATTAATTATTAGCATGTGAATGCTGAATATATTGTTTGTATAGTGAATGGAAAATTAAGTGAATGTTTCCGCAATCAAAATTTGATGTTGGAATTTCGCGAATTGATTTCGCCTGTCTAAACTATGCGAGCATCAAATGTATGGGGGAATGAGAGTGCGGTGTAAAGGGATCTGCGTCAAACAACAATATCAAAGTGTAAATGAAACGCCATAAACGCAACCATGTTAATATTATTGGGTAATAATTTATACATCCAAATTTGAAAACAACCCGTCTCTCCCTTCGCCAACCAAATCATCTTCGTGTGTATGGGGTTGGAGTATTGGAGGTTTTTGTTTTGTATTATATGTGTAATAATTTCATTTCTCCCAAGAAAATTGTGAATCAAATGAGAATACAAAACCGCATATATTCATAAACTCATATGAACTTTGGCATCGGATTTATGTGTGCGCATCCCTGTGAATAGGCACTGCCAAGACGACTCGAACAAATAACGATGATGGAAAAAGATTTTACGCTTTATGTTGGATTCAAGGCGAAAAACATACATACATAATTATACGTATACTAAACACACTCACTCTCATGCCGACTTTGAATAAATCTCGTGCGTGCATAGTTTTAATACTACACGATGAATATACGTATATACCGAGTCTATATCGCATTCGAGTACGATTAGCCCAAGTATAAATTATTGGACGTTACGGTATTTTCTGTTCGTACGTGATATGAATTATGGCAAAGAACAAATGCAACTGACTTCGGTTAATGTGTTCATGTTCTAACTAACTAACGAGACGCGTGCGATTCCTTACCGAACATTTCCATATATACTCTATCTATGGAAATGATGAGAAGCGCTGCGTTGCAGCATTGTTCTCAGCCGTTCCAATGCCAAAACCCAATCCAATGTCAAACTACGGCCTTTTACCAAACTACTCAAGAATTACACAAAGTATATCAATTTCACATTTGATGAAGGATTTGGATGTGCTCACGTAATAAATTCTCTGTCCGTTGACACCAAACTGTCTCGTCAGCAGTCGGGAGACAACAAGAACAACAGATATATATAAACCTAAACAGATATAAACAGATAAACCCAGCATAACTAACAGTCATTCCACCAACACTGAACATAACAAACAAAGATTGGCCCTAATTGGATTCGAATTTAATTAGGATCCTGTTGTACGCGCACTGCATTCAACATATTTTAGCAAATGATTTTCTGGTATTCATCCTCTTGCGCACAGAACAGATCGATAAAAATGAGCTACATACTGAGATTTTCCTCTAGTTTGTGAGATATTATTTATTCGCTCTTTGACGAGTTATACTTCCAAGAATTCGTTATACTGATTTTATTAATTTGATTTTTCAAAAATTCCATAAACGACCACTTTTTGTTTTGAAATTCTTTCTTCGATCATTTTTTTTCTGTTTCAAAGCCATGGCGAAGGTAAGAACAGTGTTCTTTTAAAACAGCGCCTCGTCCAAGTCTATTTTTATCATCCAACGACTTTTTTTAGCCATAACCAATTTATTTAATGGACGTTGGTTTGCGTGCAAAAAAATGTTTACCTACTTTGTTTTCTGATTCGATATCATATTTCTATCCGGTTGAAACCCTTTTTTGACGCAATTAATTTCCAGAGCCAAGACCAAGTTTCTGATTTTAATAACCTTGTTCAGGTGGATATGCGCAGAAAAAGTGTTCTCGTTTCCAATCGAAGCAGTATTCAATGCGGGAACTTAATATTCAAACCACCATCGTCGCCGTCAACAATTATGTATCACATATCAAGCCTTTGTGTTTTGCATGAATGGTATATTATTATTGGCCGGGGCGAAGGTATAAGACTGAAAAATGAGTTTTTGTATGACTTTAGTTGAATCAATGTTAATTAGTTTGCCGTCAGAATTCATAACATCAAACAGACCATGAATACGAGAATATACGAACTTGGAAATATCACGTCGAGGGTTTATATGCGTTGCGTTTGAGCGAGCCATTTTTTCTCTCTCTCTCTGTGTGTGAATCAAATGAAGAGCATATTCTCTGTGCCAATGGCAACGTCATGGAAATTTCATTCCAAGGGTCAAACGCTTCAATGGCAAACTTTTCGAGGTTTTTTCCCCTTATTTTCATTTTCAAGCCTCCATTTGATCAAATTAAGAAAGTGTTTTTCACGACACAAAAAGAGAAAAGGAACAAAAAAGGAACACACTTCACAAAAATGCTGGCGGTTAATTTGAATGAGATCTGAGTTATGTTGGACGAACTAAATGAGCTCGACTACACTTGACCCCGACAAATTTTTACCGGATTTTCGATGCTCTTTTTATTCGATTTTTCCGGTCGTAATTACGTTTCAAGCTTCATTCTTTGAAATGTTCCCGAAATAAATAATCTTGAGATGGGGCACCAGAGAGAAAAAAGCAAAATAAAATGAAAAGAGAAAAAAAATCAATAAAAAATTTGCATTGAAATAAGTAATGTCAATGATGGATCGACAGATGCCCGGCATGAAATCAACATCGAGGCAATAAAATACGATTTCTTTCTCTCGCTTCTGCCACTGAATATTTATGTTTTGTTCAGTATTTTCTTCGCTTGCCATTACTTATTTACATATATATATTTATTTTGTGCCTCATGGTTTTCCACTCGTTCCGCTTTTCCTCTCTCTGTACAGCCGTTTGTCTTGTGTCTTCTTTTTTCTTTATTTGAAAACCGAGAAAAAAACGTCGAAATTCAACGTGACGAAATGTGAATGGAAAATAGAAGCGCCCAGTAGATATTGCCACGCACGCATTCACATACCCAGAACGAAAGCGAAAAGTTTTTCACCCGAAAAACAAAGCAAAAATGTTCGAGAGGCTCAAATTCTCTGGTCTTAAATAAAAACCACAACGTCGCGCGCGCTACTCCGTCGAAATTCGACAACGCTAAAAAAAATAATGGAAGTTATTTGGTATTCAAAGGGCATGAAGCCACCGGGAAAATTGGGATGCGAGGAAAAAAATCAAAAATGAATTTACATGTGCTGTCTTCTTTTTTTCTCTATCTATCTCCCTCGACTCTATTTTATTCTTTTGCCATGCTATTTTTGGATCTGTCAACCCCTCATCCACGCATTGCAAAATGTACGAATGCGTGTGCACACGCGAATAAAAGAGTTCTCGTTTTTCGAATAAAGTTACGGGAAAATATGTATCCAGAAACAGTCTCATGATTGTTACGTGCTCTACTCATTGGAATGTGCAAGCCTCACTGCGTCACTTACATTCCTTTTTATTTCGGCAAATTTTTATTGGATTTTTCTTTCGCTTCTTCCTGCCATCCATTCGAATTTAACTGCCATGCTATAAAGAGAGACACGTTCTCTAATTCACTTGCACTTTATTTGAGCTTTGGAACCGCTCTCATTCTCTCTGATGCAATATCCATCCGGTGCACAAAAAGACCCACCAACAAAAGATTTACAATTTTACCGAAAACAAATCCGTTTACTCTAGCGAAAGAGTCGCTGGAGGCGATAACAACAGGAACATTTTAAAAAATAACATTGAGTTTAAAGTTAAAGAACAGTAGCACAGTCAGGAAGAAATTTCACAAAAATATCAATACCTTTGTAGACATGTGGTGAGAGTGGGAGTAGAAATGTGAATTTTTAATCATTTACCTGGTTTTCCGCAAATATTTGCAATTCGATACACTTTAATGCACGACAAAGAGCTGACAGTGTGCACTGACGTCGAATCATTTTATTTACCGACTAGAAGGGAAACTTTTGCTGGCATTACATTGTTGTTATGAACAGGAGAGTACTGATTCTCTTAATATGCATATTCAAAGCAATTTTTTTGCTAGTTTACTGTAACAAGTTAATTGTTTCGTGTAAACCAGATGTGTTCAAATATATAAATTTCCCATAAAAAAATGAATTTGATTTTCTCGAGTGAAATTCCTGAAAATATATTTAGCATAGCATACTGTATGGTTGCGATGAGATCAAAAGTCTGATTCGATTATGCAAACAAAAAGAGTTGCTAGTAAAAGGAGGTAGATATTGCCCGTCAACTTGATTGTAAAAGGGAGATCTTTGATTTCTTTGAGGTAGTATTTGACTTTAACGATGCTTTGATCACGACTAAACGACAACGGGCGGTGTGGTATATTATGAATGGTGAATGGATTGCTGGAACGTTTATAATTTATATGAATGAACATTTTGCATTCAGAATGATAATAGAATTGAGGAGAATGTAAATGAAAGAAAACCGCAGGCACCGGTGGTTGACTTGGGCGACGTTTCCATACAATATGGCTTTGTTTTTTTAAGGTGATTCGTGTATGTTGTAAGCGGTAAGACTTTCCCTCTCTTTCTCTCTCTCATACACACTCTAACACTGTTGGAAAATTGTTTTGGCAAATGGCTTTGAGAAAAGTTGTGTGAAAACTTTTCAACTTACTATTTGCACGATGGGGCCCATTCAAATACGCTCAATGAAATGATCAAAATTATAGCGCTGAGCAATGGGTGTTTAATTAACTGGCAATTCAGTGATTCAAACATTCAAAAGCGAATTAATCACAAGGAAAACTACTCAGCTTTTGCATGACACTTGAAACATACAAATGAAAGAGGACTCGAACGATTTTGCATTTCGCTTTCGTATATGAGAGTCTGTTCATCAAGTAAATGAAAATGGCTGTTGGCAACCAAAAGCTTTTTGAATTGCATTTTCAATTGGATTGAATTTATATTGCGTCCATATTTGCTTTGATGATTAGCAAAGATTGCATGGAAACTGATCGATATCATGCAGAATGGTTTTCGATAAATCCACTTTTACCGCCCGGCTTCTACCGCTTGGCAAAGTTATCGTTTCGCCAAAAGTTAACTTTGTGTCAACGAGAGTTTGTCGGTTTAAATCACAAAGTTTTCATTTGTGTTTGTATTTGGTGTAAATTTAGAGACTTGAAATGAAGATCTATATAAGAAAGTGGTTATTTGAACCGATTGAACATGATATTATTCAAATGTCTAGGCAGCCATCACACACACAACTACAGGAACAACAAATCTAATTTTGGATTTAAATTTTTATGCGCGCTGTTTTCCTCTTTCGTTCCTTCTTCTTTCTATTTATCGTTCGATAAAATACTGCGCTGCACATAGGAACCGAAGAAGGAATGTCTCGGATATCGTCTATTCCATTTCACAAAAGAAAATGCCCAAAGGTATTCTGAAAATGACATTATCTTTGTTTACAGAACAAAGCGTTAGATATTTTCCTTCTTTTCGTGTACCGTGCACGGTACATTTCTAATGCATTTACTCTCCGAAAACACACGTCGCCTCGTCCCTCATTTTGATGTGTGCGCAGTGCACAGTTTATCGAAAACATAATTTTAACACGCAGCTACGAACATTTTCTTTGTAAAGTTATTGAATTTTTTTTGCTTGTTCTGTCGCTCCGTCGTGTGTTTGTGTTCGCGTTTAACCTTTTTTCGGCTGTCAATGCTGGGCCGTAGCTGCAGTTAGTCGTTCTCGCTAACTCATTGTATTATTTATATCAACAGCATATGCCTTTGCACACAAATTGTTCTTATTTTCTCGAATTTCTTTCGCTTGTACTTTGTGCAACTTCCGAGTTTTCTTTCAAGCCCTTTTGAATGTTCACGATGACTGTTCGACACTTTTGCTCGCATAGAGAAAAGTTATCGCTTTCTTTTTGCTGGTGATGTTGATTTTACTGTACATATTTATGTGATGGCAATGGTATAAGCTCAGTTGCCAGCATGAAAATCACGTTCTCGCTCAAAACCGGAATCTAGTAGACGCACGGGCACACGATAAGGTGCTCCAGAAATATTCTTTCACGGGGATGAAAATTGTATTTGTATTCAAGGTTTTTCATTCGATAAATAGAATTATATTTGTAGCAAAACGCACAAGCAAACAATCACAACGGCAAAGTTGAAACACGCTCACTGTACAAAGAGAGCGAGAAGTGACATCGAGAAGATTATGCAATATTTAAATGGAACAATATGACAACATTGTAACTCGAACCACGGCGGCGACGATGACGACGGTTGCGAAGGCGTTTGTAAGATGCTTGACAAGAGTCCTCCATCCTTAGCCGTTGTTTTGTTTCGTAAATAGCATTTTGCTTCTTGGACAACAAATTAATAAAGCTTGTTTCCACTTTGTAGCACGTTCGCGTTTGGCACTCAACGGTAACAAAGTAAAAATAATTTCTGCACTTCACGCGCATTCGTCAGTTTTCACCTTGTATATAGTGATTTTAGAGTGAGTGCGAGCACTTGAACTTTTAATTTAACGCCGTAGAAAAATTACGATGTCGATCCGTTCGTTTGCTCAAGTTGTCGATAAACGAAAGTGAAGGAAAAATAAATCACGTCCATTGTTAGATGGGAGCAGTTCATTTTCGCATCATGAATCAGCGTGTAGTCATTCAATTTTAATATCGTTTTACGTCCTAACAACGCCGGCTATTCTTGTTGCAATAGCCTTTTGATAATGTACTTTCCCTGCTTTTTCCCGGCTAACGTGCAAAGTAATTATCCACAGGGGAGATTTTTCTGTTTGCTATGTTTGTTACACGCAAATTGAACACCACCATCGCTTTGGCTTGTGTTTGATGGAAAATATGGAAGAATTTTCTGATATTTTCTGATTATTTCTTCTGCTACTGGATTGTGCTTACGGTGGGTACATTTATGTCAGTTTCATCCATCGGACAGTATATCCAAACACGACAGTGTTCGGTACATGGTGCAATTGATTTTTCTTCCTCATGCGTCGTTCAGTTTATTCAGTGGTCACATAAAAATCATGGTCTCTTCGTGTCAATTTGTAGCGCTGCAATTTCATTGTACACACCACACCAACCAAAACGAAGCAGCAAAGGAGAAAAAAAAATGAATGAAATCACACACTGAGGCCACTGTAGTTCCAGCTGTTTATTGAAAATCATGGTATGGATTCATCATCAGCAACTACTTTATGGAGCTATAAAAATCCACTTTCACCACAAACAAAGCGAAACAGAGAAGAAAATCGATCAAACTTTTTTGAAACAATAATTAGATTTCCGTTCGGAGCTATGGCCCGTGCCACAGATATGGGGCGCAAACCGCATATCGGATGCGGTGAACGGAAGTGGGGCTGAGGAATTTATGATGACTGCAAACGTTATTATGTGTTTTTTTTATTTTATTCTTCACATTGAATGACCATCGATGCACATAAAATCGGTGCGAAATCATTTTTTGTTGCTGTTAAAATTCTCGTTTCTTTTCTCTGCTTTTCTCATTCGCTGCTGTTTCGATTTCGATTACGGCTGCTATCGATGGGGAACCACAATTCAGAAATGCGCTCCGTTTTTTTTCTCTTTTCTTTTGAGCAACGATAAATTTTCGGCATTTATGTGTTCCATTGTCAGTGGTTTGAGGCTTCTTATATCGTATGGTTCATGCAAGCAAGTACGATGAATTCATATTGAGAAATGCAAGAGCATTATATGGATCATTTAACATTCGTGCCAGTGATTGTGAATGTGTGTTTTGGTTTGAAACCGCACACAGAGCGAGCGGGCGGGTGAGGCTGAGCTCAAAAACCATCCACTACGATTCAGGCAATGATTTTGAATTTCCCTCTCTTGTGCATTCGTTCAACCACACACCAAAATTTATAATAATTCATATGGAATGTTCTCTGCCAAGAAAATGGCATCTTCATAATTTTCGAATTACCAAATCTTCAAGATCTAGAAATACGAAATCCATATCCTCACTCTTGCTCTTGCTGCCAGTGTTATACGATTTTGTGTTTGGGGATGTTGGCCAATGTCATTTTTGATTTAGTTGTTTCACTTTGCCAGCGTGTATCGATGCAATGCATACCGAATCGATGATGGTGCCGTACATTTCGGTTCAGTTCACATTGCCATTTGATACGCATCATTTTTGTAATATTTCTTGATTAGACAAACATTGTGCATACAAAAATCGATTCCATTCACAATACACGCATTATGCGAAGCCATTACATAATAGAATCTAAACCGCTCGCTGCGATTTTGAATAATGACCTTCATTACAATTTGTTCGCTTGGAAATGGTGAGCGGCGATGACGCTGAACGAGACAAAGCCGCTGATTGAAATTGATTCGCTCGATGAAAATGGCAAATCCATCGCATTTCCATTGAATGTCAATATTTTTATGTGTTGATTATTTTGATCGTTTTTCTTCTTTTTTTTTGCATACATAACCGAAACCTCAAGGGTGTTTACAGTTTTGTTCACAGCATTTTGTCGAAGGAAACAACTTTGACAAACATTTGCAAAATGCAAACAACTCAATTCACATGATTGTTTTGAATTCGATAAGCTGATACATATTTTGGCAGCGTCTAAGGACCAACCCATATTCGTTGGGTTATGTAAAGTTTTCCGACAATGGAACAACAAAAACTTTTATCCAGCCGAATGGAACATGACTCACAAGTTGTTGTTCTCGCCTCCGGCAAGTTTATGTTGCGAGTTCTGCATTAATTTTCAGTTGGTCGTAATTTTTTTTTGTCATCCTCAACTAGCAAAGTCCAAACTAAAAGTTATGCCACTTTAGGCTAAATCGCATAACAATGCATTTGTTGTATTTTCATCAAGTATTTTTTTTCTCTTTGCTTTGTGTTCATTTCATTGTCAACGTCTTCATTTGATTCATGCTGAGCGAGAAGGCGATCTAATTAAAAATAAATGTTTATTATTTCAGTCGATTTCGGGCCGAAATAAGTAAAAGCACTTAGGAATTTTTTCTCTGTTTTAGTGTGGTTGGCAGTCGAAATTGACGATGAAAATTGAATCAAGAAATTCGAATGAATCATTCGGAGCCATTTCGGTTCGAGCAATTCATTACTGGTTAATTACATTTTCGAGTTCATGTCTCGAAATGGTCAATAAACCGTAATATTGAAGTGAATTGCGTCGATTGTTCGTTGTCGTTGTCATCGTCTTCGTCGTTGTCGTCGTTCTAAGTGCAATGTCAATAAACGGTCGAAATGTCGACTACGTACAGAAATTGATAGGCACACACTAATAAGGTTACTGCCTTCAATTTATATCGTTGCATTTGGAAATGGAATGCGTAAAATAAATATCGAAACGAGTTTTATTTTTTCAACAGAACCATCCCCCCATGTGCAATCGATCTGCTGCTTCAATAATATCAATCACTAATGGGCGCATGACATGACGCAACTGAAATTTGTTTCCAATACATTTGACTGGCTTCGTGTGGTATATAGTAAATATTTGTGTGGAAATTGGTTTGATTTACATTTTCAATGACTTTCCCGAAAAACCAAGCAAACTATTCTCTCTTTCTCTTCTCCACTTCACCAGCCGTTGTTTCAAATAGTTGTTCGGATAACACTTACACTTTGTAAACTCCATTTTTGAGCCATCGCATATAAATGTTGTTTGATTAATGGTTCAATGCTTTCTATTGTTGTTATGTAATTTTCATGTTCCAACTGAAAAGTTCTTCATGGAGTAAAAGTTTTTTTTCTTCTATGCCCATTGTTATTTTCTACCATCGACAAAATGGAAAATAAATATTAATGTAAGAGTTTTTCGTCATGTTTACCAATGCGCAATTTGATATCGAAAACCTTTCCAACATTTATCAAACACTTAGCACCTAAAACAAAAATGCTGTTGAAATCAAACAGTCCTATCAAACAGACAATCAAAGCTCCATCATGGCCGATTTTCAGATTTGACTAAGGGGTGAGTCTTCGGCCATTTGTTTCATTTTGGCACCGAAGAAAAGAAAAGAGACCGAGACGAGTGTTTTCTTCACTCGGATGACTCACAAACTATCAATCAATCGAGATGATCGTCGACACCGTATCAGACATGTAACACACAATACCGCTTGGCTTCTCCATCTCTCCCACACAAACCAAGTGCAACAGCCCCGCCGCACAGTGCCATTGTTTGCTTTTCATTTGGCATTAACAATCGCCCAATCGATAACTTGTTGTTTCAAGTGCATGACTCGCGCATCGTCTTAATTTAATTGCAAAAAGTGATTTGGATAGTTGCCGACAGAAAGTTCAGTAATCAATGTCGGTTGCACGTGAGGCAGGGAGCCACTCCCTTCGTAATACCATAACGCAATATTGAGATAAGATGTGTGAAATTGCATTGTCGAGTGGAGTTTTTGTTTTGTTGCGTATATCTTTGGGCGAGGAATAAATTGCATTGTTCGATGAACAATTGAATTGCATCAAAATATGCAGATTTATTGAATGATTGTGCACGGTCAATGAAATATCATCAATCAATCGGTTGCTGACAGGCAAAAATGAAATTAAATCCATCATATGGATTCCCACTTCATGCCAATGACCGATGAATCATGACGAATTTAATTAAAATAAACAAATTCACCGAACAGAGAGCCAGACACGGATTTTTGTTGCGGGGATTTTATCAATATCGGGCATAAAATTATAAAGTGAAGTTTTTCAGAAAATTCACGACACATTTTATTTATAAAAAAAATTCAAACTTATACTCGGTGTGTAATTGCATTGAACGAATTTGACGATCCATTTGTATGAGCCGCTTTGGATTTCAGCTTCAAGAGCACCATTTTTTCATGCTAATTCATCAACATTTTTTCAACTCACGCTACATTTACCTGATCAAGATAGAGGGATTAAACAAAAAAAAAATAACACCATCAAAATTGATAACATATTATGTGTTCAATCATCACGCACTCTTTGATAAGCCGTCGGCTTATTTCAATGCTTTTTAACGGCAGTTAATCTAGGATTTAGTCGGTGTGCAGACATATTACGTATCCATCAATGCCTATCTCTCATTACATTTATATGCATATAATGCACGCAGTCGGTCTGCTGTATACAATGAAAAACCAAATCTTCCATTCTGATTCCGCCCGCCGGATGCGTTTATTTTTTTCCGTTCATTCGTTTCGTCAGCACTGTCCAAAGTGAATCCTTTCCCATTCGCATAATGAATACTGCAGTCAATTATAATACTTTGTTTGCATTTGCATGCATAAAACATCCATTTGCAGCCTCGGCTCTTGATTTTGCAAATCTTTCACGCTTACTTCGCTCGGCAACAGCAGAGTTGGTCAGACGGAATACAAATGTTTGTTTAAAAAATGTATGCGGATTTCGTTTTTCCTGTATTTGGTTACAATGAACGGCGAAAAAAAAGTAGTAATTATCACAGTGTATGCGAATTTATGGTTTGAAATGAAAAAAAATCACTTCTGTTCTGTGATTCGATTCATCCGTGGTAACAATGGCTGAATCACGTACAAAATGCATTGAACTCGCTACATTTTATCTTTTGAATTAATATTCGATTTTTACCTCCCTCTACATAAAACAATAGCTCGTCTCGGCTTCATCAACGGGTGCGATGTTGCTATTGTTGTTGTTGCATTTTAATCGTGGTGCATTGA
This sequence comes from Sitodiplosis mosellana, assembly GCF_009176505.1. Taxonomy (NCBI): domain Eukaryota; kingdom Metazoa; phylum Arthropoda; class Insecta; order Diptera; family Cecidomyiidae; genus Sitodiplosis; species Sitodiplosis mosellana. Next base: position 6,278,666 of record NW_022595244.1, read on the forward strand.
GAAAAAAATCCGTATGCGAAAATAGGTTGACAACGATGAATTTTTTATAATTATTCATATCATAATCCTCTTTCCGGCAATTAACTTTAGCGACGCGCCTGAAAACTTTATCTGTCGTCTGTTTCCACTGTGTTAATATGAAAATTCGATATGGTAGAGTTTGGTGAATGGCGTTGATTCGCTTGATTCGCTTGATGCCTTCATTAATATTCGGCGGCAAGCGGTTTGATCGTCTGACCGTCTTCAAACAAAACTTGTGTGTGTGTGTGTGTGTGTGCACTGTGCAGACCTCAATTAAAATGCATTTTAATTCTAGAAAAATTGTGGCTTTAATGTAAATTCCATGTTTCATCGCACGGCACTCATTAACGTGCCAGACGGTTTGGGATGCAAAAACATGCGCTAGCAACACCCTCATATGAAAATAACCACAAAGTGGAAGAGAGGGAGAAGAAAAAAACAGAGAGACGTCTCCATTGTTTGTAATTGCAACAATAATTTGTGCCGTTGAGTCCGTAACGGATGGTGGTCGTTCGATTGATGAACAACGCAACGGTAATGTAGTAAAAATTTACTAGCGACACGTGTCTTCTTTTAATATTGAGCCATCATAGATGCAATGTATCACACATCTCACTGAAGTTTATCTGGGAATTCAACGATACAGAGTGTGCAGTGTAGCAAGAGAAAGAGAGAGCGTGCCGATTGCATAACATTTATGGCTCAATATTTCGGTTACAATGTTCTAAAAATCAATGGAAAATCATTGTATCGCTTATTCCCCGAAGGAATACACGCATTCGCACTATTCGCTAGACTAGAGTATCAATTTGTTGAACAGCATGTTTTGCAGCGCATTGAAAATGCATCGAAACCATTTGAAAACCTCGAACATCCAAAACGTTGAAAAACCAAAGAATACAGTATGGAAATAATCGGGGAAAATAGCAAAGTTAATTGAGTTTTGACAGAATCATTTTTAAAGAGCGCAAGCAAACAAAACCAAAAAATAAACTAGCGACGTGACATAGGACTCGACACTAATGAAGCAAATTACCGTTATAGTGGAATGCTTGGCAACGGTTGTTATAGCCGGGGCCCGTGTGCGTCATGCACAAACGCCAAAACGTTTTTCACGTACCCATCGTACACCCTTCAATTCAATTTGTCTTGTTTCTATTTTCGGTTAGCATTCGAAATCGTGTGTATCGTTTATTAGACGATCGAGAGTTCGGGAGAGCGAAAGCAAGAGCAAAATTCAATGTTACACGCGCCGCACACGGCATGCAATTTTTGGCTCCAAATTGCTGATTGACACGAACCAAAATGCATTTTGACATTGTGTGTATACCGTGTACTCGCAATCTGTTCGTGTGTATTTTATTATATGGAAAACCATTGACTGGTTTTTGGTTGGGTGGATAAATAATTTCCACTGCTGGACCGTTGCTCGTTAGACGCGATAGCCCATAAACGCAACAAAAACAGAAGAATCTTCATAAACATGTCAATATGACCATTTTGTTTAGGAGCCAAATTGATTCATTAAAATGTGATTCAGATACGGGGAATATGGTTTGGATAAGCTGGAAGCAGCAGCAGCAGCAGCATCATCAACGGCCTATGTTCTTATGGGATGACACTCCGCGACGGAGGGATATTACATATTTCGTAATTTATTATAATCAGCATTGATTTGTGCCAATAATTCTGTCCTTGGGTATTATCGTCTGCGCGGCTCGTGTTGCTTCCACTTTCAATATAATTTCATCTGTTTCGACGCGCCCTTTAATTTACTATATGTCATAAAAATGATAAATAATTTTCCGACCAATACTTCGAATGCCACAGAAAATACAGTTTCCATCGATTTTTCCCCGGTGTTGTTTCTCCAAATATTTTCGCATCTTTATTGGTTTCCGATGAGTTCGATGACGATGATGGTAAGCGTGGATATTGACAGTTCGAAGGGCGTTTTTACGAGATAAAAATGAGATATATTCAACACAGTCAAAGTGGATTAGTTCAACAAGTAATTCAATTACATTTGATTGGTTTTGGTTGTTCCTTTTGAAGTTGCCAATTACAATGTGCATGCTCGAAAATGAATGGAAAAACTTTGTGCAGATAGAAATCTTTACACAAATTCAAAGAAAAAAAAACTTCACTTTAATTCTCAATTACAGAATTGGGGAAAAGTTTTTTTTTGCTTCAAACAAATTGCTACGATGATTTAAATAGAGCAAGCATGTTAACGTAACTAGAGGGAAAGAGAAAAAGAGAACGAGAGAACAAATGTTTTGTTCGGTCGGTGTAAAAATGCATCGAAGAGGATTCATTGGAATTAATGGGAGAAAATGTGGAAAACTTTTGTCTCACCATTTTTCCCTTGTTCGTCAGTTCTCTGCTAACACGAAAAATGCCCGAATAAAATTGTAACTGACACAACCTCCTCCCAAACACACGCACGCATACACCTCTCAACCGGTGTCGGTAACGTGCATCGAGAGTGTACCCAAATAAATTTTAATTAAATAGAAATGTTTTCGGCATGATGTGAGCGTTGTCTACGTGTAAAAGTCGATGTATGCAACCATCGGATCATCGGTTGATTTGAGTACGCTGACTTCAAGTGGTGTGCCGGTCAGCGCCGTAGCCAGGCCGGCGCAATGGGTGCATTGCACCCTCCAAAAATTTCAAAGGTGCAACAAAATCGGGTGCAAAGTCGGGTGCAAAATCGGATTTCAAAGGTGCAACAAAAGAAATATTTCGATTTTGCACCCTCCAATTTTTTTTTCTGGCTACGGCGCTGGTGCCGGTGAACAAGTTCTGATGGCATTCCAAACAAACATTGCCACAACTGAAATGTGTACCGTGTTCATCCAACACTGCAGTCATAACATACATAGTGAAGTCGACACGACAACTGAGCCAAAAGTTTGCAGAATCTTTGTGGCAAGCAGACAGCCATACACACACACACACACGTAGAGCAACATGCCATTTAAATGATTACATTCTGGTTCAGTAAATAGCTGAAAAATGGAATTTTTCGCCGCTTTTGTTCTCTTTCTCTTTCAACATTTTCATAAAATTCCTCTCAGTGAATGCGAACTAAACTGAAAAATATGGACGAAAGTATTGGCTTGGAAAAAATACAAATTTTAATAATGATAATAATTAGACAAAGAACCATTTTTTGGAACTCACCCACCGCTTTTCATTGTCTACGAAATTCATTTATTTAGTTACTTACCTTCACTTAATTTTCATAATTTTGGTTTTGGTCAATGGGTTTCATCCCTTCTCTCTCTCTCTCGCATTTCCTCGCTCGCTCTAAAATCCCTACTCTCCCTTTCGATTTCGTTGGAAATAAATCTTCAAGCCAGTCCTCGTCGAATGGTCAGATGAGAAATGGAGAACAGTTGCCGAGAGTTAGAGGATTACATAGAAATGCGCTTCACAATGGAAATTAATTCGTTTTAATTGTAATTTATATGTTGGGCATTTGTTTCGTACTACCGTTTTTCGATCTTTTTCGTTTTCGGTTTCTCGCATTATTCTGCTTCGTTTGCGTCGGCACATCATTTACTTTGCTACAGTTTTCATGAAGCATTACATGTGAGGCGCATGGTTTTTGTGGCTTTTTTTCTTGCTTGATTTTGAATGCTATAAATCGCAGCAGACGACATGCAAAACTAAAATGTGGCCTCTGTGTATATTACTTAGGGTGGACATAGCAGAAGAGCAGGCTGTTTTTGAACGACTTCAGGTGTTACATTTTGTTGACATTTTTTTTATTGGTAAATGCTGTACACATTTTATGCATTAATTTGATTTAATATATTTTGAATCAAGCAAATCAAAAAGCCGACCATTGAAGCAGCATAGCAATAGAAGAATCAATTTTTGATTTGTACTGTTGATGCAGACACTTTTTGCTATTTACAGCACAGAGAACAGTTTTTTATTCCGATTTTTCTTTAATGATTGGTTTCGGACTTACTGACAGTATGAAGTATGAAGAAATGTTGGGAATGATATTGTTGAACCGTCCAAAGAAGACGCGTAGATAATCGGATAATCGGGAATATGAAGAAGCAGAAATCATTTATAAGAATATTTACCGAAAATATTTCTAGGAATTAGAAATTCTTTCTAAAAAATCCAATGAGAAAACGTAAATTATCAATTAGGCTTAAAAACGCTTGGTAGGTCAACAGCTCGTGTATAAAAGGAAGAATTGTGTTCAATTTCGCTTTAGTGGTAGAGAAACCTTTGTAACAATACTTCAACCATTCAACGCGGTTTTTTTTCTACATTTTTCATCGTTTTCTTCCTCGATAGAAATTGACTATCGAAAAAAGGAAACTGAAAAAATGAAAATTTTAATATTTGAGAGAAATTAAGCAATTTCAAGAATTTATTAAATTTTGTGCGCAAATACATATATAAATATTTAATTGCACAATATTTGAAAAGATATTGTTTCAAAAAAGTAAATAAACAAAATGAATATCGTTAAGAACGAACGAAGAACGGAAAATGATAAATTGCAAACACAATTCGATTTTCGATTGCGTTTAAAGTGCCGATGTTTTTAATTATAGTTGTTTGCTTATATAATTCATTCGCATTTTCACTTGAATAGACTTGAGTTTGTTTCTTATTTACAGCGGAATAAAATTCTTCCTGACTCATCGAGTATTTGGAAGTTGTAATTTGCTTTACAGAAAGAATACGCCATGGAATAAATGAAATGCGAGTTGTATCGAAATGAATTTCATCAAAAGCAAAACACTCTCTTTTGAAGTGTGTAATCACACAAGTGAAGCATTTTTTTTCAAATACACTTTCTTATATCGAATTACGCTGACCTGATCGAATAACTCGCATCAATTTATAATATTTGTTTATTGGGTTCTATGTTTAGCGCTGAACTGTTTGCGTTTACGCTCTGCATTACAATGTAGTATGCATACACTGCTCAGTGTATAGCTTTCTAATCAAGAATTCAAGTCCCATAAAAATGCATTAGTTTCAAAATATTCATTCTTTAAGAAAGCAAACGCTTAAATCGTTTTTCCATTCAAAACAATTGTTTCAACGCGCGAGTGTTATTTTTATTAGCTGTGGTGTTCAACTTAACACTCTAAAGGCGCCTTTTTAATTAGGCAAAAAAGCGGTTGTCACGCAATTTGTCGTATTTGGAGTGTGCAAAATCACAGCAAAAAGTTGTGGCGCACGCTGCATTTGGAATAAGTGGTCTTGCCGGTCGCTTATCAGTTTAAAAAATGATTCATCAAAAGGGCTTGCCCGAACCTGCCGACTATTTAATAATCAAGTTTCGTTGTTGTTAATGGAAAAACCGTTTCATTTATATTATGACCCCTATTTGTATACCAATTTATTTGTTGACTATAAATTTTTATTGGTGCATTTGAAAACATAATGTATCAAAAGCTGATTCATAAGGCACTTGCATAATTGTTTTTCGTCTAGCGTTTCAAGCCGATTATTATATATTTCGTATTTACATTTATTCCGTTCACCATAGAATGAGAGCTCTGCAGTATACAGTAACACAATAACATTCGATTATGCAATGAAACAATTTATTTCTTTTTTAATAGATTTTATTGAATTTGATAAATAATTATTGATACCTGAAGTATCGATGCATTGTCCAAAGAGTCTGAATTTTGTATAAGCTATTTTCTGTATGAATATTTTTATCAATATCATTGGATCAGTGAGAGTGTGAGAATTCTTGAAATTTTTAACAGAGATTCATACTTATTACCCGGTATTCATACTTATTAATTACGCGCATTGACTCAATTTCGCAATATTACGTAATTTCTACTTATTTGGGTATTTTTTCTTTACATTTTACTAATATAAATGTGGTTTTTCAAAATCTGTTCTTTGTTATGTTACACAAAATATTGATACAAAGTTTTTGTTGGCCAAAAAGGTAAAGTATAACGAAGAAAAAAAACAAAATATCAACGAAAATACTTGGGTGCGCTAAAGTGATCTCTGATTTTTAACTTCAAAATAACTATGAATATTGGTCGACTAAGTCGATTCGACTTTAATCAATAATAATAAAATAATTATTTCATCAAATAAAAATAAATGATATTCAAAAAAGAACACAGGGTTTGATTTATTTGAGTTATTTAGAATAAACGTGCCAGCCGCCAATTTGTCTGTCTTTGTTTTTTATTTCTGTTTGACACGATGGAGTTGTCTGATGAGTTAATTTGGCAAAGTTTGAGTTTTCCATAGGATCTTAAATTCTCTCAAAGACACTATTGAAAATCTTCAGCATGTAAAACACATGATACAAAGACAAACACATCGAAGGAAGTGTCTTTTATTCTAAACGAGTGTTTTAATTTAACTTATTAAATTCGATCGACTTTCAGCCAAACCCCATCACTCGGGATGAGCGTGTTTTTTGTGGATGAATATTGAATCGGAATTTGAGTTCGGGCCGAAGTGGAAAATTCGAAATTTCGCAATAGCGACACCAAACCCACGGTAACCAGTAGCGTTGCGAAACGAAATCCAATGCACTTTCTTGGTCCTGTATATGAAACAAAGGAGAAAACGAATTGAATACGAATCAAATGGCATAATCTAACGACTAGTGGTGAAATACAGTAGTTGAATGGTAAAATAGAAAGAAATGTGTACCTGCACCGAACGCTAGAAATGCGTTGGGGAGAGGCTCTTCTGAGAATCGCTCTGGGATGAATCGTTCAGGGTCGGGAAAAAAGGCTGCATCGTGGTGAACGGCGTAAATTGGGATGAAAACGCGCATTCCCGTTGGAATGGTGAAATCAGTGTTTGGTACTCTGAATGGCTTGGTTGCGATTCTCGTTGCATTCCCAGCCACTGGATGTTTTCTCAACGTTTCTGCAGAAAAGAACATCGATAAAAATGTTCAAATGAGAGGTTATTTTGCAACACTGTTTAATTCACTGAATATTGACTTGAAATTACCGTTGATAATCTGTCTGCAATAAATCATCTTATTCAACACTTCATACGTCAGCTGTCCGTTATGTTCACCCAAAACCGATTGGATTTCCTTTCTGGCTTTATGTTGGATATGCTTATTGTTTGGCAATGCCAACTCGTACAAACAATACGCGAGTGTTGACGTCGAGTCCGCGTAGCCAGCTGACAATAGATCAAATGCAAGAGCTGCAATTTCCTTTGTACTTAAACCCGAATCAATGAGCAATTGCATGTAATCGTTTCGTCTTTCATCATTTTCCATGCGATACTGAATCGTTTGTTCAACCACATTGACGAAAAAATCGGAAACTTCTTTCGAATGTTTTCTAATGCCCAAAAATCTTGCCAAATCCGGATGTGCAATTGTCAAATGATTCCACGGGAATTTCAAGTATGGTTCCATTGCTTTTTTGGCCATTTCTCTTAATTGTGTTGATCTATTCAACGTATTGCACTGGATGCCGATGGCCACTTTGCCAATTACATCTGTGGTAAATCGGCTGAAAAGTTTTCGTATTTCCACTTGGTTGTCGATCGCGATGATTTCGTTTAAGCCTTTTACGAGCTCATCTCCGACGGTTTTCATTATCGGAAACATGTCTTTAATTTTAGATGGAGTGAAAGCTGGGGTCAATTTGGTCCGAAGTGGCCTCCATTTTTCGTGATTCAAAGTACCCAAAATTGCGCTTAACGGATCATCCCGGTCGTTGTAGAACATGCCGCGATTTTGAAAATGTGCAAAATTTTCGGTTAATATGCTTCGCATCAGTTCCAAGTCGACGATCAACACTGATGGGTCTAAGAACATATAGACGCCGATTATTGGACGATTCATATCGTGTGCACGCGAACGATGGCTTTTATAAAAATCGGTAAACTGAAGCGCTTGATGTTTTTCTTTCGTAACATTTCCGAAAATATACGGAAACTTGAGTGGAACGAACGGAATATTATGGCGTCTCCAATACGAGTAGCGAAGTGCGAGAAATACACACAATAAACCGAATAAAATCGATAGAATCATGTTCAACCAATTTTAAACCCGCAATTTTTCACTTTTCACTTCTTCGGGATCTGGTGATGCGCAGTATATAAATATTATTGTTTTTTTTCTTCGATTCGGTTGGTATTGATTGAATAAATCGTGGAAATGCGGTTCGCTCACTTTCTTTAAGAGAAAAATAAAACACACAAACTATTTTTTTCTCTGTTCAATAAACTTCACAATGTTTAACAGTTCACGGTCTTTGAATTACGATCAAATGCGATTATTAATAACGATTGCTCACGATACGACTGCCAAACGATGAATGCTATTTTTTCTACTGTGCGCGATCCAATTATATATCCGATAAAGATATGTAAACATTCTAAGTGAGTGTACTTGTTGTGTACTGGAAGCTCGCGGCTTAGGGCTATGGTCACCAATGAAAGGCTTTTTTCAATGCGCACGAAGTTTATTTGTGAAGCGACAAATAACTCTTACATGAAGAAAAGTCTCCTTAAATCCGCTACGATTCGGCTCCGTCAAACTCGACTTCGATTCACACTTTCATTTTCAAACTTATGCCTATTTACATTACACATACATTCAAGCGCGTATTTCTGGCAGAAATTAATCGTGAAACGCATACGCGTAGTTTACCATCTCTATCCACAGCTTCATTTCCATTACGCTTGCCTAGGTCAGAATTAAACTCGAAGCGTTAGTGTGATGCTGCCAAGCGGTTGCGTTTCACACTTAAGTTCTGACGATATTCCGCCGTTGAGTGTGATACGCAAATGCAATGCCTATATAGAATCAATAATTTAGGCGTTATCGACAGAGCCGTTGTGTGTAGAACAGAGTCGTAACGGATTTAAGGCGTCTTTTCTCTATATACAAACATCATTTGTAAACCAAAAAAATGTTGGATAGCAATTTTTTAAGTTAGAGCGAGTAGCAGTTTACAAAGTAGCAGCGGTCCAAAACAGTGATGAGTTTGGAATTTGAAGAATGTGCAAATGCGGCAAATAAGCAGCGCAAAATAATTTAGTACGGAAAATTGAAATCGCTTTACGAATATTCACTTCAAAGTTTCTAGAGGTTCAGTGGCGACTTTTATTATGTGAATTCTACTAAAATGTAACATGAAACCACCTGCTAATTGCAGGCTGCAAAATTATTATCGTGCATTGTTTCAATCGATTCGAAATGACGGTATCGCCCAATCAGTTTTATTAAAAACATTATAAAAAGTGCATTGTTTTTCGTCGCACACGCGGTCGATCGTCCGCTATAGTGTAATCAAATATATTTCAAACAATATCAGATTCAATCGTACTCTATATCCAGTTCCGATAACACATGCGGCTATTTGAAAGTATGTATTCATGTGATGTATAGGTACACTGACGCACATAACGTGAACAACGAATGCAAGTTTTGCGTGCGCCATACATGTTTAGTGTTTATCCGAGGGGCGAATCACTCTAAAGTAATTTGTAATAGAGAAAGTAATCGAGAAAGTAATTTACGTGTAAAAATTTCGATTACTTTTCAAAAGTAATCGAGATTTTTACACGTAAATTACTTTCTCTATTATAAATTACTTTAGAGTGATTTGCCCCTCGTGTTTATCAGACGATATTGGTCGATTATTCCTACTTTTAACGCTTATGAGTACTCAATATAAATTGTTCTCTTCTGCTTGCTACTTTGTTGAGGCATTCTTTCTCATTTTTGTTTTTAACCGGTGACACACACCCACTTTGAGACATTGTATGAAACAACACTCTTGAAGTCAACGATAAAATGGAAAAGTCAATAACCCAAGAAATTTTTGTCATGCGGCATCTATAAAAAATCAATTTTTGTCTTGATGCCTCTACATTTTTGTTGCATTTCCGAGCCCGATTATCAAGTCAACCGCCAATCCTATCGATCATCAAGCCATTTGATTTGATAATTATAAACAAATGTCCAATTTCTCCGAAACCGATTCGAAAATATAGATGTACTGGTTTGTTTTTGTAATATTTTTTTTCCACATTCTTTCTTTGTTTATGTTTTTACGCAATACGTAACTCAATAAGAATTTCATTCCCCGCTATTCTTCATTGCTGTGGCCAAACTAAATAGACATTATTCCGTCGAGACTATTGCAATTCCGCGATACAATTTGAAATGGATTTTAAATGAAATTACAAAAACATAGCAGGCGATGCTATAATTGTGTATTGAACAGACACCATCACATCTCCAATGTGTCTACCACATATTATTTTATTCAGTCGATGTGACAATCGAAAAATGTTCGAAACGGAACCAAAATCCGGCTTGCAAATTCGTTGAACACACATATGCAAAATATATGCAAAATCGAATGTGTAGGATTGTCGGACACCATTTGTTCCGGTGAGCCGCAGATGTGCAATTTGTAATGTCGCTATCGTTCAGGCAATATCTTCTACTTTGTGCTGTTTAAACCGAGTACTGGCATTAATGTTTCACTTTTTTCATAGTGAAAAAAAAAACTGCTGAATCCATTTGCAGTTGATTTTTTCCTATTTGTACAAGTCGCTGATGAAAAAGAAATAGAAATTTGTACAAGTCTACCCAGAAAGAAGAAAAAGAAGGAACAAAAATGGATTGCGATAAATTGTTCCATTAAAAAAGAACGTTGGGCCAGAAAGCCAACGAGCATACGATTTGATTCTAATTGAATTGATAATATTTTACACAGTGCTAGCACTTTGTCACCTGTTTCCAGCCACTCTGCACAGCGCAATACTTTGCTCCATTTATCGTCCAAAATGCAGCCGAAGAATGGCAAGCACCAAGTGAAACTACATTAATCACATTTCAAATCGGATTTCGTTTCAACATCAATTTACACCTCTTCACTTTGCGATTTTTATTCGGGTGTTGATTGGTGTTGGTGCGATGACAAATACGGAATAATTCATGCGATAAAGCCAATATTCAACCCAATATGTGTGTTTTCCACTCTCTCTCTCTCTCACTCTCTCACTCTCTCGTTCTCTCGCTCCGTGTATGCGTTTGTGTCAATTGCTCGTGGTGATTTTGGGCTGTGCTGCAGCAATGTTGATACGGTGTTGAATGGTTTCCCCATGTTAACAATCTAGTCTCGTGTATGTATGATTAATGAACACACTGAATGCAATTACAAAATATATTTTATTATGTTCGATTTGTGAACGGAATACATGATGATATTCTCATTTTTGGCATCACTCACTCACTCACTCACTCAGTCAGCCACTCGGTGCTGGTTGCTGTGGGTATTTCGGTTGTTGTCAATTTTCCGATGTTTCATCGCATGATAATAATTTCTTTTTACAATTCCTGCAATTTCATTCGAGAGAGAAAAAAAATACGTTATGGTTGATTCGTGCCTCGGCTACACACCGCAATCATATCAAACCATCGCCCGTGCATGGGGAGCGGCAACGATGCATTTCGCACTTCCATATGGTTATCGTTGGTGTTGGAAGGGAAGTAAGTGATGTTTTCTTTTTGACACAACGGTTAAAGGAAACTCGACGGATAATTCAATACATATCCAAAACCCAAGCACATTTTGTACATTGAAAGTTAACGTCATGGTATTTCATCGGCTAGGAAAGCGGTAACATTCGATTTGTCTTGTTTTTTTTCTCGACGCCGGCACATTCTTTCTTCGCTCTTTTTCGGATGCGTTTGGTATTAAATGATATTTTTTGGTATTCGTTCAAATGTGGTGTACGTACATCGTACATGGATCGAGAGAAAAACCTTACACACCCTGCAATACCATAAACATAATCCTTTGTATCACCATGGTGAGCTACGTGAACGATAGTCCGTCAACATGTGCCACACATACCATGTTTTTCCCTCGATCCAAACTAAATACCGTTGATTTGGGGAGTGAAAACTTCATACAGAAATTTAATATAGAATTTTTTTTCTAGTATAGCTCAAATATGTAAAGGTTTTCTACACTCAAAAAGGGACACATGCCGTTTCATCAGTGGAAAATTCGATACAGTGTTCAGGCTCTGCAACTATGTTTGCCGTTATTTTTTATTCTCTCTTAAAATTCTGTCTGAAATGTAATAAATATGAATTTTTAACATATTACACTCAATAAAAAAAAATCACATCGCGCATTGTTGAGAAATCATGTTTTAAAACAGTCGACAAATCTATTTTCATCGCATGGTTGGCGAAATTTTGTTTGGGTGTGATGGCTATACAGACTCCCTTTATCAACGGTATGGGTGAATTGTGTGGTGCGTGTATGGCCGCGAAAAATTCACGCATCATATACTCTTCATAAATGTGCCTTTTGGCAGTTTTACTTTTTGTTTCGCTCGCTCTCTCTCTCTCTCTCTCGCTCTCAATCTCTCTCTATACTTGTATGTAGTGGACGTTTGCGTTTTATGTGTGCCAAAATTTATAGACTTAAATTTATATCGTCTATGCACTGGGTGGTTTTAATGCATCAGATTCCGTCACTTGTGTGTATGTGCTCTCCTGTAAGAATCAAAAATGCGGCTCACGTTTTGCAATAATCAAAAATATGTATGTAAAAATGCCATAAACGCAGCACATACGCGTCCACCTCGATCATAGAGCATTTCTGTCTCCGTTCACTATGTTTCCACGTGTTGATAAAAATCGGCCCAAGTTGAATGAACTTTGATGCTTTTTTTCCTCTGCCCAAAGATTCTTCACTCTCTTGCTTGTTTTCTTCAAAGAAGATTCTCCATTTGAGACGAGCTAGTGATTCAGCTAGTACACAACTTAAGTAAATCATAAGGTCCATTTATCTCATTGCAATGCATTCGATCCATTTGACGTATCAAAAGAATAATCTGCTTGTGCTTATTTCCCAAAGGTAATGCTTAAATCGATTTACATCCCGATATCATCATTAAAATGGCTTACACACCGCTTTGCCTTTGAATCGTATTGTACTCCCAGTTACACACACAGACCAATTTGTTTAGAATACCGAAAATGGTCCATTCTTCCACCTGAGCTCTCTTGTTGAATTTATTTGTTGGACGCACTGCAAAATGGAAAAGATTCCAAAATATTTACGAGAAAATACCAAACGAATTCACCGCAAATTATTTATTCACCTGCGTATTTTTCAAAGACAAAAAAAAACTAAACCGCATTTATTCGAACAATGCAAAATGCTATATTCTAGATCCGACTTTCGGTTTTGCATTGTAAATGGCCGCCATTTAATCGTATTATACATATTTCATTTTTTCCCAGAAATACGCACGTCGCACATGCACTCGCCACAACCGCATATCTCGTTATATGCGGAGCATACACACATATACATACGCAGAAGACTCCTTGTACGATTGTGAATGTCCTCATGTGCATATCACATCAATCTTTTCGATATTTTAAATTGCTGAACGAAAGACACTACTTTTGACTCTGAACAAACACTTATTTCTCTTTCTGTCGTTCAACAAACAATGCAATGGCTACAATAGCAAGTAGCACGACGAAGACAATGAATGAAAGGTAAAAAAAATTTGTCTTTTATGACAGGGAGTGAAATCGGGTCAGAGTTGAAATTTTATTATATACATTGAAATCAAGACTCGAAATATACCAGAGGAAAACCTTTTATATCAAGTTTTCCACTCGGTAAAAGAGCTTTAACTTTAAGCGATGATAGCAACCGTTGGCCGATTATTTACCCTCTAACTCCGTCTTTCTATCTTGATTCCATTTACTTTTCGCAAAGTTTTTCAACTTCTAATTTTCAGTATGACTCGATTTCAACAAGTTTTTTTCTCCTTCCTTCTCTTTCTTTCTCTCTCTCTCTCTCTCTATCTTTGCTTCCATAACAAAAACACACACAACATTCTTTCGGCATGCTTGAAAACATTCCTTGAACCAAAATATTTGCAAATGTAACATTTTCTCCATCCCTTTTTTTGCTCACTAACTATTTTTGCAGACAAAAACGGAAGAACGGAAAAAAATTTACAAGTTTTAATATGATTCCCTTTCATTCCATTTTGTTTCTTTTTTGTGTGTGTCATTTTGAAGATTCGTGTTGCTGCGCAGGAAACTTTTAATATGAAGCAATTTACTTGCAAGTATTATTCCGCTTGTAAGAGGATGACCATACTTATGTGAAGCCATCGACGGTCTAGTGTTGTAATATTTTTTCTTCTTTTTTAACGGGAAAAACATGAAAATTCTCACAAAGAGAAGCACTTCACTTCTAGCTGTCTGTTTGCAGATTTAGCAAAAAAAAAGGTTCCCTTTGGGCTGTTCTTCTTTTGGCTGTTGAAGAAGTTGAAGAAGTGGATATCGAAAAGTTTGCAGCATGTCATTCAAACACGCATGCAGAGAAAGGCTAAGAAGAAAACGATTGACAGCAATCGTTTCATCAGCCAAAATCAACATGTTTGTCTGATCCAATGACAAGAAGATTAGCGCAATAATTCACGAGTAACATTTTTGGAGTGAAAATTATAACGGGTATCGTCTCAAATGGAACCCAAAAGACGTTGATGTTTATTTAGGACGAATAAGCAATGGGTGAGTGTTTCGTGTCGATGAGTTAATGCATTTCAGATTATATGGATTTAACGTTTCAAAATATGATTCGCGTTAATATTCAACACGAATCATATTTTTTCCCTTCCTTCTCTTCGCCGCTTCGCCCATAATCTTGCAACAACTCATGCGTGCATATCTTTTGGGATTATGTAAATATTGTACGTACGAGCATCGACCTTTTTTTGCATTCGCATCTTCAGAATGAAAAAAATCCTCCATAGACACGTTTCAATTTTAGATTGATTTGGCAAAACATTGACTGGCACAAGAATCACCCGAAAAGCATAAAATGTACGAAATCAAATACACTTAAATCAGAAAACACTCAGAACGCATTGGTTAAATCTGTGTACACAAAAAACTGATAGATTCAATTAAAACCAAAGCACATTTCAACCATCAAAAGTTCTGTTGCCACATAGATTTCAAAATAACTCAATTTTCGGGAATGTGCTTAATTTTGAATTTAGATTTGTTAAATTTGCGCGCTTCGTATGACCCTGCCTCGGTTATTTGCAAAATATGTAAACTTTTCGCAATTCTGAATGAGATTTGTCTGTTTTTTTAGGTGAACTCACAAGTTATAATGTAATTATTGTCAAGCTGATTGAAGTTTGAAACGAAATTTCAATATTCAAGCGTTCACTCCATCGCTAGTTCCATCGTCGAACAAAAAGAATGTCTACTTCCGAACAAAGTTCTAGTTTTTCATTGTGTCAAAAAGTTTAAGTGCAGACACATGAAGTCCCATTGAATTTAAAATGGATTCACAGCTGAACTCGAAAAATCGCATATTACATAGGCGTTAGTTTGATGGATAATATAAAACAACTTGTATTCAAAACATGAACCAGGAAAACTTTATATTGTAACGACGAAAATGAGAATAAAATGGTTTCGTCTATTGAAAGTTTTAAACTTATTCAACATTTATATGTTAAACTAAAATTTCCATTGAAACGTAAGCTTCACTTGAAAATGGATTGAATGTGAAAATGTGCAACACACATTTAGATTACACACAATCAACAAGAAGCTTTTCGTGTGACTAATGGGGCGAAAAATAGTGAAGCGTTCAACTTATTCATCATTCGCGTAGTACACATTGACCACGCACTGATCTCAATCTCAGAACAATCAACAGTCAACTTCGATAAATCTGATTATCTTGTTTAATTACCAATTTCAATGCAGTGAAGCTCGTTATCATGATACACCAATTGGTATTTTAAAACATTGTGACGCAAGATAAACAAATAAAAAAGCCATTCAAAGCAGTAATACTTCGAAATATGAAGTATTTCGACTATTGTTCAATGGTGTACATCTGGTCAATTTGATTTAATTCATTCATAACTTAATACGCATAGAATAGAGATTCACAGCATGGAAATAGTTTCAAATTGGTGCTTTTGCTCCATTTCAAATCACGTGGTAAGTCACATGGCTCTTCAATTTCGAAAGAGTATTATTTTTAACTCCAAGAGCCAAGATTTCAATCTCCAGATACAGTTGGCATTTTTGTTGTTCGTCCCCGTTTATTGAAACCATGAAAATGAAAACCGCATGAAATGTTACATCATGAAATTTTCACGTTTTTGCGTCTTTATTTCGTCAAATTGATAAGAGCCAGTGCTTTTGAAAAGATTTCAGAAGAACTGACTCAAAAGCAAATCAAACAATTACGATTCGAATGTACACAATTTTTGTCTTATCTTTTCCGAGTGCAAAATGAATCCAAATTTATAGAGAAGAATAGACGCAAACTACTCTCCTGATTTATATAAAAACACATTTTGTGTACGACCAAAATGTAAGACCTTTTTTCTTTTCTACCATCTTATTGGCCAGTTAGTGAATTTGTGTGTGACAATATTTATTCTAAAAATCAATATATGTTGAATTGTTTACGATGCTCCAATAATTTTAATTCATTTAAGTGGTGAAATTGGAAATTAAATTGAAAAAAGAAAATTCACCTCGCTTCTCCCGGTGAACATTCTCGCTCTACGCTACGCGTAGAGTCTTTTAGAACCTACGAAAGGAGTCCTTTCAAAGGATTCATTTTGGGCCTAGTTTGTTATTGCATAACAAACTATAATTGAGCCGTTACATGAAATGTACTACATCACAATGTATGGATGGATCAAACAGATAGCATACAGAGTACAATAAAGTTCAGATCACCAAAAATAAAAAAATCAGCTTAACTTCTGTATTAAATTCAATGCTACCACAATAACCAATACTCAACATAGTACATCATAATATATGGAAATGAAAATTTTCAAGTATCATATTGGTAATAATGTTTTAATCTAAATTTGTAGTTAGTCACAGATAATAACTAAACAAAAAAAAAACAAAGTTAGTAACGGCAAAAATTGGGGAAATGGTCAATGATAGATGACCATGGGTGAAGGGAGTCATCGAACACTAAATTAAGGAAATAAGTTGCTAATAAATCGAATGAAATGTTGAGGCCGCTCCAAAATCGATAATTCAAAATGTGCAAATCATGTTATTTATGGTTATTTAATGAATTCGATACTATTTATTCTGTAGCTTATCATTCATTTGATCTAGTTTTGATTTGTGTTTTGTATTTGTATGTCGATTTTAGGCAACGAGTGAGCGAAAATAGCTTTGCTTCAACTGCAAAAATGCTTCATATCAAACCGAATCGATTCCGTACGTCATTACCACAGGTATGCAAATATATGGCATCATAAAATAGAGACGGATTCATAGGTCAATCGGATATCTGAAGATCCGACTTCTGTGTTGGAACATCAAATCATTTAGAAAAAACAAAACCTGATTTCGTGAACTCACAATAGATTAAAATTTCGTAGATCATAGTAAGTTTGGTAACGACATTGTTGCTATTGGACATTGGTGTGTCTGTTTCATATCCAACGGTGCTTATCTCAGCACTAAGAGGTCTCCATAATGAAACCAATCCGGATGAAACGCTACAAATGACCGCAGTCGAAGCCTCTTGGATGGGTAAGAAGATACAGAGGAAAAAACAAAAGGAACGCTGATTAAGAACATGAATTGTTTGATTCAAATGTTCACAGGTAGCATTGGATACGTAGGCAAGTTATTTGGCAGTCTCGGGTGTGCATTTTCATCGGAATACTTTGGCCGCAGAAACTCCATGATTTTGATCAATTTCCCGCATTTAATTGCATTCTACCTGTTTTACTATTCGTCATCCGTTTGGAAGGTGTTTATCGCTAATATTTTACTTGGTTTCGGTTCTGGTTTCATGAAAGCCCCATGTTCAACGTACATCAGTGAAACGAGGTGAATAGAGAAAAGATAAGGAAACCTGAATTTGCGAATAAATATTGATTTTGTGTGTTTATTTTTGAATAGCGAGGTTTCGTTGCGCGGTGTTTTAGTTTCAATGACCACAATGGCCATTACCGTTGGGCCACTAATCATCTTTTCGGTTGGAAATTTAACTCCATGGCGAAATATTGCACTTTACTGCTGTGCTGTTCAAATTTTTACGACGATAGTTCTTTGGTTTGTAAGTGGAATCCACTCAAATTTGACTTTGAAAGGAAAAAAACTCGAGTCTTTTTATCATAAGTGAGTAAACATTTGGTTTTTGGTTTAGATTCCTGAGTCACCGATGTGGTTGCTCTCAAAACAGCGTGATGAAGCCGCACTCAAATCTCTGCAGTGGTTACGTGGATGGGTGCCACAAAGTGCGGTTGAATCCGAATTTGAATCCATTAAACGTTACAAGGAATCGTCAAATTCATGTGCGGCATGTAAAAAAATCAGCAAGAAATGTACGCATCTCAGCGCTCAAACCACAAGCCAAGCCGTCAACGAGCTAATCCGAAAGAGGACAATGAAACCATTTCTCATTTTATTCGTAATGTGCACTGTTTCATACTTCTGCGGCACACATCATCTAACATCGTTCATGGTGCAAATTCTCAACACATACCGTTCGCCAATGAACCCGAACTGGGCATCGGTTTTAGTGGCATCCATCGGCGTGAGTGGTACACTGGCCGGCATCATTGGATTAAAAATGCTCGGAAAGAGACGACTTTTCTTGATCGCTCTAATTGGAACCACATTATCAGCATTTGGCTTGAGTTAGTCGAGATTATTATTTTTGTTGTCCGAAAAATAGTTTTCAGAAAATTCAAATTAAAATTTTAATGTAATATTCTTACCTCAACTGACCAAAATGTTTAAACTTTTGCAGCGATTTACGGATTTCTGTATTTGCCACCAAACTCCAAATCATTTGAACATAAACGTAACGAAGAAATGGCAGACGCATGTCTCCCACTAATCATGTTTTGTTGCATGCGATTCTTTACAACGATCACACTTTTGGTAAGATTTAACTCGAAAATTCTGAGCGCAGCTGCTCTCCAGTTTGGAATTCATCATCAAAACCTATTTTTATCGAATTCATTGGCTCTAGATACCGTTTACAATGCTTAGTGAATTATATTCGATGAAATCGCGGAGTATGGCCTCGGCGCTGACAACAGGAACGAATAATATCTTGGCATTCATTGCTATCAAATCCTTTTATAATTTGGAGCATTGGCTGGATTTACCTAGTACATTTGGCATTTATTGCATTATCGGTGCTGTTGGGTAAAAAGCCTATTATTGAATCAAAAACATTCGAATCGCACAATAATAACTTTTCCATTCATCTGAACTTAGAATGGTGATAATGTACTTAATTTTACCTGAAACGGAAGGATGCACACTGGAAGATATTGAAATCCATTTCTCGGACAACAGTCGAAAAATAACCGATCGACATATAGCACGACGTTCAGACTGTAAATCGAAAGACATTTGCTGAAACCGAAGTCATTTCAGAAAACAAATTCATGAATATTGAATCGAAAAAAAAGATTTAAATACTCAAAATAGATCGCTTCATTTATAGAAGTTTCAAATGTGAGAATAGTACGTAATATTGATCGGCTTAAGCTTTATAATAAAGTATAGAATTTAAAAACCGAATTCATTATTTTAATACGGGAAAGTTTCAGCTTTATAATGCAAATGACACGGAAAAACTTCTCAAATCCCATCGATCGATGAAGGATGTTTCATGTTTCTGCAAATCATTTCGAGTGGTCTCTATCGAACATAATTTAACAACATTTTAATTAATAAATAGTGCTTTAAGTTGCAAACCGCTTCGTTAAGAGTTCTGGAGTTACCTTGGATAAGAAGGATTATCGCCAATCATCGAGATCAGCTAATTCGTAGATACTAGATAGGATGTTGAAGGATTAATACCATGTATTCGAGAGCTTATCCTTTTCGACCGTATTGCTTTTCACATTGAAAATATTCTCAAAACATGGATTTCAAAGTAACGGAGTTCAGTTTGATTTAAAAGGGTGACTAATGCATTATAATAAAATAAAATTATAGAAAAGTATACGCTCGATTAACCAGCCTTTCCAATATGGTTGAATCTCCAATCGAAATGCATTTGTACAAAATGCGACATAGTACTAAAACCTCCTAAAGCCGTAAAAACAATATGTTTTCGTTTCATTTTGGTGGTCGCGACCATCCATTATTATAAACAAGAAAAGAAAACACATGAAAATAAAAGGAGGAATAAAAGTTGTGGCAAAGCAGTAAAAAGACAACTTTATTGCGTATTGTTTCAAACATTTTAATTTTATTTATTACGTTCGTTGCTTGTCTTTCTGTCTGAATGATGATTCCATAACATTTTCAACGACGAATAAAACCACCGATTTGAGTTTTGTATGCAATGATGAAAAAACTGCTGCGATTGATAGATTTTCCACATTTGAACTCTCTCGTTCAAATTCCATTACGCCGGAGAAAAAAAAACAGCGATGTTGTTTTTTTATTGCGGATTTATTGTGTTACCAGGACAATGCATAAAAAAATATATATTCGCTTTCAATTATTATTTTCGTCATAAAACCGACTTTTGAAGTGCACCAATAAAAGTAACGATTCTAATAAAATCGATTATTTTCATGTTGTGAGGAAACAAAATAGCACATCTTGCTGTCTAATTGAAATATTATTATTCAAGAAACAAGACTCTAAGACATTTTGATTGCATACAATTTTGGGCGGGAAATAAATTCGGCTGGAAATGTTCAATAAAAAGTTTTTCCAAGAAAAAAAGTCATTTGCTTGAATGGTGATTACGTGGACTTGAAATGTAAGGTTTGAATTTAGCTACTCGCTTGAAGACTACATGCAATCGATAGTGTTCATAAGGCGTATTATGAATCGTCATTTATACGGATTTCAATATATAGAGTGATATGTGCAGTTCACGAAATGTTCTCCACATTTCGAACATTAATCGATTACTTTGGAATTGGCCACGTCCACCATTGGCCAAGGTTTGTGATGCAAACTACGCAAATGAAATTTTATGTGGAAAATTGCATGTATCCACTCATGTGTACAAAGCGGTGACGATACTAATTTCCATGATCCAATTTTTCAATTATTTAATTGTTTGGTGGCCAATATGAAGCGTATCTGATGCCTTTTCCTTATGACACGTGGAAGAAAATAACCACATTCATGTAACTACACAATTTGGTTTCAATTTGTTATGCGACTGGTTCTGAGTTGTGCTTTGATACGTGAGCATATTAAACGTCGTTTTCAATCTTACGCGTTCAATTTGATTCAAAAATTGAAATATTCAAAATACAAAGAAACAGAAATTCCGAAAATTGCATTCCTTTCGATTTTCAACAATCTGAACATACTCTCTTCTTGAGCCCAATAATATATCAGAACTCAATAGAAACCGTTCGGTGTGTGCTATGGAGTGACCTAGAAATGATTTTGTTCTAAACATAGCCAAGAAAAAATTGTGACACGTCGGACTTGTTCATATCAAGTGCATTTCCATAAGATATTTTGGAGTACGTGGCAGTCCGTGTTGCACAGTATAAAAGGGCAGTTGAACGAACAAAATTGTTAGTAATTGAGGGGTTTGGAGCGAAAATGTCATACCGAAAAGTTGAGAGGAAAAATGTCAAATAAAAGAGATAGCTACATAAGTGTATAAAATCGATAAAGTTTGCCACTTCAAAAATATAACCATGAACATGAATGTTTTCGAAAACCGCAAAATCGCCCCAAATTCGTTCAAGTCAGTTAGATAAAAGAGTGCGAATATCATGTAAACATTCGGCTCTGGTCAACAACATTTTTTCAGCTTTTGTTTTTGTCATTCCTTTCTTTGGGGCTAGCTCATTTTAATGTTATGTCGCATATGCGATATCAAACAAGTAAATTTATCTCATTTAACCAAATGGAAAAAGTTTCGTCAATGCAAAGCCATTACGCACATTATTATATAACTTCGCAAAGCATTTCGCACAAAAGCATTGACGATTGTTATTTGTGAAGGAAAATTCTTGTACGTTTAATCCCCAAAAAATGTCTTGAAGCTTTATCGAGATATTTATAGTCCTGATAACACGTCTTAGGATGTACACAATGAAATGTTCTTAGATATTGCTATCATTTGATCGGATGTTTCCAGACTGTTATTGGTTCTAATTCAGATGCCGCTTAGTGCGAGGACAGATAAATAGCAACGCTGTGATGAATTTGTCGCTATCAAATTGGAAGAAAATCCAGCAATCCATGCATTGTTTTTAATTTTGTTTCATTAGGTATGAATGGATGCGGGGATGCCGCTGATTGCGGGGCTGAGTGCAAATTTCCAACCACTCGCGCGGTATTCAACTGAGCTCACACAAATCACGCAGTAAAAATCAATACTAAAATTCGGAAGAATTATTTTCCGTACATTCCTTCCATATGTATTGAAATGATGATACCTTTCTGTGATGTTTACACTTATTTATTGTAAATTCATTTTTTCTTTGTTAAAGCTATCCACGAGTTGGCGACTTAATATTCTTATCATTGAAATCAAATTTGAATTATTTATCAAATAGCATCAAATGCTCTAGTTACGTTTCAAATCATAGTTCATGTCAACTCAATGCACTCTGCAATCAACATGGATCTGCCTTTACAGACGTAAAACTTCTCGTCAATTTATCTACCGGTATAAATTGAGCGACGACTTTTGCTGTCCTAGAGTCTCAAATTAACGCGTAATTAAACGCTTCACATAGCCTTTGCCCCTTGGAAACGTTTACCAAAGGTTATCTTGGACCGTTTGCCATAGACTAATAACAGGCATTTCCATCTTGGTTGCATGACTGTTTTCGTTTTCATGTTCCTACTATTGTGATTACCGCATAATTTACGAAAAGAGCTAGGTTTTTAACGAGGCGAGAACTGATAGTTATCGAAACCTATTGCTACTAATTGTTTATTATTTTAAATATGTAACAGTCTTGCACTCTTTCCTGCCAAACCTCAATCAAAACCCACATTATATTCAGCCAGAGCTTGGCGGTGTTTAATAAAATAAAAATAAAAATGAAAACACGACAGTAAAATAGAAGCAGCAACAGAAACTCGCAAGTTTAATTGAAATGAAAAGATTCTCTTTACCGGTGATTACCTTTAATTGATATCTGAATGCAATACAAATGCCTTGCTGTTGAATTCTTTATTGGCGCTTCGGTTTTGGTTTTCGTTACACGCAAACCGTCTATTCAACTTTTAGCGTGCAATTCGTTTCGCTTTGTAATTTAGTATATAGTTTTCTGTCGTGCACTCATTTTCGTTCCATTTTCGATTCGTTATTTTGATTGTGCTGCAAAACTGCGCATTAAATATAAATGAATTGTCTATTCAATTGCCATTCATGTTTCAATCGAAAATTGATTGTTGTGTATTAACAATATGCATTCGATAAATGCAGGTAAAAATCCACTGCAAATTAAATGTTCTGTAAGCTCTATTCGGTTCTAAAACGAAACCTCTATTCGAATTTGAAAAGCCGTGAGTCAATTGTCATGTCAAATTGAAATTGAATGGCAAATTTGAAATAGCGACACTTTCGATTGAACGTATATTATGGAAAAGTATAAGCAATTTGGCGGCAGGTGCTACGTGCCCCATTGCCATTGGAAATGAGTACAATCCAGCCTATGTTTGGTAGAACGGGCAAAAAAAAAATTCGGCACCAAAATAAACAATTTTATTCAAAAATCGATCGATAAGGTAAAGTGTAACAATTGGTGCATGAAAAGTCGAAGTTTTTCTTTCTTACCCAAAAGGAAATTGGTAAAAATCGATGTTATTCTTTGGATATGAAACTTTTGACTATGAAGCGAAGTTTTTTTTCCCTTCGCAAGCCGCCGCTTCATTTCAAATCGGCTTTTGTTGGCTCTGTTCACAGTGCATGTGAAGTTTTTCTTTTGTTAAAATTGTAATTCCCAAAGCGGAAATCAAATTTAAGTTTTATTGGCGACACGAAAAATCAATGTTGCCGAGGAAAAAAAATGTCAGAACAAAACTGTAAAGTTGTATTTCGACTTCCGACAGTCGACAGAAGAAGAAAGAGTAAAGTAAAAGAAAAAAAAAACTTTGATGAAAAGTGAAATTAGGAGTTTTCCACAAGTTGTTGTTAGTTTTTTTTTTTGGCCTTCTTCGTCGTATTTGGTTCTTATGAAAAGGAAGTTTAACGATCGAAAAAGGTTTGTAGCGAAATTCCAGTTGGAGTTCAGTTCGCTTGTTAATTTGTGCGGAACGCACGCAACAACCGTTCCGTTGAATTGAAATCGCATTCATTGACCAAACGTGGGCCTGGTCTTTCATTGCTTTTTATTTTTATGATTCCTTCGATTTATGGGTCATGAATGAATAGCAAAACACACACCAGCTATTTTCTTATATCGTTTTTTGGCATTGAAAGTGAACATGAATTGAAAAACGACCCCTTCAAGTGCTTCGCTGTCGATTCGGGGCAGGAAAAAAATGTGCTGATCCATGGAAAATAAAAGCTGACGTGCGTTCACTACGTGGAATAATGAATGTTTGTTTATGCATGTTATGTTGGATAAACATTGTTGTTGCTGGATTGTATCGATATTGATTTGTACATTACTTTTGCTTTTAATTTCTCATGCCATCACTTGTGTATTGGCGTTTAAGGACATGTTTCTGTTGACAAAAAAAAAACATTCAATAAGATTCGATTAAATGGAAATCGAACGAGCCATTGATTTCGCATCACGCAAATAATTGTTCAATTAAACGTGGCTGAAGCCAGAAAGACGGCAAGAAGACGAGTATCGATCGAAATCTCACTGACTTGACACAAAATCAGCACAGAAGTATAAAACCTTTCACTTTGACAATTAACCGAACACATTTTCCATGCAAAAAAAGAATAAATACACACGCCAAAGAGAAAACCTTTTATGAACTTCCCTCCAGTGAAATAAATCAAATGAAATGCGATATCGATCGGCTAGAAGCGAATGTCAAAATATTTGCGATTTATCTCTTTCACGGCCATCAGGATTTAGTGGCCCCGTCCAAACAAATATTTTCTTTTTCCATTTCAGCAGTCGGCAAATAAACGACCAACCGAAAACATTACGAAACGCAATCGACAAGCAGAGCACATCGATGAATTGCAAGAATACGACTGAATAACCGTCACATGCAAGCCATTTCGATTCGTTATGCGAGCTCTCACTTGTCTTTTCATCGAAAATCAGCCATTTATTTCATACTGCAAATTATAAGCAATTTTTATTGTCTTTTTTTTTATGCGCATTGCTTAAATTCAAGCCATTTTATGGATCAGCAACACATATGGTGCATGGCTTGTCGTAATGTGCGGGAGTGATGGGAATCGATAGTTTGATTTCAAGTGTAGTAGACGATTGCACATGCGAATATATATATATATGCACTTATCGATTCCCAAACAAGATATCGACTCGAAAAGGCAAGGGCGAAATGCATTTTAATCAAAATTACATGGGATTACTGTTTACGCTTGTTTTAACTGCTGTCTATTGTGCTGTGATTTGAACATTTGGTCATTTTCAATACGCAACAGCAGCAGCAACAACAACGCCGCTGTGTGCATTCATATGCATATGCGTGCAAAATTACCGTGACAAATTCCGACTTGTGCGATTCATATCGCTCGAGAAATTAAATGTAACTTTCAACTCATTGCAAATTCGGCTTTTTGATTTATGAACTATCAATTGCTGTAAAATGCCTCCGTCTGACAGATTCATTGTTCAGTCATTTTGAATCGATTTGACAATTTCTGATGCGAACTGTTTTGAAAATATCAACAATGAATTTACGATTTGAATCTCATTTTGATTGGGATGTTTTGACGCAGATTGCATTTTTCGGTCATGGATGGAGAGTGTGACATTCAAACCGGTTGCATTGTTGTTCTTACCGGACACAATTTCTTTGTTTACGGAAATGCATTATGTGCAAAAACGCAAGCGAAACCACGTTGCCAATGCACTCTAGTTAGGGTCGAGATTCTGTTTTGGTTCTCGCATTGTGCGTTCGCTTTCGATTGTTCAGGCTGGTATATTAGCAGTGGAAAGGCGTGCGCCGGACACATTAAACTATTGTTCAACACGGAACAACCGAAAACATCAAGTATATCCGCTACGGGTTTCACACACACACACCAGACGGCCTGTACTATTTTATTCTCAGGAAATATCGTGTTTATGCTCACAATGAATCGCACTTGAAATTGTTACACAAAAATGAAATATAATTATGAAAAAATACACATAAAGCAAATTGTCGGTGCGAAATAAACACTTGTGTGCTCATGTTGTTGGCTTTTATCGGTGAAGCAATTTATTAATAACGGGGCGGTTATGTGATTTGATCTTTAGATTATTAATTTGATTATTTTCCCATTTCAAGGTATTTATGTTAAGTGATTCCAAAACGACATGCGAAAAGTTGACGTGAAATATCGAGTAGCTCACAGGCACATTCAAGGTTGAGGGCTTCAATAAATTCATGAAAACAAAATGGCTCTGACGATTCTGCAGAAGAAATGAACGCATTTTTTTCTATTTTCATTGAACTAAGGGATGCATACTCGATATTACGAAGAGTTGTTCGTAATGGAGGTTCAACCTAAGGTGTGTGGTTTTATCAAATTTTCCGAAGTTTTTGATTTTTTTGTCATTATCTTGGATCCAAATAATAAAAATAAATCTAACGATCTTCTCTGATGAAGTAGCTATCGCAAACCGGTTTGTTATCAATACAATTTGAAGTTTTTCAATTGAAAATTTCCCATTGATGATTATTTTTCATGCTGTGGAATCTAGAAGTGCTTCGATCCACTTGAGATGCGGATAAATGGCGGCGAAAACGTCTGATTTGCCTTCGGCACAACCATTAATGCAATCCCAATTGATGCCTTGTCTTTGGATTTTGAAACCAAAGGCGAGCCGTTATCTCCGGTGTACAAGCTTCGTCCAACTTCGTTTTTGGAGCACAGCGACGATTTATGGACAAATGGAGCGAGCATTTCACTTTGTTTCTTGCATTGTTTGAGTGTCATCACTTTGGTGAACAGGACTTGCAAGCGATCAGAGAATCCTACGTTCTCAACATTTGTCTAGAAAATTGTGAAAATATGTAATATGATCTTGTTCCATCGAAAATTATATTTTGTACATCAAAACCTCTTTTCACGAGTAAAAAAAAGAAATACTCATGCTCGTAGCTCCCCATCCACTGACCATTGCAACGTCATTTTCAACGGACGCATGTGTTGGCAATGCAATTTTGTCAATCACATTCAATTCAAATCTAATTTTCGATGCGCTGAACAGCATAGCCAAGTCATTTTCAAAGTGTGTTTTGTCGAATTTGCAATGTTTGAATACTTGAGCAACTTTCGAGATTTTACCAAGTTTACTCAAACTGCGTGCACCGTAGAAAATTTGAAGATCATTGTTGGTTAGTTTGTGAACACAACGAGCCGACGTGATCACTCAGCGTTCAGATAAAACTGCTCCACTGCAAATGTGATGATTGTCCTCTATATGACGAATAGAAACTTGGTGGGTTAGTTGATATGTTTCCACATCGTAATCACCAATTACCCTTGGCCTTGAATCAATTGATTTGGCTGTGATGATACTCCAGCGAAAAACACAGCGACAGAAGCCACATTATAAAACGCTTTAGTAAGCTCTTGGCTTTTTTGCGAAATGTAAACCTGATATTTTAGCTGGCCCTCCACCGCATCTTTACCATCACAAGCTCCCGGTGTGATGCAAACAACGGCAATTGGAAACAACGTAAAATAATCCATATTTCACTTGAAGTTAAGTTAACGGAGTTCTCTTGACTATTGACTTTCCTGGTGGAAACAATAATTTTATGTATTTGTAAAAGAATGCGTAGCAGGCTTATCATAGGGCGTTATTCGCAAATCAAATTGAGAAAGTCACCTAGACAACGTTGACGAACAAAATTACGTTAGTGACAATCAAGCAAAACAATGTTGATTTTAGACAATTCGAATCGCAGTTCAAGAGGTTTTATATTGACCATTTTTCTTCGTATTTTGATGATTGAACATTCACGATAATGTGAACTGGAAATTTGATATAAATTCATTGATAAAAACATTATTTGATAACATCGAAAATATTATATTTCAGTCTTCATGCGGTAAATTTCTACTAGAAGTGTACCTAAACGTTCAATTTTACAACGAACAACGGATTAATTCACTAAAAGAATCTCCAAAAAAAATCACAAACTCTCAACATTCTCATTATCAGAACCCATCCACGCATTCCGTGAATGGCTTTCCATTTTTATGGGAAAAGATAACAAAAAGAATTCGAAGTATTGAATAATTGTGATTAGAAATGTACTGTAATGCCCAAGGTTTAAGTAAAAATGTGTACAAGCTAATTCAAACGGCAGCATTTTCACGATGAAACTGGTGACATTTCAAAGAATATCCAATTCGAGACAGGGAGCGATACTGGAAATATCAAATGGTTGGATATGGATCAATCGGTGGAATTATGTGCCAGTCACTTGAAAATACCGTGAATGATGTTAACAAAGCATTCAACACGCGCATTGGTAAAAACAGCCGCAGGGATTAATAACATTTCTCTTTGTTTGAAATGGAATGAGTGAAAGAGAGAAAAATTAATTAATATGCGCACAGTGGAGCAGTGTTTGTCTTTCAGAATATTCATCAATAAATATTGGATTCAATAAAATGAGTTTATTGATCCTTTGAGTTTTTTGATGGACTGAACAATTGAGGAAAAATTTGTAATTTCGTGCAAAATAATGGAATGATATGTAAACTAGGCACATTTCAAGCTTATTGTCAACTAAACCAAGAGACTTTTCTCATGAGTTCTAATTGAAGCAACTCAGATGAAATTATTTTTTTCATTGTAGAAATTCTTTCGATTATTACGAATTTAAAGATGAAAAAATGAGAAAATTTGTATTCAATTTGAATTGTAACCACAAGCATTTCGTTGTGACTATACATAAAAAGATTGCTATATCCAATAGAATTCCATTTGTAAATATAATGATTGCCAAGCAGATAAGATATTTTAACAGACAATATTTGCAAATTTATGGAGAAAAAAACGCAATTTAATATCGTATTGAACATCACTCCCCGATTTGTTACACCTCTACAAAGAAAAACCTGAAACACACAATTTTTGCGTCCATACACAGAGGTATTACGTTCGCAAAAGCAATCAAAATCACAATCGGAAAAACGGAACAACACAAAATGATATTGATACGCAATAAATCAAAACGTTTGTTGGAAATTTGCAAAAAAATACCATTGTATTTCTCTAAAATACTCTGCCATGGACTTGGAAACACAATATGTGTTGGACAGTGATTTTCTCCCTTTGAGTGTCTGTCGAATAGCCAGCGGCACTTCATTGATAAGTTAAACAAACCGTCTATAGATGTGACATTGTTGCGAAGCCAAAATAGGAAACTTCACTTCTGAAAATTATCCCCAACCATTTCGAAGCAATTTAAAAAAGTTAGAAAAAAAAACAATATAGACTCGGCCATTGTTTCACCTTACATCTCAATGTTCAATGCTGAAATTGAAATAGCTTCAGATTCTACCTTTCCCAATGTTATGTCGAAGCAATATTGATTATTGATTTTGTTCACAAACAATTCGAGTCTCAAGTATCCGTTGATAAACGAAGAATTTTCCCGACCTCTCAAAATCGAAAATCGAGACATTTTTTTACATCATCGAAAATAGACCTATGCCAAAAAAAAGTAGCTCGAGATCCATTTAGAACTTTTAAAAGTCATAGTTGCCACTGCTATAAGGTTGATTTATCATATCACTTGCTGGTCTGGATTATGCGGATTTGTTGCTGCTGGTGGATGGAAATTTTTTAAAAATAATCAATTTACAGTTGATGCTGTTGGTTCAGTAATGTTAAAATTTTCGTTCAAAAAACCATTACGTCATGTCGAATTAATAATAATTTCGCCGTCGACTCTCTGCTGGATATGTAAATCAACTAGGCAGTGCTGTATCCGTTCTGCTTTTTCATTAAGTAAGTGATCAAATATTTGCACAAATGCATGCATAAATATTGTTACGACTGAAAACCGGGTGCACAGATCCACGGATTGAGTTCTCAATTCAATGTGTTCAAGGGTAAATCAATGGCTGTGTGTGTACATATAAATTAAATCATTTTTGACGTTGACTAAAAGCACTTTAAAGCAATGCAATCGCACAGATAGCTAGCAATTTGTGCTTAAAAAAACAAAATTCGCTGAATTAAAGTAACGGAGTTAAAACACCACCAAGTATACCCCAAATGTAAACAAAGTGAAAATTCATTTTCGGTTGATGCAACACCGAACAAATGCTTCTCCTTCCATTGCAGCACAACACAGTCCCTCTCTGTTGCGACAGCATCACCGTACATCGGACGTTCGTGCCATCCGACGATTCGTCGTCAACAGCAGCAGCAGCAGCAACAACAACTGCAATAAAACGAACGATGGATGTATTACATCAATATTTTTTAACACACAATAAGAAATGAACAATTGCATTTTGTTACCGCATAAATCTCACTGATTCATAAACTCACCCTTCGTATCTTCCACTCATACATTCTCTCTCTCTCACTCACTCTTTCTCTCCCTCTCTCTCGTTCGCAATAAATGAATTACCTCACGCACAAAAGATGATACGCATGCAAACAAAAACACAACACAATCCGAAATGCGATAGAAAATTTGTATTTATTGTGTATAATTTTTGTGTTTTTAATCGAAACAGAAGGTCGCTATGGCATCTATACGTGATGTGATGTTTGTTTGGTTGTGTAACAAACAGGGAATTTGAAGATAGCTATAACGACACAAAGAAAAAAACAACAGCACATAAATGCTATGTGCAATTCGCATGGAAATCGCTCGAATCACAGCAGTGCACACATTTTTGGGTGACGTTTTTTGCCTCGTCTTGCTCTCCAGTTCCAAAAAAAATGATAATCAATATTGAGCCGCTGTTTATTACAAGCGACATTTTTTGTTCTCTCCTTATTTTTCTATTTGAACACATTGAGCGAATGATACGCAAACATTATGCTCTCGTGTATATAATAAATGGGGCGTCAAAATCAAGTGAATTTTGTCGTCTGATCCGATTTCCTAATTGCATTCTGTGTTTCAGTGGAAAATGCATTCAAACGCCGACAGCAATACATTTCAGGCTGTCACATCGGCTGCAATTCGGGGGACAATCGAAGTACGTACATACAGCAAAAAAAAGTGTGCTAGACGAGCATCAGTTAAGATTTATTAAAAAAAAAATGTCTAGTGAAAGGAGGAAAAAAATGCAATTCCATCGATTTAGTATAGGATTGATAAATTTTCGTAGCACATATTCGATTGACAGTTAATTTACGTGTTAGCACAATGGGTTTCCGTTTCACTCTCACGAGCGTTTTTACGATGCTGATTTGGTGTAAATGATATATTCGAGCAATTTTTCCCGATTAAATCGCATTACAACAGAGAAAATTACACAAAGTGTTTGAGAAATGCGATTACATGACGACATCCTCAGCAATTCATGCTTAATACGGTCGTTTAAGTTCGATTGCATTTTATTTCTATTTTTTTCTTCTCGTTCGTTGGTTCGGTCGGTAAGTTATGAACGAGGGTCGCTTCTAAATGGATATTATTTGTTCTTTTTATTTTTCGGTACATGTGCTCACCACGTTACACTGTCACCGAAGTCGTAGAGTGCAAAACGCTGTAAAACGCCATCGCCTTGTTGCTACGCGGCAAACATATCTCAGAGACTAGTTAAAATGTTTGAATTTTAAGCTATCGGTGGGAATTATGTCAAAACACTGTCATGACACGCATTATAACTGCACCCAACCCTTATGCTCTATCAAAACCAACTTAAATATCATGTACCCCTTCCGATGGCAATAAATTCAGTTCATAAGCATAGATCGCAGCGCTATTTAAATTACGCCAACTTTGTGTCACAAACTAATTTAGACAATCTATTCGAGTGGCTGCACAACACCCATGCATTTAATTAGAACGTTTGCTTTCGAATTGGAGTTAATTAATTCCAATTGGTAAATCAAATATTAAACGAGTGTAAGTGCATAACCGAATGGCAATTTTCTATCGACGTTTGATCGAGCTCGTTGAAAATACACAGAGCAGAGCTCGTTGAACATTTAAAACTACATCGCTATCGATTCTTATGGGATTCAAATATTATCTCTGTTGAAACTATTCAAAAATGATTCAAAATCGTGTGTCTTTTTCCGCCTGTATGAATGCTACGAATGAATCACACTGGATGAATCACCCAGCGATGAATTTCCCCTGAAAATCCAACGTTTGAGTCAAAATCGGCGAACACGTTCATTTTTTCTCCAGTCGAGATAGAATAAATCAGTTGAGTAGAAATCGTTATGTTTTGAGTGAAATTTGACCGACAACGTGTGCTTGTCAACGAACAAAACAGGTTTTTGATCGTTGGATGCATGTATTAGTCCCAACAATGAATTTCACTCAGTTCATTCGTATTTGAATTTAAGTTTTTGAGTGAGAAACATGTGTGTATATGGAAATGCGTTGGATTTTGTGTTAGCCGTTGTTGCCGTTGCTGTTACTGTTGTTGGCTGTTTGCGTTTTGTCATCGTTCTAGCTATGGTCGTTTTTTCTTTTGGTTGCTCACATTGCACATGTATTCGTATTTCGCTGGCGTGTATAGAGCATTGCTCTGGCTAAAGCGCGCTTGAAATCCAACAAACCAGAATTTGATGTGTTCAGTATAACATTGTATTCGGACGCGTTCAGTTCACAATACATTTTTGTTGTGTGTGCGCGCTCTACCAATTGTTGGGCGTTTCGGCTTTGGGCAAGAAATTTCATCAATATCAAAAAAATAAATTCACAATTGAAGATTTAATTAAACTCTTGCATATTTTTCAACAAGTGCTTCATTGTTGTCGCAAAATATTTGGGCATTTTCAAGCGATTTTTTATTCCCAAAAGTGAATTGAGTCCGTAAAAAACCTGAATAAATTTCTTTCTTCTTGTGTGAATGACGAAAAGACTTGAATTTTTTTTATGAGCACAAACACATGATTGTACAACATTTTGTGTGACGTTTTTCGAATGGACGATTGAGTGCTTATTGCTTAACCGCATACGTTTTTAGAACGAAAATCAAAGAAAAAAAATCCGCACGTCGAAACGGTGTTATTTATAATATTCGCGACGGAAAGACAAAATTCAGCGATTTTTCGGCTAACGATGCGTTCACGGAAATTCAAGCTCTAAATCGATTGTGCAGTTCAATAGCCAGTGATAATTAAATGTACATTACGACTGAATGCCATATTGATGAGTTATTAATGTGTGTTTCAAATCGCAATTTTCCGTAATCTGTCTGTGAATTGTGCTAAGTGCGTTGAAAATTTCACTTAAACCAAATTTAACTTGTGTGTTTATCAAAATAGACATCAACACGTTGACATTAATTGCATTGCCGAACATTTATCGAAATTATTACGGTTTACCATTGCAATTTCATACCGAAAACCGAAATAAAGGTATTAATTGACACACAAAAACCAGGTAGATGTGCATAACAAAAGGAAAGATTCGTGGATTATGTTTATGTATTTGTGATGATTGTGTATTATTTTGAGTGACATCCATTCGTATCAACAAACCAGATAAAGAAAGTTGTTTTATTATACCAAGCGAATTTCGATCACAATCAAAGAATTCTCACACAGACACATTGAAACACTAACGAAAACAATTTTATTTGTACTTATCAAAAACTACACCTGTGTGCACCTGTTTCCAAGCGATTGCAAACGACACAATTACAAAATACAGAAATTTCTTAGTTGGAACAGTTTTGGCCCGAATTAATGAAAACGTCATTAAAATAAGATACACATTGAAAACAGAAACGAAACGAAAAGAAGAAGAAAATAAGCGAACAACAACACCACACACACACACACATACATACCCAAACCGCTTAACGAAGCGAAATACAAGAAGCCAAGAGACTTGTGTGAAATTGTGAATTTTGTTTTTTTCGTTCGTTCGTTTACGGTGCGCCACAATTGATGCCAGTGCGTGTATGAAAAGGACAGAAAATACCAACACAATGGCAGTTAAAAATAAACAACAATCAGAAATTCGTTATCGTTTCACGATATTGAATTTCATTTTTATCTCGTTCGTTAGCAGTATTTTAATAGGTGAGTGAAAACAATTGCATTAATCATATTCCAAATGTATTTTTTTAAATTTACTTTATACATACACATATTTTGTAAATACTTTGTTTACTTTCTCGTAAATGGTATTTTTTCCGTTGTTTTCTTCTTCGTCGAATATGCGCCAGAAAGAATTGTCTGGGAAAAAAATATTTAATTTCTAAACGGAAACCGATTTGTGTGTTCTTCAATGAACGTTTGTGTATGTCAGCGCACTAATCGGTTGTTTGACAGTCGAGTTTGTCATTCATACAAAGAGTATGAATCATAGGAGGCGGTCGAATAGCTCGCGAGATTTCTCGCTACTTCGATTTCTAATGAATTTCTCATATTCAGATCACATGACGTAATACACATAATCAGCTCGTTTGAGTTGCACTGCAAAAATGAGTGCTGTATGCGAAGCAGCAATATTCTTCGTGTCAAAGTGGCGGGAGATTTTTCGCTCATTGAAAAATAATATTCAATTCGTTTTTTTTACTCAAACACAACGTTTTAACGTCACGTTTTATTTACACACACACACACACAGCGAGAACAGTGTTGCATACGGAAAAAGGTCACTCGGAATGATGATAAAAGTGGTGTTGGTGCATCTGTACATGTAGTCGTACATAAATCAGTGTGCCAGCAATCACAATCGGCACGAATTTTCCTTTCATACGAGGAATTCTTTGCCCATTTGATACAATCAAATAGACAGTTCCGTTCCATTTCGAAGAATATATTCAAATAAAAGAGAAACAAAACAAAAAGATTAAAAGTGAATGCTACTGACGATGCTGCCGCTGCTGCTTGTGTTGCTACTGCTTCTGCATTGAAATGATGCGAGCCCGATCGAACAAGTACTTTGGCTTTACGAGCCTACCGAGATGCATTTATTTATATTATTAGTTTCTGTGAATAAAAAGTGAATGCGTTTTATTGGCGCAGACTGGCTGCTTCACCGCTTGCATAGATATCGGTTTGGGTGCTGCACGTTTTCAAAGTCGACGTGTGTATCTAGAAGACACACACATGAAATAATAATGGCATCTCACACATATGGAATTTATGATGTTTTATGTGAACTGTGGCACACAGTTAGAATATTACATGCGTTCGCCTCTGACATCGATACAATAAACACCGCACATCGTAACAATGCACAAGAGACGCTCGCAAGAGATCGTACTCAGAAAGATATTTAGAAGAAAGAAAGGAAAGAAAATTGTTCGTTGTCTTCTTTAGCTCACGCACAACACCACAAATTACCTTCTTCGTATTTTTATGAGCTGGAGAACTTCACCGACATTCGTTGGTTTAAGCAATTTTCACCTTCTGGGTTCGTTTTGTTTGTTGTTTGGTGCATATAAACTAACGCTCACACACACACGTACAAGAAAAAAACTCTCTATTCTGCATGTTAATTTTTTTTTCACTTGTACTGAGTGCACTAATACTATACAAATATCCCGTGTTTTGGGAATTAAATGTGAACCAGAATAAAAAGAGTGAATTGGGAAATATGCATAATTCCTAGCATCGAGAAAAAAAAAACCACGCCACACACAAATGCAAGCGAGAATAAATGAGTACACGTGAGCTCCGTTTTTATTTTTCGTTATTGTTTGTTTGAGCTGGTTTAATGACACAAAGTCAAGCAACAAACGCATAGTATTTGCTGGTTGTTCGTTTACCTCTTGTGGAGTGTTGTTGCGTGACTGTGAATGAATAGCGCGAACACGAACGCGAATGAGAAGCAAAAACAAAAACGAGTGGAAAATCATGCATCGCTTTAGAAGCCAACGAGTGAGAAACTACAGAAAAATTAAATGCCACAACAAAAAGCGCGCTTCGAGAGTCATTGGAAGCATGCATAACCTTTTCGATGAATAATTTTGTTTCTTTCTTCTTCGTCTCTTCTCTTTGCCTCGATGTAAAAGGGCACACCATTAGTTTGGTCTCAAGTATTTGGTTTATAGTATCCCATTTCAGTGGAATATGAGTAAGAGATTCAAGCAGAAGAAGATGAAAAAAAAATGAGCAGACACAAAAATTATGAAAGATTTTACACGTTTGATAGCGCAATCGACGCTTTGTTTTATGATGATTTCTGTTTATTTCGAACCTCAACACAGTTCTTATTAAAAGACATCATTTATTCGGTCCGTCGGTTGTTGTTTTTTTTTAATATTTTCAACCAACATGTTTAAATTAAACGATTTCGCTCGGCGTGTGTGTAAGTGTTTGTGGCTGTTCGTTCGTATTCCTTTTGGTTCTCATGCAATAAAGAAGTTGAAGGAATATTAAATATATGCTCGCAGGTAAGATGATGCGCGCATAATGAAGCAAATGAACAACAGAAGAAACATAACGATTCTTCTTCCAGCCCGTTGATATGTTGCGCATTCACCATCGCGCCATTTGCCGTGTGACATTTTAATTTATTTGATGGTGCGATATTGTTGTTGCTTCATAAACCATAGCTCGAAGTCATATGAATCTTATTGCCGACATCTCTTCATCGATCTTTTTTTCCCTTCTTTCTCACATGGAAAGACAAAAACTGTGTGCAAAACATTCCTAGGCAAAACAGCAAAAGAAGACAGAAAAAAAAACATTAACACTCACAGTTTTTACTCACTCGTTGGAGTTATTTTATTTATTACCTGGAAAAACATCGCCTTTTTTGACAGCGAGCCGCTGGATCATTATTAGAGTTGTGAATAATTCGTGACGGGTTTAATCGCTTTTATCGACTTCACACGCTAAATCGCCCTCTCACTTTACCAATGCATTCAAGAGCCGCCGTCGTTCGCATTGCGTCACATCGTAATTGTTGAATAATTGTTGGGATGTTGCGCCTTTTCTAAGCACACATCGCTAGATCAAAGTCACGAGTGGCAGATATCAAAGACGTTGCTTACACAGGTTTCAATCAAATGTGTAAGAAAACTGTCAGATCAAGTGGCTCAGTCAGACACTCACACATCAGCGTCATCAAAGGGAACATTAGATAAGTGTCGGTTTTCCGAACAAAATGCTCTTCATTGTGTTTAACACACTTATGGTTTTTATTGAGTAGCATCAATTCAGCCTTCACATTACCGTCATGCAATAGTTTATTCGATTGATATCGGTAAATTCGACCTGGGCGTCGCTCTCTCTCTCTCTCACACACACACACACACACACAACATAGCTCACATTTTATTGGCGTTGAATTTATTTGATTGTCAAAATTATTGCAAATGAATGAGGATTGTTTGTCAAGTGCAAATAAAACGAACTCATTGAAAGTGATGAGCGTGAATGCTACACGTGAAAGTTGACCATGAATGATGCAAACGCAGAGCGCACGGAAACGATAACTCGCATTTTGTATATCGAAAGTGTTTGTCGCTTGATTGATGTTGATGAGAATCATTGTATAACTTTTCCGGCGACTCGGTGCTTTGTTTGTTTTGGCGTAGCAGCAAACAAACCATATGGTTTGTGTAGCTCGTTGACGTCGCAGCAGCCCAAAAATAAACGAGCAAACATACAGCTAAACTTTCAATGACATGATCCACACACACACACACACCCCGATAACAATGCCAGTGTAAATGATCCTTTTTTTTCACCAATTTCCCTGGACAATTTTCGGTTGGTGTGCGTGCTTCATTCGATTTTTCGGCATTAAGTGTGGTGTCGCTAGACGAGAAACACTCATGCAATGCTATTGCTGGGCAAAATCTATTTACTCTGAGTCAATGAAAATGATGGCACGAGCGAGACCCAGAACATTTCCACATCAAAGTCGTTGTTTGTTATTCCATTTGCAATTGAAACAATTTATTCATTTTCCATCACCAGAAACCCCTTTCCGCTCTTGATTTAGCTTATCAAATTTCATAAATGTAATTTTCTTTTAAAATAAATTTGTCTAAATTTTCCTTGGCTCGAGCGATAATGCGATTTGAATGAATGTCATTGTGTTGACAAAAGACCATTAAGGCGTACATCAAAACCAAAAACCAATTAAACGAGAATGTTCTGACGTCAATTAACGGATCTTTTGCTCGTTCCATTAACAAAAAAAAAACATGAATTCAAAGGGAATTTTCATCTTAAGCCCACGACAATGGAAGTATATACCATGGGCATGCCCACTTCTATTTCATTGCTGCCACACACCGAATATGTTACAAAGTATGAAAGGAGAAGAGAGGATGAAAAAAAAGAACTTTTGCACCGCAGGACAACGAATTCCATTCAATTCGATGAATTACTACCACATGGAACTGGATGGGAATGTTCAAAGCAAATGGTCTCTTTCGTTCGGTCCAATTATTTTCAGCTCATTGTAAATTCAAATTCAGTCACCGCACGATAACCGACGATGACAGTCTCGACAATGACAATCTAAAATTTGCTTTGAATGAAGATTGTTTTGTTTATCCAATGGAATGGAGTGAACTTTAAAACATGAAGGCATCATTTATATATATACACAAACACAAATTGACTCTAAAGTGCAATGAAAATTAATCAGATTCATATTGTATAGAACAACCGTAACCCTTATATTCACTCCTTTTTCTTTCCACATTCGAGCTAAGCAGTTCAAAACAGTTGGACCCACAAAATAGCATACTGCCATTGCGCTGTGTATTGAATTGATGGATTGTTGAATTGAAACCGATATTTTGATGTCTTGTCGACTGACAAGTGAGAATGACTCGATATTTTCATGTTGTTTAAACGGCATTCAGCTTGGCTCATTGAAAATGCGTGTGTTTGTTTATTTATTTTACTTATTTTGAGAAATTTGAGCGCAGCATTCAAGCTGTGAGCATAATAAATTGGCAACTAGTATGTTAGTCTCGTCGTCGAAGAGTTCGACGAGTATTTGTGTGTCTTTTCCCAAAAAAAAATTGGTTGTGTGCTTACAACGTTCTCCACTAGTGGTACGTGGTCTATGTGCACAGTCATTTCAGATATGTCCCACCATGATACGGCTATATTATTAACTGCACGGCGCGCATCCTGTCTCAATTTACCCTCACACTCCAGACCGAGGGCTGACGATCCAATGAACGTTTCATTTTTATACGTATTTTATTTTCTCTTTCTTTTTATTTGATTTTTTGTCGCGTACATTTTTCGTGGGCGCCTTTTCCGATTCGTCACTGGTGTCATCGATATTCCGACGAACCATTTGTCTTTCGTCCGTTGTTGGATGCTATACAAACAATACACACACACACACACACACTCTCTCTCTCACTCTCACTTTATCTACTGAGTCCTTCGTCTAGTGCTGTGCCTTTATTAATTCGTATTAATAGCGTTTTTATTTGATATTCAGACTTCGTACTGTAGATCCTTTTGAGCTGTGATTCAGCTGCGCCACGACCCTTTTTCCCTTGTCTCTTTCTCCTCTCTTTCTCTTCTCATCTATCTTGTCATTCTCATCATGCGCACACACTTTTGTGATGGACACTACGAATTTTCAACGAAAAGTCGAATAAATTAATTATGATAAATTTGTTAGATTATATTTTTACAGAAGCGATTCGATCCGTCCACTTTTTTCCTTTTTCTGTCCACTTGTTTCACTTTTTTCCATTTCTCTTTCTCTTCGGATGTTCCGTCCCAATTAATTTCAATGTGAAAACGGCATCAGCTATTTGTTAATCATTTATTGTTGTTTATTTCGAAGCTGTTGTTGTTTTTTTCTAGTTGCGTGCTACGGGTGCTGAAGACATCACGTGCCCTTTGAATTAATCAAAATAAGGCCATAGATAACTTTAATTAAATAGACTTCCTTTTGCTTGTGCTATTGCATCATTTCGGCCAGTATTTCAAGTTGGTGTTATCTACAGTTTTTTTATAAGAAAAAATGTGCACCGCTGTAGAATGCGCACTGTTTAGCAAATTTGATTAGCAAAAGCTGCTTGAATGTGTTTGCGACGACAAAAATTATTCATTTGATAGCATTTGCTCGAATCCCTTGATGAAAACTCCTCGCCTGCTTGAGTATATGATATGGAGCATATTTTTTGGGAAAACGATGGAATTTGTTTTCTGCGTAATATATGTGAATATATTTTTTTGTATGGATACAAGTGCGAGTGACGTTGATCGAGTTCACAAACTGTTTACGTAAACAATATTAATAACATTTGGAGCCAATTTTTCGTTTGAACTCCACGACAAACATCATTCTCTCTCTCTATGTTATAGGTGAAAAGAATAACATTATTCAAATTCGCTCCATAATTTCCCTAATCGAATGAATAAACACATTCATCGGCACAACGACGCAATGAAATAAACACTTGATCGTTGGCATCATTTCTCTCTGTCTATGAGTCGAAAGAGAGCATGAAAAAAAAGAAATGAGATTTCTGGTCTCAATCATCAATTTCGAAATATTCACTTCCCAAATCTCTTTTGACGAGCCAAATTTAAGGCGCGAGCTCAGAGCGTCTTCATATTCAAATAGCACGTGTGCGAATATTTGCATATTCATCAATTTTGTTGACGCGTTCGCTGTTCTCGTTGCCTCGTCATATTATCGATAAAACCATTACGAAGCGCACGCAATCTGATTTGTGTCATTTAAAATCACAGCCAAAAATAAGCCTTAATGGAGTCAAGAATATAAAATTAAAAATAAACGAAACCAAGAGAATATTCTCTCTTGGAAAATAGCATGGAAGAATGTGCGTGTCACAAAATGTTCAAAGCCAACCAGAGCGAGTGAGAATATTTTATGCCGCTTTTGGGTAATGAAATTACTTTGCTCGCTCTTGTTTTGTTTTTAGATAGGCATGTCCTTTGTGCGGCGAGACGATAAAAGCATGTGATGGATACGGATGGCACAATTGCATGTCACACGTGCTTATACCAACCAACGAAATCAGTTTGATTCAATCGAAAGGCATAATTAAAATCGACAACTCACGGAATCGCTTTGTATCGATGTGTTTGTGTTTGCGAGAGCGACGAAAAAGTCGTCGCCAAGTGCTTCCGTTGGCGAAAATGGATGTAAATGGCATAACCGAATAGGAGACAGAAGAGAGGTTGAGTCAAACAACGAAAATAATTGAAACGAATGGTTCATGTCGCTTGTTTTACGTCAATTTTCCCTGTTTGGTTTGGTTGGGCTTTGCTAAAGTGAAAAGCATTTTTGTACACTGGAAATCGATCGGATTTCTCTACCATTTTATACCTTGTTACATTCGTTCGAAAATTATGTTTAATTTGGTGAATGTTAACGAATCCAAATATTCAAAGTGCTTTGCGCGCATTCGAATGTCAAAGTGAATCGAATTGAAGCAAACACATTATACCGTCGTTAATGTGTTGTACTAACGACAGTAATAACAATAATAACAACAAAAAAACAACAGCATGCACGTAAATTGCTTTGGAATTGGTATTGGCAACGTAAATAACTATCGGCAACGGAGACGACAGAGGAAAAAACCGCTCATTGTTACTCGTTTCCCATTGACATTACAATATATTTGAGCGTTTCGACAATTGACACAATATTTTTTTCGCCGGTGATGGCGATTGATTCTGTGTTCTTTTGCTACCGTTTATTCTCTCTCATCGTCGTCGTCGGTCGGTCGGTCGATCGGTCGGCTTCAATTCATTTTCGTTCAATTGTATATGATTGAAATTTTCTGCAATCGACATGAAATCGACGCGTCCACATCGCGTTCTCTATTCAAGTCACACCACATTCAATGAACAACAACAAAATTTGTTAAACGTAGCGCATCGTGCGCACATTCATGTTGCACTGGAAACGATGAGTGAACAATGAGAGACAACAAGCGCTCAACAACTGTTATTAAAGCGAAGGGACAAGGAAAAATGTGGAATTTACGGCGGGAATGTGATTGGGTTCAATTCTACCGATGAAAAAAAAACCATAAATAATATAACGATTGTTTGTATTGGATGTAGTAATGTTTGTGATTTTACTGACAACGATGACGAAGACAGCAGTAGTAGTCGCAGTAGCAGCGTCGACGATAAAAAAAAATCGAAATCGCCACAGTTCACAGATGCACGCTGCATTTTGTCAAACGGCTATTTCACATAAGTCGTTGTCATTCCGGTTGAATCATTACCTTGGATCATTCACTGTGTTCTTTGCCGCTGTGTGCAATGACAATTGAAGAATGTCCGCATTTGGTGGAACATGGTACACACACACAGAGAGAGAAAGAGAAAGAGAGGAGAGCAACAAACTAAAAGAGGAAAAAGAAGCGTCAATAGCAATTTCATTGCATTGACGACATCTGTAAATCGTGTCACATATTTATTGTTTGATGAATTTGCTGCATGTTGGCTGCATGTCAATTGGTTGTGTCATTAAAGGGCCGCAGGTCGATGCCGATTCGCCACCATTGGCAAAGCCATATTGCTGAATGTCAACCAAAGCCAAAAACCAGTGGAAAAACAATGAATGCAGACGTGAGACGGCCATCGATCATGCTCAAAATCAATTAGAGATGAAGGTTCACGTAAATTTCTGTATGTGCTGCTCGGACTGGACCGCCAGCGCTTGTTGGGAGCGTTGGATTTAGTGAACTTGTACACATTTGAATCAAAGATGGAATAAATTACTCTCCAATTTTCTACGTTTAGATGTGTCAGTCCGGGAGAATTGAAATTAAACGGCGATAAAGACCGTGGCGGCGGTTCAACAGGATAAACATATTAAACAGTCGCGATGATTCATGCTTTTTTTCTTTCTCTCTCTGGGTTTCGAAAATTGATTTTGATGTTGGATGTGATTGTTACGCTGTGTATCTGGCTGTGAGAAGTATAATTGAATTGAACAGGAAAACCGAAACCCTGAAAATGATGCAGCAGGATTGCCCTTCGTCTGCATACGAACTTCATTGGTTTCACTCTCTTGAAAATCTCATAAAATTCAATCCCTCACAATGACACCCATTTATTGGATGACAAACCATTTTTTTTCCACCGTCCAATATTTTTCAATTTAATAATTTAACATGAATAGAAAGAGCACACAATGTACAACAGGAATCAAACGATTGAGTGAAGAGGCGTGTAGGCAATGGTCGTGTATTTTTTCATGCTTGTGCTCTTGGAAAATCAATCATGTGAGCGATGATATTTCGCTTTTTGTAGATCCGTAATACATTTTATGTGGTTTTTGTTGGAAATAATTTGTTGTTACCATTTTCCAATTCCTTTTCCGTGCAGCCAATTTGTTAATCGATCAGCTCGAACAATAAATATATACATACATATCCCGATATCGATTTTAATTCTACCGTATACGGATGATTGAAAAGAAGAAAGTCAATTTGCTGGAACAAACCACACTCATGTTTGATTGTGTGGTTTTTCAATACATTGTTTTTTTTTTTCCCTTCTACTCGTCCATCTTCGTTTTTCTCT
The DNA here is from genome assembly GCF_009176505.1 of Sitodiplosis mosellana. Taxonomy (NCBI): domain Eukaryota; kingdom Metazoa; phylum Arthropoda; class Insecta; order Diptera; family Cecidomyiidae; genus Sitodiplosis; species Sitodiplosis mosellana. The sequence continues at coordinate 6,322,514 of NW_022595244.1, forward strand.
TACGATTTGACTTTTTTCGCTTACTTACATTTGGCGATAAGGAATTCAAATCGTGTTGGAACATTCTTTCCGAGAAGAAAAAATCCAAGTATATACACACAGCATTTTTGTTTGGAATTTCAGGTGCGCACAAGATTGATTACGAAGGCAGATGCTTGGTGCTTGCGTGCAGCAGCACAGCACAGCAAAGTCGAACAACATTTTACGCAGCAAAATATTAAATATTCTCTTGATTGATTCTCGCCTCGTATGATCGATTGGCTCATTTTTCTAAGTCATTTTTTTCATTCTTCCCCATTTTTCGCTGTTGTTGTTGTTTGAATGATATTCATTTTGATTTGGATTTACTCTTTTTTTTCGGTTCATATCGGCTCAAGTTCAAGTTAAAACACATGAAAAAAAGTGAACCGAATTCATTTGAATGCAATGAAACTGTGAATGCACACATGAAATATACACACAAGAGACCATTTGTCTTCGTTTTGAGTTGGTTTATCAATGTCAGCATGCAGCAATACAATCCGGTTGAATTCACCTCATTGCTTCTTCTCTCTTTCTCTCGTTCTTTCACTTACTCACACAATATGCATGTAGAAAAACATTCTCGGGGTCACAAACCACAACGCTCTCATTTACGTTTCACAGGAGACGAAGAGACCGAGAAAAATAAGGCGAACACTTATTGCCAGCATTGTTTCATTATTTAGATATATCATTTCCGATTCATAAAATCTATTTGTATTCGGATGAAAATCTCTCTCTTTTTTTTTGTCTGTCGAGGCCTATTGAACAGCCGTTCAAGCAAGATGCATTCATCTTGTAATGTATCCATTACACAGTCAATCGCTATATGAGCATATGTTTAGCACAGATTGTTGTGGAAAATTTCAATGTCAGCAGAAAAAAGGAGTCAAAAAGATGGTGCCAAATTGAAGATGCAACAAAAAACGAAGAAGAATCTCCCCGAAATCCATTATCTTTGCGAAAATAAATTTCCCGGCTGCGGTGTTATGAAGCGTAACCAGCTGTAGAAGAACATTAGTGCGAGATGATGTCGAAACCACCATATTACACATGCCCGGCTATATTTTCTACTCTTTTTGTAACATCGTCACCGTTGTCGCCTTTACACGTGCAAAATATGCACGGAGAGTTTTTTAATGTGTTTCTTCGTGTTTTTTTTTCTCGGTGTGTCGGTGTTCCGAGGCTAATGGCAACGGTAACGGTACATATTCAAGTATACCAAGAACTACATTATACTTCTACCGGCTCCGAATGAAAAAAAAGAGGATGGCAGAGAAATTGAAGCGGAAAAAGATGAGTGTTTGGTGTGTTTCCCAATGAATTTGTACGTTGATGCGACCGGTTTTTGTGTGTTTTTAAGCCACAAGTTTTTGGCAAAACGAAATGTGCCGGCAAGAACATTCAAATGTTTTACATCGGTTCTCGTTAAAACTGTTCGACACACGACAAGTGAAAGGCAATGCGAGAAAGAAGAATGAGAACGAGGGAGAGAGACACACACACACAGAGAGAGAGAGAGAGAGCGGGTTATTTTTTGGAGCGCATATGCTAACAAACAGCAAACACCTTACGTACGGGATGTGTCGCAATCGTAATGCAGGAATTTGGCCGCACGACCAAACACGAACATATTTTACAAAGGCAGCAGACTAAAAACCATTACCAATATTCACCGCAACAAATTCGCTACAATTTTCATTTGTGAAAATGTTTTTAAAATGCTTTCTTCTCGCCTGCTACATTCCGCCCGGCACAACTACGAGATGAACTCAGTGTTGATGCATGGAATGGGAGCCGAACGCGCGTACAGGAGTTTGGCAAGTTTTCGGTTGTTATTCTACCGAATTCGCTTATCTTTGCTGGAATGAGCGCATATTTTTTTGGTGTGATGCGCAGATACGTGCAACGATGTGTGCGTATGCACCATACACATCCCTTGGGGTTTGCACTGATGGAGTGACTTTATTACGTGAACATAATGATATTAATAATATTCTCGCTTTTTCAGCATCATGAAGCACGATGCGTATTAAAACACACGTTCAATTTGCATGCTCAAACAGTGAGCGGGAACATGATGCTTGAAAAACAATGCAATACCTAATATAACCATCTTCCGTCTTCCGTCTTCCGGTTAATGTTTGCAGGCGGCACAAACATCACCGAACGATAAAGGAAATGAAATTATATATTTTCGGTCTATATCACCGTTACAATCTCAAAGCAGAGAAAGAGAAGAAACTACGGGGAAAAATGGATTCATTGGGATTATTTGAGCTAATATTCGCGAGTCAACATTGAAATTCCTGTTAAAAATTCCGGTCGGGGGAGAGTTGTGAGCAAACTGAGTACTATACCTTTTTCACTGCAATGCGTTCTCATAGGCCTTATCCATTAATGCAAACAGCATCTAAGTGAATTTATACGCCAGCCCAAATAAAATTACATAATAAATGTTTATTTTCTTTGTTCTTGTCTCACTCTCTCACTCTTTCACTCACTCGCCCGCTCGCTCGCTCCTTCTCTGTCGATGTCAATGCTGTTGTTACATTTGAGGCTACTAAAAATGTTTTCGTCTGTGATGCGTGTTGGTTTGTTACTGCTGCTTGTTGTTGCTCTTCGAGCTCGAATGCATTTTCAGTGTTCCTTTGTGGTTTATTGCCCGTCGTGACACATTCACGTACTAATGCGGTTTTGGAGTTTCACAAAAAATTCCACATTTTGTGGTTGAAGATGGTTGTTGTTTTTGTTGCCGCCATTATTTGGCTGTGGAATATTTAGTGATGCATAAGTTGAAGAGCAAAGCACGGTTGGGATAATACACAAAACATGCGAATCATAAACATATATTACACCCATTGCATTGCAACAAGCATTTACCTTTAGTAGGTCTCTCTCTCTATAAAACTATAAAAAACGTTAACAAACACATTTACGACGAGACAGTCGGATTGTTGAACAACGACGATTTATGCGGGCTCATTCATTTTCGGCAGATGATTCTATGAGTGACACCTTCGATGGTTTGAGGCGAATAATATTATTTACGTCACTCAAACACTATGGCAATAGTCATATTTTCCCATGGCGAAGATTGTGCCTAGAACAAAGCAAAACTGCTCTTGATCCCAGCGATTCGTAGATTTTATTATTACTTCAGGCTTGAGTGTTCCTTTGTCAAGTTCGTTGTTTTTTCACTTGACTAAAGAGGCCTGAATGCCTTAAAAAAAATTGCGACATGAATTATTTTCCAGAAAATGCGACATCCTTATCACGTGCATAATACACGAAACTCGTACAAAACCCCGCCAATGCCATTCATATTCGTCAAGAAAATGCTCTTGACATTGGTTATGTCTTGTCAATACGATTTGCTTGCGCATAAGAATAGGAGAGCGAAAGAAAAAAAAATTGTCTCGAAAGATTTTCTGGGTGAATGATGTCAATGCATTCATAATTCGGTCTATTAAAGGAAGATTTATCATGGAAAAACATGAACGTCTGACCAAGAAAAAATGTGACAGCAAAAGAAACGAAGAGAAATGTTATAACATGACAACAATGATAATTGGAATGTTGATGATGACGAGAACATTGTTACCGATTTCGTCTAACAACGGAATCGTGTATCTCACCCAGTCTCAGGCTCAGGTAGTCAATTCTCGTTTTTTTCTTTTGTCTCTTGGTATATAGCTCAATCAACTTATTATTTGGTGACCAGCAGCATGCAAACGGTTCTATTGTCGTGGCAAATATTTATTTAGCGTATACTTTCCACTGGGTGGTAGCAGCAATGAATTGTGCATGTTTTTTCTAAACTTTGTCGTTTTGTTGCTTGTCTAACGTGAATTTAGCTAATAAATCTTTTTTAAAAATGTCATCAGACTGTCACTTTGCATGTTTTTCCACATTCTAGCCGAACTTAAAAACGGCGAAAAACAAAATGTTTTCTTTTTTTGCCCTTACATCAAATAGAAATTTTAATGACAAAAAATCACGTTAAAACTTGAAATGGCGCGACGAAAGAAGAGAAAAATTGGAACAAACGCCTATTTTTTTTGCTGTGGCAGTGTTCGTATCCAGATTGCACCATTTGACATTTTAACAAATAGCCGAGCGAAAAAATTAACGGTCTGTGTAGTTCGGTAGTAATGGGGCCGTAACTTGAAGACCAATCTAATTCACATTTCAACAAACTATATTCGTGCGCATCATCAATTTTTTTTTTCTTTCATTCGTTTCCTGTGTGTCCGAGTTCGTTTTTTGTTGTTGTTTTTGTTGTTGTTCGACAAACATTTGCCCTCCTTTCATGGCATTTTACTGTGCTGCACCGCGCGCGCTATGGTTTGCAGTCCGGGAAAACAAAATGCATTTTACGTTTTCATGACTATACATTAAAGTTTAAATTGCAAACCACTCAGCATGCATTTCGACTGGAATCATTTAATTTGATGCTAGAGAATTGCAAATGAATGAAAAGAAAAAGAACCAACGAAAAAATAAACGGGTCATTCTGACTCGGGCTATGCGATGAGTGGTGTGTGTGTGTGTGTGTGTGTGTGTGTGTACGACAAGCAAACACATTCAAATTCCAACTAAAATGGTAATTAGTTAAATTATCTGTGCTGTTGGATGGCAATACCTCGGAAATTCATGAAGAAGATAGTGCATGAATTATCACATCTCTTGGATGGTATATCTCGTTGACATTTACAACTCTCCAAGTGCACCATTGCGCAAATGAATGCAAAATATTTGCTGTATTCGTTGTCGTCGTCGTTGTCGTCGAAATCGAGTTTGGCAATGCAATGGCTGGAATGTTTTCGGATAAAAACGTTTAAAGTTTGAATGTCCTTTGGCCTTGTAGGCCAATTACGTAAATATTTGGAGTAAGGACACATTCTTCGGTTTACATTTCCTCTGTTCGTTCAATGTAATTAAACGTTGCATCGCATTAAAGTGAGCAACGAATTTTTTCCTTCGGAGCAGAGAGAATTGCATTCTATTTTCTGACTCGAATGAGCAAATGGGTTAATGTTTCGATCAGCCTTTCTAAGCCATAATGTAATAAATTGTACGAAAATGCAAAATTCTATCGGGCTTGGCATTCGGTCAATGTGCAGCAGTTGCACCTTTCAATTTAGATTGCATGGGGCCATTTGCAATCAAGTGGCGGCTTAAACAATGTAACCATTGTGTGTTCATGGATGCGAAACCCAAGTAATTGTGCTTTATTACCATTTTATCATTCAAATCACAATTTCTTGTTTTTCGGCCCAAAATACCACCGCTGCCGTCGCCGCCCACTCCGTCCCCATCGTCTGACCGATTTGATGATACCATTAGAACATGCATGCACGCTTCGGTCATTCTGTCAGGTTAAAAGATTTATTGTACATCATACCATCGGCCACAAAAAAACATGAGTGCAAAAAACATGTGTGTGTATGTCTATGTGTTTGTTATTGAATGCTCTACATTAAGCCGCCCAGCCAATTGGAAAATGTATGCAGTGTAACGGGACACAAATCTATGCCAAATGTAATTCATACGAATCACTCTGGAAAATGTGCATGCAATGATGATCAAAATGTTTGACGAAACATATCGTTTTCATTCAAATCGCCTAAATGCAATTCATTCTAGAATCTATAATTTCAACAAATGCGTACCTGATGGCCATTGGCCATCCACTTTATCGACGTTTGTTTCATTCCGTCTTCCTGAGATCCATATTACCAATTGGCATTAATGATAGTGTCATGTGCGCACGTTCGCATCGCAGGTAATTTGATGTTGCTGTTGTTGTTGTTTTTTTTTTGTATCATGTCGAACATACTGATGGCTATTGATATGTGTACACATTCATTTGCTCTGTGATATAGTGATTTTTGAATGCATTTCTGCATTATGCTATACTTTGTAAAAATGATTGTTTTTGGGCGGAGGCAACGTTTTTTTTCCTTCAAATATTTGTTGTAAGTGGTGAAGACATTATAATCGAGCCACAATAATAGCAAAGTACTCGATGTGTAATTACGTGTGTTTGTCTGTGTATGTATGCATTTGCCTGCGAACCGTCGATAACAAATTAACAATTGTTTTATGTGTCCCTTGCGGGGATTTGCCATGATAATGATAATGTATGGCGACGATCCATTCGTCGTGTTTATTCGACCAAATCTATTATTCCCTTTTTACACACGGCCCGACATGCGATTACCATCGCGTTGGTTGGATCGAACATATCATAATAGCCCATCAGAAGTAATCAAAAAAACCGCGCGCGCGTCGCATATTATTATTAATAATTCAAACGACTATTCATTGAAGCTATCGAACAACCGGGAGTTGCAATGTTGCTGCATGTTAAAAATAAATGATAACAAGTGATTTTGTCATTTAGTCTATCGTTATGGCTACAAGGCATGAAAAACACGTTGTTGATGAGAAGTGTAAAACAAGTTGACAACAATGGTGGATTTGGTTTTGATGCACAAATTTGGGTGGAAATTTTGGAATTAATTTTGGAACATGACGCGACACATCATATTAGACACCGTACTTATCAAATGAATAATCCGTATGACCGTAGGCATCGTTGATGTGATCATCATTCAATATGGTTTTGTTATGACTGAAACAACAATATCGCATTGATAGAAGTTTTCCAGAAATATGAAAGTACACGCAAACATCTCAACAACAAATCACATCACCTTGTAATTGGATTGACACGATGAGCGTACGGCAGCAACAAATATTCAGCAAATATCCGGAATATACAGCCAAAAATTGTATATTTCGGAAAATGTATTCAATAAATCATGGAAATGTAATCAAAATGAAAGGCAAAAAAGTGCCCATACAAAACTTTTTCATACTGTCGCTGCATAATGAATGAATTTTGCGACGAAATCAACGAATGAATGAATTATAAAGGAGTTTTGTAAACTGAATTTTGTGCACCGAAAAATGATTGAATTTACCCCGAAATTGTTCGAAACATATTTCACTGGCTTCACTTCGTTGTCGACGTCGACGAATTGAAGTGTATTATGGCAGAATATCGTACGCGCGGCGAAGTTATCTCATTTGTGGGCATACGCATGGAAAATTCTATTTATGGTTTGTAATAAGCAAAGTTTACATTGGCGAAACGCAAGAGTGTTGCTCATTTTTGGATATTTTCCTCCTCCGTTGATTATCACCTTCGCAACGCCATCATTGCAATCCGAATTTCTATCTCCGAAACCATTCAAGAGATTAACTAGTTTTTCTTTCTTGGCAAAGCAGAAAAAAGAGATGAATCGTCAACATTTCCAACGGTGATCTGTAAATAAATTGACGAGTTTATGTTCGGAAGAAACCTAATTAAAGATTAATTCAACCGAAAATGATATAAATCTCCTGATAGGCAAAGAGAGAGAAAAAGGAACGCTATCATATTATCCACCCTTCGATGTGCTACTAAATTAGCTGAGTCTTTATAAGCAGTATTGAGACATGGGGGCATTCCATACTTTTTTTTCGCTCTCTTGATTATATACTTCATAAATAAGGTGTCATACTGTGATAATTCCAGCCTTCTCCATTGGCAATTCTTGATCCGTCTTTTGTAGCAGCACAGTGTGGAGCACTCTTGTCGTGCAGCAATTTTCAATATATAATATTTTTTCTTTATTATTTATCTCTCTCTCTCTCTCTCGGCTGCACTCAGACTATATTCACTTTTATGTTGGACGCGTGTTTCAACGTCGTATTTTTTTCCTTTCTCTCCACCGAATCGAAATGGGGTATGGCTTCCAAGTCAATAGCCTGTGTCAATCGAGTTAATCTGACTTCTAGTCGCCGTGAAAAGGTTTCCTGTCGATCGTTTCGAATCAACCGGCAATATGCTCTTTGGTTATCCTATTTGGTGTACAATGCACACCGTGTCGCTATGATAATAATCGGTCGACGGAAGAAGAAACAGATGAAAAAAATGGGAAACTTCAATGGCAGACGGCTTACCTTTTCCAAACCACTATATCCCGCCACAATCGGCGGTAGCCAATAAGACTATCATTGTTCTCGATTTTCAATTTTCTGCTCTTTTATTCCCTGTATGTGTATGAGTTTTTTTTTGTATGCTCACGTCGCCTTTGACTTCTTTTCCCTTACCAGTTCAATAGCTGTGCATAGAACAATATAATTATTATGATTGAAAAGTTCGTCTGTCATAGTCTTTTGTGCCTGCATTCGTTGTGTTCCTTCCAATTCCTTTTAGTTGACTGTTTCATGTCATACATCATGTTCAGCTCTTTTGTACTCTTTTTTTTTCTTTACATTTCCATTTTGCATTTATTCAATTATTCTCTACTTTGTTGATATATTGGGAATACTTTGATTTTGCACATGCATGCAGCAAACACACACACACACACATCCGATTTGCATTATTAAAGAGGTTTTTCATCGAAAAATTGTTTTCATTCTCGTGCCCTGGCTTATCCTATGGCCTTTTGTATGCGTTCATTCATTTAATTTGATACAATGCAATGATTTCCCGAATGGCACCACCGATTGTATGACTGGGACGGAACGAAAATGGTCGACCACAAAGTTATACGATAATCCAAATGAATTCCATTTTTCGAAATGCGCACCGAAAATTATACCGAAATAATGGATTTTAAGAACAGAGAGAGAGAGAGAGAAAGAGTGAAAATGTTTCATTGAAACCCCAAAAACACTTGCTCATTTTATCCAACGGAGAATTGAAATTGTGAACGAACATGTAAACCCATGTTTGCCAGTTTCTTTAACCAATTCTTGCTCTCTCCAATGTTGAATACAAAGTGATTTAAGCTGCTTTTATCGTCTTACAATGTGCAAAATATTGTAATAAATAAAGGTTTTAATACAATAATTAGACCAATAATTTAATATTGTAGCGTGTTGAGCATGAATACACTCGCTCATTCGCTCACACATGCCAAACACTTTTATCGAAAGGCAACAAGGCTTGCCTCGCATTGCTGCTATTTCTTATGTTATAACATGTGTTCCGCATTTTCAGTCATTCAAAGTTATTTTGAAAATTAGAACATAAGCAAAAAGTTGGAATGCACAAGCAAACATGAACCAGCTTACACAAAGTTAAAACCACAATAATTTCTAACTCGTTCAATGGAATATTTCGTTTTTGGGTATATTCACTGGATGATGATGACGCGATCGAAAGAGTGTATACGCAACAAAACCGAGATGGAGCAACCAGCATGACGGAAAAGTTTTGTTTTCCAGATATGAGCGGAGAATAACGGAGTAATAGATTTTAATAAATATTCGAACGGAATTCGTCATCCAGGCACAATTGTGTTCACATCGCTCTTCTGGCACGTACCACTACTTTTGCTCGTCGCTTTGGATGACTCAAGTGCATTTTCCGTTTCAATGCTGCAGATAATAACTGATATTGAGATTCTGTTCAAGCGTAAACACAACTTCAATATACACGGTGATGGTGGTGGTGGTGGCGGCTGCAAATGGCTCAAATCAAAATTGAATGAAAAAAAGGGCACGAACCATTCCAGGAAAAAAGAAAATACCGTGTAATTTTCTCCTGTAATTTGTGTGCAAAAGTGAGCCGAAATGAATTTTGAGAGTGTTGCTGGCGTTATCGGTGCGAAATTGATATTGAGCAGACACAAATTGCTTGTGTTACCATTTTGGATCGTTTGTATTCGCTACGTGCCATATTTGCACTTGTTAAATCGTTTAAATTACAATACTTTAACGCGAACGCTCGTTCACTCGCGCGTCTTTCTTAAATCGTTGCCTATATATGTTGGCGCAAGTGATGTTTACAATTGTCACACAAATAATGTAGCCAACTGTAGCAAATTGGCACATTTGCTCCTCAGCACTCGCTACTGACTTTTCAAGCCGGATATCGTTTTTGTTCTTATTCTCTGGAAAATTTAATCTTCCTTCTCACCAAATAATATCAATTCTCACACAGACATTTGGAGAAGAGCGCTGGCAGAAAATATGCACACTGAATAAACCATATACCCACCATGTCGTGCTGATAACACTGTGAATTGAAAAGTGTTCGACTTGATAAACAGTCATAAGAAAGACAATGGGTGAGACAAAAGGAAAACATTCAAGTTTTGTCACCCGGATTAAGGAACACTTTACCATTGCTCGGCTGCAATTTATACCGAATGCCAACTGTGTGTATGTGCAGAGCCCACAGTGTCAATATAGTGTTTCGTTCTTCGGGATTGTGAACGCCGAGCGCCAAAATGTGTCATGCAAAAATTTCGCTCACACACAGACACACACTCCGAATTTACGAACACAATTTGCCGACAAAAATGGCCCTACAAAGTCTAGCAAACTAGCGTGTTGGTTGATGCCATCACGCGAACAGGAACAAGGAGAACAAAGTAATGTTAAAACAACATCGACATCATCCGCTTTCGGCATGGAATGTGCTATCCCATTTTCAAAATCAAATTTTCGCTGCCGAAAAGAAGAGCATATTTTCTAAAGTCGCGCGCCATTCCGCTTTCATGCACATTAAAATACGATGTAAATGTCGTTCATGTTTTCGACAAAATGTGCTAATTTTCCAATTCCCAGCTACCGGATTTCCATGTGACATATTTATAATACAAATAATTCACAGGCTTGAATTTTTTTTCCTTCTTTTGGTCGTCGCACTCGACTTTTTCCGTACACTTCAAGACAATAAATAAACATTCTTTTTTTTCATTTTCGTTGTTTCGCTTGATTTCCTCTTGAAATTTTCGCACACAATGCGCAAAATGTCGTTAATCCGTGTGACAATGGTTTCATTTGCGGGTTTCATCCTAGGCTTTCGCATAAATCCGAATACGAAAATGAACGCATTCAAGGCTGATGTATAAACCATGCCGCATTGTCACATGGATTAAAATGAAATCGGTAAGAGGATTTTGCTTCAGGTTGCTGTCGGCTGTGATGATTAAATTCAATAATGGAATGTAGCCCGGGATACGGAGGCCTCTTAATCGGGATCTCCCAGTTTAAATCTTTTCTGAAATAACGTGTTTATTCATTTTCTGGGCTTAATTTTCCGAATGAATATATTAATTTAATGAGTCATTAAACAAACAAACCCGAGTTAATCAACATCACATTGATGAAAAATGTTTCATCTTGATTCTCAAATTCCCATGTGGGTTAATGGTTTTATTTTTTTCAATTAAGCCACATGGATTGGAGTGAATTAATGAACCGAAAAATGGTCATGTTTTTTATGATATTCCAATGAAATGATGAACGCGATTCGGAAAAATCAAACGCAAAATAAATGTCAAATTAGAGAATCCATCGAATGTAGTTCAAATGAATTAAGGAGGGAATATGGAAAAAGCGGCGTCATTAGTCGAAAAACTCATTTCTTGCATGGAACCAAAGCGATGAGAGAAAAATACACAACGGAAATTATGCATTCACCAAAATATTTGCTTTCTCTTCCACAAATTCCCCAGAAAAAACACAATTTGTATTTGAACATTCACATGTTTTTTTTCTCGCTTCTCTCGCTTCTTTTTCGTCTATTTCCGAAAGTTTATTGTCATGTTAAGTACGCTTCCACTCTTTCACTCTCTGCATGACAATTGTGCAATTACAAAAACGCAACGGAAAATATTCTTCTTCACAAGTATGCTCGAAATTGCGTACGCTTTTTGTTATATTATTCACAAATTGTAAACAGATGTGGGTTTTTTTTCGAGATAAAGAGAAAGAAAGAAAAATTATCACAGTCGTTTCTCAATAATTCGGCTTATTTAGCTGCATGTGCTCATTGTTATCTATTTTAAGTATCCTCTCACTTGCGTGTGTTGTCTATGCGCTAAGAGAACGAGCTGCACACACACTCGGCAGAGATGCGACACATTGTATACGCAGTACGCACTCGAAATGAAAACAAACACAACTAGATATGCTAGAAGATGACTAAAAATAGAATCGCCGACACATGCACATCTGGAATAGGGCAAAAACGTAACAATTGCCTAAGAACCTCTTGGGCTGCAATGACTCGGTATTGTCGTCGTTTAGTGCTTAATGATGATCACATTTTTCGTCTGTCGCTTTCACCAGAAGCGAGCCGAGATAGAAAAAAACCCAATAGAGATGTAAACAAGCGCTCAAGAGACGAGAGTTCAAAGTTCTTGAATGGTCTTCTGCAAACGAAACGAAAAAAAAAATCGATTTTATTGCGTGCGTCGGGCGCCGTGAATGATAAAATGCTCTACAAATGAGGTCATTTGTATTGCACATAGATCGATTTCTTTGAATGAACCAAGACACGACGCTATTAATGGCGATTTCATTTGAAAAATGTACACAAGTCTCAAAGTCGGAAATTTTCCTACCGTGAAAGTATCCATTTTCGCAAATTAAACTCGGTTTAGTTCCCGGGTGTGATTGCTCCCGCTGCCGTATTTAAATCACAGAGATGAAATCAAAATTCGGCCCATTTGTTTGCGCATCCAGTGTGACACGACAAGGGGCGAAACTATCGTTAGTAAAAATTACTTGTCTCGGAATAATGACTCTAAAGTGCTGTAAGAGGATCGAGTACTGAACAAATCATTCATGGGGTTCTTTTTTTCGTCATTCTGCCATTGTCCTCGCACTCCTCCTCGAACAAAGACTTTGACTTGAAGCATACACCGAGTTAATGCTAAGGTAACCAAAGGTTGTTGATGATAAAAAGGCGAACGAAAATGCAAATTGCAGTTATCGTGCGCTCGCCCGCGTTGGCATGATGTGATTTTCGACATACGATTACACCCGTCCCGTGGATGTGTACAAGTGCTGGCATGCTGTTGCCATGTCATTTGATCAGATAACAAAACCGTTTAATTTGTTTTCGTTTGCATAAAAACGACCAGTCTGCTCTCGCGCACTCACTTTTCCATCATTCGGTGCGACGATGTAAATTGCATTTGGCTGTGTGTGCTGTCGCTCTCGCTCACTGTGAGTGAGTCAATGAATTTCGCACCTCCAGCGCAGCAGTCAAGTACATTGTCAGATAATCGTGAAGATGTGTTGCCAACTGGCTGGGTGCTTGTTTTCGTCGAACAATTCGAAGATTGTCACATCGCCAGCATCGAGCGTTGAGCCAAAACACTTGATTTGCTTAATGTATCGGAAATTTTAAAAATGATATTCTGACTCCTGACACAGTCCGACCAACTCATGTGGAAATGATAAATTACATTCATCCGAATACAGGGATAGAACAGTGAGCTTGAGCAAAATCGTTCCAAGGCTATGGAAACTCCGGACGATTTTTTTTCTTCTTTCCTACATATTCTAATTTGTAAATTTCGCTCCAGTTTCTGGTGAATGCTTTCGCTGCTACTGTTTGCTACTGCTGCTGTGTTCCATCAAATAGACAAATTGAAAGTGAGTTTTTAGCTCACACTTGATAGTTGCAGCTTTTTTTCCGCCGAGTTTGATGTAGAACATTACATTTTTTATCGTGCACAATTCCCATTTTAATTTTATGCACCAACCGAACGCTTTGAACGCAAACTCGTTATTTTGTAACCATTCGGGAATTCCATGTATGCCACGTCGAACACGAGAGTTTTAGAAGCGCAAAAATTGCACACATATCCTTAAACAAACGCAACCGAACAAATTAAACAAATTGCAGTGGAGTTTGTATGTGTTGGTTGTTTTTTTTCTCGCTTCTGCTCTCACTTGGCTTTTCAAATAGTGTTTGCATATTTTACTGCGCTGCAAATCGCGTATTGCATCTCATCGTGATCATCGGTGTCGTCGACAAGTTTGTCAGTGAAAATTATAATTCGCTTCTCGATGTTGTTTTTATTTATTGCGATGCAATTTTTTCTGCGCTCTCTCTCTCTCTCTCTCTATCTCTCTCTTTCTCATCTCTATCTCTGCATCAAGTGTATTCCTTTCATTTATTTGCTCAACAACACATCACTTACACTGCCACATCCATATAGTACATTTACGCTCTCTCCCTCGTGCGCTTCGTCGACTCGGTATTCTCGGTAAATTCGATTAGATCGCGACTGAGCGCGTTCAGTTGTTGCGGTTTATCCTCTTTCGTGTATTTTATAGTTTCTGTTTACCAACGGAAGAGGAAAAAAATGAAAGGAGCAAACAACATAAAATATGAGCAATCCAAAAAACGAGATTCGTGTTCATCTGCAAGTGGGAAAGTGTGGAAAAAACCAACGAGAGCTCTTCTATTTAATGGCAAGCAAATGAAGTGGCGCAACGAAAGAATGAAAAAAAAACGTAGCGCGGCTCGTTCACTGCCGCTAAACTACAGAATGAAGCAAATCAACGAGAGACATAGCGAATGGTTTTTTTATTTCACGAATTTGCACAAAGAGAACGTATGATAATCAAATAAAAATTGAACTTGCCTTTACAACAGCCAAGAGATGTGATGTGATGCGATGTAATCCATATCGCATTCACAGCACCACCAATGCCACTACCACCACCATTGAATACATAATTCTTCAAACACAGGTATACATAATTCTTCGGAGCTTCGAGATGCACACACCAGAGACTGGGAGGATAGAATGGAGGAAAAAAGTGATGAATGTAATTTTTGATCTCTCAGGCGTTGCTGTTTCTCAGACAACGCTGCGCTGCGGTTTATTTCCAACATGTAGTCAGAGATCTTGAAAACATTCCAGCGTGATGCGAACGCACGCGAATTTACATTTACATGGAATTTATGTTGTCACCCGAAAAGCATTTCGTATTCATTCCTGAGCATTATTCAAAATAACTCGATTTCCTGCACGGCGTGCACCATTCTAATCTCCATCAGCACCGAGAGAAAGGATGTGTAAAACATACTCTTGCTAAGTCATGATATTCCGCAATCGGAAATATTCTGAAGCAAGCTCTTTTGCCTTGTTGCGGTATGCGGTATTTGTAAACGGTTTTCGGTTCCTTGCACATATTTACATTATCAATATGTCGATTGCTCAATCTGTGGAACATCTTTGCGCTTTGTCAATGTCACTCACTCGTTTCGGTTGAGATTCGTTCCTTGAATTGGGCGCCGTATCAACTCAACCAATTCCAGCGTCACAAGACGAAACGATTTAGTTTTAATTAATTTTCGTTTTTCCACTATTCCATTCGACTCGAGTGCCAAATGCGAATCAGTCGTCGTCGGATTTTTTTTCCTCTCGCTCTCCTAAAACACAAACTATGCCCAAGTCTCCTGACTTCGTAACGTAAACAGAGGGGTTTAATCTGCTTTAATAAAACAATTAAGTGTTTTTATTCACAGCTTTTACTTTGAGCTGAAGGAAAAGTTTTCAGCGCGTAATTCGGTTAGGTAGATTTTAATTGAATCGCTCGGGAATTTTCTCACTACTTGCACACGAACACGATTGCCTAGAACACGAAGATACCAAAACTATGTGCGAACAACTTGTGTAAAAATGAGGAAAAACTGTTCAAGTTTTGTCTTTGTCAAGTTGCGCGCACGTCTTTCATTTATCAATCGTTCGGCACGCAGCGAATACGGAGAGAAAAAAGTGTGTTTGTCTTCACGGAAAACAGAATAAGACAATTTGCGGGCAAATTAGGTGATTTAAATTGCTGTTAATGTGATTTGGCGTAAGAAAGCGAAAAGCCACTCGTTCTGAAGCATCAAGAATTGACAATTCATTCGGAAAAATCACCTAACTTCTTCCTTCACATCGATTCCTCTTCGCTAGAAGAAGAAAACTTTATTTTTGTGTAATTCATTTCGCTTAGTCACTCAAAGCATCAGGTTCTAATCTATAATGATGTCGTGAACGAACAAAAAACAACCACAACAACGACATACGTACGAATGAAATCGAATCGATGAGCGAAAATAGAGGACACATTCAATCGAGCGAAACCCAACCGCAAACATCGCAGTGCCAATGAACTAGCGATTGAAAGCGATTACATTTTAATTTCGTTACGTGAGAGATTCCAATTGCACAATCGATCACTTTATACTCATCATCCCGAAGTCAAACCCGTAATGATTTGTTTGATTCGAAGAGAAATGATTTATAAATCTTGTTTTTCCATCATTTCATTTTCAATGAAATTGAAACAATGGCCCAGACACACAATCAGACTAAATGAAATCCGAATTGCACGGAATGAATATATTCCATAAACAAGACAAATAGACAATCGTCCATATTGCAATCATCAGATACACAATCCACCGAAAACGAAATGGAATTCGTAAATTCACCGTGAGCGATACATCAATCCTCATTTACATTCAGTTTGGGTGAATTTTTATCCAATTATATTGTCTCGCCCATATGTGTGTGTGTATGCGCTTGTTTGTACATACGATGCTATGCGGCTGACTATTTGTTCAATTTCAACGAGAGACGGCGAGAGTAAGTGCATTTGTCGAGTGTGTTCATAAATACAGATAACTTGATTACACATTCATGATGTTTGCGTTTATTACCATAACTTGGTCCGATAAACAGAACGGCCTAACGGGAACGGGCCAAAATTGGCGAAAAATCAGCACGATGACGCCAAACCAGTGGACCGGGTGAATACGAATGCGTAATCAAACGCGAGCTAATTTGACAAGACACCAACGACCACACGGCAAATGTGGTGGTGCCGATGCAGCAATTGAACATTATCACGGCATGAATTTGAATTTTCACACATTGAGTGCTCAATTTCGGGCTACAACGCCACCAAGCATCATGTCCACAAATTTTAATTAATACAATTATTTGCTAACCGAATCGCTGTCATATCTCTCGCTCACTGCAAACGGGCCCGATTGTCTCCTGAATCGATTGCATTTCAGCGTGCGTTCATGTTTGGTGCATGCACGTATGCCACGATGACAGTGTTATCGACGGGAGCAATTCCGATGTGAATGGTTAGTTTTCAAAGCACTTCCCGATTCACACACACATACAGACACTCAATCTGTGACATAACAGTTGCCATTAGAATCGAGTGCGCACTTGAACTCGTCAATGCATCACACTGATCAAATGCTCTACCAATTTTCCTCTTTCTCTCCTCTTCTCTCATTCTCACACTCACTCTTTCTCTCTCTCTTGCTTGCTCACTCGCTCGCTCTCTGGTGAATATCAGCTTTCGCTTGATGGCATTACAATTTGCATTGGCTGCCATCTGGAAAATTGCAATTGGAGTGTTTGGTTGACTGAATCTAATTTTGCGAATGCAGTTGCCACACATCATCAATTGCAGATATACACTCTCACTCACACACGCTGCACAATAGAATGGCACTCAATGGCGAAATGACGCAATCGAACCGAAGACACTTTCGTTTCGAAACGAAACAGCATAACCATTAAATGGGTTCATTTAAATTGATTCCAATGAAAGGCCGCAGGTGAAAAATGCCATTTTAATAACTCACACACCAAATTCCGTTTGTTTTTCTTTCATTTCACAACGAATTAAAAAAGAACAATATATTTTGAAAAAAAAGTCTCTTGTTTGTGCACGAAATATTTCCCGAGAATACTCAATGATGCCCAGTGGGTGTAAGGGCATTGCCCACGGCATGTGTACAATTCATTTTCTGCGTACTCAGAATTCGTAATCGATTTTGAATACCAAGCCAGCTCATCACATCATAAAATGCTCGTACTTCTACGAATTATGGACTCATCGAGTGTTTGTCTTTGTAAATGAATTCGAACTGAACTCTCTCAATTGGCGTGATAATAAAGCGCATTGGACAAAAATTGCAATTGTTATGGTAATAAATATTAACAGTTATTACATTTTTAACGCCATTTGACAAGCCCATTGACCAGACCAAGCTCGCTTTTTTTCGCTTCTCAGCTCTCGAGCACAAAAATGCATTGTTAATATGCATATGAAATGCGAGAACAGCACACCAATTGGAATGGCATAAAAATTAAAAGGCTTTCATAAATGATGCAAATGGCAACAGAGCGCGAGAAAAACAACAACAACTGAGTATCGAGTGAAAAACATCAGCAATCGAATGACCGGACGTATCATTTAAAATTCAGTTGCAGAAATTGCTACTCGTTATTTTCTGGCGACAGAGTTGTTGATGTTGCTATTTTTCGCATCCATTTCGATTTGTAAACATCGAATTATCGCCCTAAATGTGCAAACTGAGTGCGAAAATGCCACCGAACGACGTGCATATCATATTCAAATATATTCTTACTAAATTTCATAGTCATCGTTTTTATTACGGCGAATGAAAGCGGAAATATGATGCCAAAAACGCGGGCGCATATTAAAAGAGTTGCAATTTGAGTTTGTTTATTTTTATAACGTCGAACGAATTGCGCGGGAGTTTCCGCACTGAATCTCCAACGGTTATGCAAACAAGTTTTGCTTTGATCTGACTCTCTCGTTCTCAAGCATACGCGCCAAATTTAAGCGTGGAAAAAATGGTGTCATCTTAAATGCATGTATAAAAATAGCACATCACTTGAGATTTTGTTTTTTATCTTTCGGCTCCATTCTCAGCGTTTGACTGATACATCAATGTATTTCACCCGAAATAGCTATACATCATACATAAATACGTCTGAGTCACCAGAGAAAAAATCTACATGTGTGTATATGAGTGTAGTGCGACCACTTTTGAACGGTCTGAAAAACTAAACAAGCGTAATTTAATTAAAAACGCGGTTCGAAAACAAGAGCAGGCACTGCCAATCTAGTTTGCTATGGCGTCTAACTGTATGGAGATGAAAGGTTGATGTGTGAGCCGAATAAAAAAACATGCAGTCAAACGGATCGAATTGTGAATGGAAGCGAGAAAATTTTATGACCTCTTTTAACAAAGTGTAATTTGTACATGGGCATGACATTGATGACACTGCGCCCGAATATGCGCCTGGATTGTTTGTTGATGACGAAATTTCACCGAATTCGCATGACATTGCTCAACATGTGGTTTCATTTGGAAGCCGAAAGATCTACTCCCATTAAGTCGACAATCACTCAATTTCGTTTTTGATTTCATCGTTGGTTTTCGTTTGAAAACAGCACAAATTGAGAATCAAATTGCTCTGTGGCGGCGAAATTGAGAGAAAGAAAAAAGCAGAATATTTGCTGAAAATAGTTTTTGGGGTGGCTTTAATGCCATCAAAGCTACAAAGTTGTGTTTAAATCGGATTATAGTCCAACCATAAATTTTAAATTATTATTAATGCACATAAAAAAACTTCATATTTTTTTTCTCATAATTAATTCACTTTTGGACAATGGCCAATTTTTGTTTCCTCTCTGCACATTTGCTGGCTATTGACTGGCTATTTAGTGAATATCTCTCACTGTTCCGT
The DNA here is from genome assembly GCF_009176505.1 of Sitodiplosis mosellana. Classification (NCBI taxonomy): domain Eukaryota; kingdom Metazoa; phylum Arthropoda; class Insecta; order Diptera; family Cecidomyiidae; genus Sitodiplosis; species Sitodiplosis mosellana. The sequence goes on from NW_022595244.1 coordinate 6,341,932, forward strand.
AATTTTGGGTTTCGAATAGACAAAATCACTGCTAAAAATAGTGGAATTCGGTTGTGTTTCTTCTTCGCTTTGTGTGTGTGCTGTAAGTTTTGCGCAATCAGCCCGAATACATTCACTAAATACATGTGGTGAGACTGAACAGCCGAAAGCATCCAAAAAATCGCATCAACTCAACCGAACAATAAATTATTGTGGCTCAAAATCGCTTACGGCCGCTTCTGTTCTATTTTTCCCCGTTTTTTTTTTTCATGCATTAGCTCAAAATCACTTGCAGCAGTCACAGAAGAGTCTTTTTTTCGCCTCTTTTGGAAACTGTTCAGTTGATGCTATCTTTATTATAAATTCTGCATTGTATCTCATTCAGAATTTGCCATAAAGTCTCTTTCTCGTTGCAATGAACACAGGAAAAAAAAACTTTGGCTGATCTGCAGCTGGGCTTCAGTCTATAAATTTAAAAGCATGCATTCCAAACCCATCGCCCTGCATGTGTGTGTACTTGTTGACCCAGAACACATGCATTGCGACGTCAATTTTTTCGGTTGCCAAAGCGCACAACACAAAAAAAAGAACGAAGTGGATAAATTATGTGCAAAGTTCCATGTGTCTGTGTCTTTTTTGGTACGAAATTTTCTCTATCTTTCTCTCACTCTGTCTATCTTCTGGCTGTTGTTTTTTGGTCCAGACTCTATATTCAGATCACTTCCGTTTCATTTATTTGCGTTTGTCCCACACCAAACGGTCCATTTCTTCTCCAATTTCTCTTTCGCAATATCTTTCGCTATCGCCAATTAATGGTGGCACCGAAAACGTTCATTTGTTTGTTGCGTTGTTTTGCCAGTGAACGAAAAAAAAGAAGTAGAAATACACTTTAATCGACTGGGTTCCGGTGGGAAAGTGAGATCAAGCGATTAACAGAACAATGACAAAATTTTACAGTGTTCTTTTTTTCAGTGGAAGAAAGATGAAAAAAAAATGTTTTAGTAGTATTTCACAATTTTTGGACCGTTTTCGTCTCAATTAATCAATAAAAATAGCACACAACACATATTTTTCCGCACTAAAGTTGGACATTTGTTAGAGAAGCAAACGATAAATATCACACCGAGCACCGCAGAATATATGGGAAAAACTCACACCTTGGAGAACCATTCCACATTTATTCTACATATTTTCCCAGTCGCAACAGCAAAACATTTCACCGAAGCAATTAAAAGGTCATTTATGTTTTTAAACAAGAATGAATTATGGCTTTTACATGGAATTCTTTTGTGTGTTCTTCGTGTTTTGCTAGTTTTGGTGCTATTTGGCGCAATGTACAACATGAAGTGTTCTAATTTTACGGATTTCTTAATTTTCGTTCTTTTTTTTCTCGTCGCTCAGTTGTGCGCACCAAAATTGGACTCTTATTTCCATGATAAACACAAATAAATGCCGTAATTTGGTCTGAATTGGGTGCGATTTGTATTTTTTTTTTCTTCGTTAACGCGCACAAAATAGACCAAGTGAATCAGATTTGTATCGAAGCATGAAAGTTTAGTCAAAGTAACGAAACAATTCACTCAACATTTGGTATGCGCAATTCATTTTTCACTTTTACATTTTATCGATCCAAAATGTGTATGTCAAAAGACAGCTGAACCAACGAACGAATGGAAATGGACGGATTGCACGCGATACAACGGAAAAAAGAAGAATATATGTGTGCGCGAGTGTAGGAAATTGAATGAAATGGGCCAAAAATTGAGCGTAACATTGACCTTTTGTTTGGCAAAAGCATTCGGTTGGTCGATGTCAGGTGAGAGGCGCTAGCAAGAAAAAAAACACACACACAATTCTCTGTAGCTTAATCGCTTGCGATTTGCACAGGTGAATATGTGTTTCCTCGATGCGATTTAAACGAAATAGATTTTCATCGGCCGTGTGTTTCGTGCGATATTCACTCTATGGTTGTTCAGGGTCATATCACGCACTTGAAAATGCCCATACAAACCTTTTTTTTCATATATAGTCATTTATATTACGTAAAGTGGAAAAACGTGCTTAGGTCATGCACTATATTTAGCTAGTATACACCTGAAGACCATCGGACATCGCTGAAAACTTGATTCGTCAGCTCTTTTGTGGCCAATTCACTGCTCTTTTATTTCTTTTGCCTGGATTAAGTCCATCGTCACAATTTATTATCACCACTTTTATTAGTTCACCACATAATATATTGCTTTGTTGAATCCGTTAATTCGACTTTTATATGGTCGAGAAAATTCATCGGAAATGTGAATTTGTGTGTGTGTGCGTTGCTCTTTTTCGCATTGATTTTCATTTATCGGCAAATTAGTTGTATAAGTTTGGCATAAAAATTAGATAAAGAGCAAGAAGAAAAATAGTTGAATGAACAAACTTTGGCCATATAATCGAAGTTGCACATTTATCAGGAGTCTCCTTCTGCACTATTTTCCGCCGTTACCATGGCCACTTGATTAAAATGGAGAGCGCAGTGTGGCGCATCGAATAGAAGGTTCGACGAACGAACTAGCCTGACAAACTAGAAATTTATTTGCTTTAATATCCGGCCACTTTGGCCTCGACCAACTGCTGTGTATGCACTCATAACGGTTCGTCGTCTCTGTCGCAACTTTACTTCAGATCAAAGTTTTCAGTTCAACCATATTTTCCCGTCTTTGTCAAGTTAGAAAATGAAAACCATGCCAAAAGAGCCAAAACTGGTTTGAAACACACCAACCAAAGAAAATACATCGATGAAATCGGACTGGTACTGCAACAGCAACAGTAAATTGATTGGAACGACTGGTTAGTTGGCTTCCGTTTTGTTCGAACGAAAATGAACATGTTGCTCATGAAAGAGTGAGAAAAACTTTTATTTATTGAACTCTTTTGCTGAGATAGTTTTCTCAAAAAGCCAATGCTTTGCTTGTCAAACAAATAAATAGTTTTTCAGGAGGGGGCGCAGCGCATACAGTTCGTTCATTTTGTGACACATTTTGAATCCGTTAACTTTTTCATCCAGTGTGCAACATTTCCGTGTGCAATGTTTGTTGCTGATATCGAACTGTTCTTCCGATTGCTTTCGCCGATAAACTTATTGCTACTGTCTGCTGCCTTCCGTTCCGTTGCAATATGGTCGCATCGATGATTAGTCGGTTCAAACTGTATGCAGTTTGCAATATGTCGCCCAAACCTGTTCACCCCAGTGGAACTGTGTGCGTGTAAGTGCTGTGTATAAAATATGACTCAAGTAAAGAAGTCACATAGTCCTTTGTATATTTCGGCAAAGTTTTCCGTTCATATTTCATTCGATGATTTCCTACGGGAACGCCATGAAAATATCCCTATATTGAAAGATAAACTTTGAACTGTCAAATCGACAGCAAGCAAACGAAGAAAAGAGGAATGGAGCAAGTTTATGTGTTTCGGGTGCAATATGAAGAGATCGAGAAAAAAATGGCGAATCAGGAATGCTTCTTATGAGCAAAGTTTTGCATCCAGCCAAACGTTGTTGTTGTTCATTCACATTTCGAAAGTTGGCACAAACATAAACAATCGATAAAGATAGAAATGTGGAAGTATTAAGCCGCCACTCGGATGTGATGACATGAAAAACCATTTTTTCCTCTTCAATTGTGCACCCTGGCCAGATGATAGCGCACAACGAGAGTTGAAATGAGATTAAAAAGTTTTGGTAGCCCTTTTGTTTGGCACAAAATCGGGCAACAACAATGATAGAAAAAAAAAACAAGACCGATGAATACGGAAAAGCATTAACTATTTATCACTCTATAAGAACGTGAAATTGTTGAGCGAATTATCCTCGTTTATAAAGAGCATTTGCTTAATGGAGAAAGCTTTGGCAAACGAAAGCAAATTGAATGAAATGAGATAATGTAGCTGTTGCAAATAATGAAGTAGAACAAAATCGACAGCGAAAAAAGCGAACAACAGATCAACGAACAAAAAAATGCCATGAAATTATCTAAAACTGTACAAGTACAATGATATAATCACGAGCTGAAATGGAACATTCAAGCGAAACAAAGATAATGGCATCGCTATGAATAAAATGCTCTTTGCGCTCTTTGTTCTTCAAAAGGTTATTTCTTGTGTGAGTTCTGTCTTTTCTTTTTCATTTCGGGAATTCATAACATTTTGTACGTTGAGTGCATTTGCTCATCTTTTTCGCTATATCGAATCAATTGTTTCTTACCGATAAATTCCGTGAACAAAGGAAGACTCAATATTTAACGTTGAAAGAACCTCATTGCTGCTGCTTCTTCGCCTTCTTTTTGTTTCGTTGAAACAATGATTTCTAGTGCCAATTTTTCGTCTATATCGACACAACGCTTTTCATTCAATTTCTAAACACTCTTTTGTTTCCCAAACGCGAACGTTTCTATGCGTTTTTTTTGTTTCAAAGAAAGAAAAAATAATCTTTGCCAGTTCACTGAGTTTCAATAATGCTCCAAATGATTTTAAGTGTTGGATTTTTTGGTGAAAATGTCAGTGCTCTTGTCTTGGATATTCCATTTTTCTCTCAACCTCACGCGAAACGTTGAAACAATTTCGCCTATGTCGTTGGGCTTCAAAAAACAAGCCAAATAAAAGAATATTCTCGGTTAAATGTTTTCACTATAAAAAAAATATCGTCGGTTTCACCATTTAAGCGCGTGTTAGTGTTTAAATGTTTTGTTGAATTTTTACGACGTAATTTTCCCATTTTCTCTCTCCTCATTTTGCTTTCGTTTTGTAATTTTCTCGCGTTCTGTTCAAGTGCTTCCTTCCTTTGGCGTGAAGATTAGACTATGTTGTGAGTGTGTGTATTTTTTTTATTACATAATCCAGGATTGTTTTTCTCTTAGTTGATTTTAAAGTATTTAAAAAAAAATGGACAAAGAAATATAATTTAAATGATGTTGAACTGCCGTTTAATTGCTTTTGGATTTTTATTGTTTTTTCCCCCGACCAAAAGCTGTTGAATGCGGTACAAGCCGAGAGGCGTAAAGCGAAACGCATCACAAGCGATGCAAACTGAAACCAAATGAAACACACAGAATAACAGCGAGCAAGCAAGAAAATTCAATATACATTGTTTGCCATTGTCAGCATTCAGAGTCGGAATCAACGAATCTAATTCGTTGTGGTTGTGCGGTCAACGACGGCACTCATAAAATCGACGCTAGTTTTTTTCTTTGGTTTGTTCGTTTATTCTTTTTCATTTTGGTTGAGCGCTGATACGTGATTTTTCGTTCGTTTCCCTCGTTGCTGCTCGATATTGCGGTGGATTTATCGAAAAAGCGCGATTTTATGGTTCATTTCACATATTATGACCCATTAGAAAGAAGTGTCTTTGCTACTTTTTTTCTTCCTTCATTCTCTATTTTGTCCATTTCTCAGTTTTAATTGTTATGTTGCGCTCGTTGCTCTTTCTGCGAACGTTGGTCGCAAAATTTTGCTCATGCCCATTTTCATTTCGTATGGCTGTATGTTCTTAACGATGTGCAGTTTGTACTCGAACATTGCATTTGTCTACTAAGCAAATAAACTTGGCCATTTCACAAAATAAGGAAAACAAAACAAATGGAACAGTTTGTGTGCAACGCGTAATAAAAATGTAATAATAAACGGGATGATTGTGCAAAGTGTAAATGTTGTGCCGTCTGAAATTACTTTTCTTCCTCTTTTTCTTTTACTCACTCACTCGCCTGAGAAATCACCTAAGTGGGCAACTACAACTATAACCCAAATGGCAACTTGTTCATTTCTGATTCTCGTACAACTCAATTGAGTGTCGTGGTTATTGTTTATCGTGGAGATTTACTCGTATACAACTCCCTGGCCACACTTTTTCCAGCAAAACTGAAGTCAATGACCTACAATGGTTTCAATGCACCTAATGTCATGTCCCCATTATAATGAAAATGAACAGATCGCCACTACCCAAAATTCTCATTTTCTTGTGAACCACATCTCCCACTTAGACCAGCTCAAAAATAATTTGCTACGAATTTTAATTGCAATTTCGAATGAAATTCCCGGGAACTTGTTGAATAGATTAAAAGAGAGATTGAACTATCTCTGTCGTATGGTTCAAAGAATTCCATTTCGACTCTTGAATGTTTGGATCGATGTCTTTGATGCACATAGTTCGTGGAAAGTGGTTCAGCCGGCCCGCTTGTTAGAGGCTGCAGTTTAATTAATATTTCAAATCAAGAGAGTAATTAAATTTCCAGTGAACCAATTTAAATGCCATTTTCCGGGATAGTGAACTCAAAAGAAAACCAATAGCACAATGTTATCAATTCATTTATTATCTGGGGCGTTTTCACCATCAAACTATGTTTGTGCCGAAAAATAATAGTTTCACATCCAGAGAAAATATTTTGACCATAATCATCTTATACTTTGGCAATGGCATAGTTTCTCGTGAATTAAACCAATTTTGATTCTATTACAATACTTATAAAGTCGATCTATTGACATTCTATAAGCTCTCAATGCGATTTGGTTTCTTTGAAAACTATTGTTCACGTGAAAGAATGGAAAAGAGGTGATGAACTTTAATATCGTTTGAAAAATAAGTACAAAGCGAGAATTTTCTTTTTAACGAAACTTCAGCCAAAAGACTCGCTTTGTCACGGCATCATTTTATTTATTTTTTAGTTCGAAGTGAGTGCACAAAGACGGAAATTCAATTGTAACTTTATTTTCATTGAAATTGAATCGATTGGAAATTGTGTTTGTTCGATTGCCAGGCAAAAAAGTCGTAGAAAATTCTATGACAGCGTCTATGAAAAACTGTCAATAAAATCATTGATATGGATGCGGAAAAGTGAATGTTGCCTCTAGGATATAATGAAAATTGGTATTTTTGTGTGTATTTGCAAACATTCGATAGGCGACAAGATAAGTTGATGAGACCTTTGTGTCTCGTTTCCAGGAGCTAGGGCCGAATTCGCTGAATGGACACAAATTCATGTTACGCCTGTAAACACCAATTCCGTGTTACGTCAACAAAATCGTTACGAAATTCGCAACTTAAACTGGATTATCGGACGGAGAAACCACACACAGTTCAAATAAACAAACACGTTGGTCCCCTTCGACAACGGAAGAAAGACACCAAAAAGTTGGTGTCTTCATTGAATTGGGGTCTTTGACATTTTGCCAATGCATTCAAATCAATCCCTATATCTTTCCATTTCTTTTGGATGCGTTGATTGCATTTCTTCCAAAGACATACACGCGCACGCGACAATCAGAGCAGGAAGAAGTTTTTGATGACACATTTGACGCGGTGTGTGTGCGTTCAGGCAAACATTGAGAGCGTAAAAGGCCTCATGAGTCACAAATCACTATAAAACTTTCCAGAGAAGTTTGTTGTGTGTAGCGACATCGCACCGTTTCATTCTCACTGTGTGTTTACGATACTTTGGGGAGAATCAAATCACATTTTTTTCGTGTGCCATACGTTGTTGTTGTTGTTGTTCCTGATGCTGCAGTGAAATGGAGACGAGCGACCAAATCAAAAGAAAAACACCCATAAACAAAGATGAAGCATTACACGCGCACACATTCGTTTCGCCGAATATTTTATTGATCGTTCTATTCTATTTGCTCTTCGGGGCATCTCTTCACTGCGACAAAAATATTGTTCTCCTCCCTTTTGGCGTTCGTTATGCTAGTTTGTTTTTGGATGCGTTCAAAACGCAAGAGTAGGAACAAAAAGAACAACTTTATTGCATATTGATGGTGGAAGAGAAGAGAGAAGAGAGAAGAGAGGACAGAAAAAAAAAGTTAAATGGAAAAGTGCCACGAAAACGATTTTCCAAAGATCTTCATGCCAAAATGGGAAATGGATTCCATTTCAAACCACAACAAAAACTTTTTGATGCCGAGATTGTGTCCCCCCCCATACCGTGCCCGTTCTATATTTTCATCTTTCTTTTTCATCGGATGTCGCTTTGAATTGAAACTTTATTACATTTCTGAACTCACATCTGACGTACGGGATTTTACGACTTGATCAGATGTGCTCGCACACGTCAATGCAGCACCAAAAAAAAGGAGTCATCCCGTGTGTATGCTGCTACTGTTGATGCTGGTACTGCTGCTACTGCTGGTGGCTAATATATAAAAGCAAATGGAATTCCATTATTGAGAGTGTGCATACTGTGAAAGTATTTTAGTGTATTACGTGAATTCCGGTTTGCATTTTATAATCTTAATTAAATTTCCTCTTTCTCACTATGTGCATGACAAAGAGGGACAGAGAGAGAAAAAGGAAGATCAAGAGAGAGAATAAGAGAGAGCGGAATGCTCGCCTTACTTCCTCTTCTCAACCGCATAAATGCCGGAAAAACACAATATAGAACTGGAGAGGTTTTCGGTCGAGACGAACTATTTAAATGATTATGATGAGATATTGAAGTTTTACCGAAGTAGTTTTTAGCCGCCCCCGCAAATGCAATATAAGTGTAATGAAAACTTCGGTGAATACGACCGACAAAACGGCTGACGCCTGTCCAAAGTCGTCGCATCCAATATGCCACTCCATAAAATAATGGCGTTGATTAATATCCAAGGAAAAAGTTTCTTTTAACGAATTCCCAGAAGTTTGTTGCAAGTAATTTCCGCAATCCTTCTTCAGTTTCTTCGTTGTTTTCCCATCAATTTGCGTACAATTTTTGGTCATCGAAAACACTTCGAATTCCGGTGGTATTGCAAAGAGCTGTTGAAAATTGAAGTGAGCATTAAAAATGCAATTCCAGCTAATTGTGAAAACAATTTTATGCCTTCCGTTAATGAAGAGTGAAACATTTTTCCCGGTTAATTTTATTATCACTATCAAAATGTGGTGCACTCAATGAACTATTTTCCGTCGACGTTTGCATCTGGAAACAGTAGAAATCTATCAAGCGCCCAACATTCTATATATCAATCTTTCAGCCGACGTAATAGATAGAAACATTTCGAATAGCAAATGTACGGGATAATTCTTTCCATTTACTTACAGTTTGTTGAAGACTTTAAAAATTATTGCTCGTCATCGTCATTGTGCCATGTACACTTGGGTTGTTTGAGCATTCAAATGGGATTCGGTTTGTTTTCATGACGAAGAATGAATGGAAAATAAATATATTATTTCTTGTACGATTGTGTTTCTTGCACTTCAAGAGAAGAAAGAAAACGAGATGCAAGAGAGAGAGAGAAGCAATTACGTCGGTTGTTGTTATAAACGTTTTTCATTCCGTCATTCAATTTCAAGTGAATAAATTGTTGCATTTGATTTTCCATTTACGACTTCAACCGATCAATTTCGTGTGATATGCTCAAAATACAAAACACATGCATTCGCTCACTCTCTCACTCACTCTCGCTCGCCCGTCTCCACTTCGCTCGTGAGATCTGTAATGAAAATCAATGTGTACGTTATCTCATCGGTGTTCGTTGACTTTTATGTTTTCCGACATCGAAACCTGAAAATGCGGTAACTACCTACGCGTCACTTACATGCGTTACATGGTGCATAGAATACATTTTTATGATCCAATTTCAAGTAATTTGTGAGTCTGATGGCGGCCGCCCGTTTAATGTCTCCATGTAAAATAATTATAATTTGACTTGAAAGTGTTTGGCACGCTCGTTTCGAGCGACACGAGCGCCCGACCGCGATTGTGTTGAATTGATTTTTGTTTTGCGGTACTTTAGCATTTTAATGATGAAATGTGGCGGCGGCGGCGGCGGCGTCACCTAAACGAGAAAGAATAATCCGGATAGCAACAATAACAATAGCAGCAGCAGTGGTGGCGACAGCAACAGCAGCAAGAGATCGGAGTGAAAAATGTCATTATTTTATATTACTTAAACTCGCAGACGCAAAAAATAGTACAAGCAAAGTGAATTTAATGTATCCGTTGTTTCCTCGAGCCATGTACCTCTCTCGCTCTCTTTTTTTAACGAATAATTTGTTGATCCATTTAAGGCAGTCGCAGCAGAACAAAAAAAAGTGTCGAACTTCCCATTTGATAAGTAGTTCGTCTACGGAGTTGTGATTATTTTTTCTGTTCTGTTCTCTTCCTCCGCCACTATCGCTTAATGCGATTATTTTTCTCTGTCCGCTGCACTTTGGTAACATAGCACCAGTAGAGTCTATCAGTAAACCTCATTCTATTCTAGCGTGTAAAATCCACCTCAAAACAGACCACGAGACCATTGAACGCACTGATTTCTACCGTATCACTCTACACACAGCGTTGAAAAATAATTCTCATCGGTAAAATTAAGAAACTTGATATAAATGGGTCCGTAAATGGAGAATGCATTAGCATTTTAAAAAAAGGCAAATGTACTTATGCTGACGAACGATGTCGTTCACATTCATTATTTTCTATACTTGGTAATTGGATCAAAAACAAGCATTTTGTGTCGTAAATGCATTTTGTGGTGTAGCATTTTTCGACCGAAATGCAAACCAGACACACGGTAACCGCAGGTAATTTTTGGCTTTCGGGTGATAATCAAAAACCGTTGCTATGCTTCATTAATTATTTAGATCCGTAATTTAAAGCTGCATTACAGGACAAATGAACACATTTCACAAGAGTTTAATCTATCTGGGACACACAATTTTTAGGTGAAATTTAAAGCGACCGCACTAAAGAGACACACAGACACACAAATACATACAAATATTCAAAAGGAATTCAATGACTCTAAAATTCCTCATTCAAACAACAAAAACCGTTTAGCTAATCCCATTGAGTGTCCCAAAAATGAAGTGAACACCCCGTTACCGCAGAAAAACCGATTCGGTGCTCAAAGTGATTTGGTGCTGAAGTTTATCCGTGTGATCGTCTCTCTCTTTTTTCCCCTGCTCTGTCGGTATTCTGTCGTCGACTGCAGAGTACTTTATTACAGAAAAAGCATCAGATATTTGCTAACCACTTCATAATTGCGTGCGTGTTAGACAAAAACTTGTAGCTCGTTTCGATGATAAAGACAAAAGCCATCTGAGAGACATGATACCGCCTCCTCCGCATGCAGGTACACAAAGCCTGTATGTATGTGGTGTTTCACTGGTGAAAGAGAATATGTATATTCGGCAGACAATTGTCTCGTGCGACAAATTCCGTTCCAAAGTCTCTCGGATTTTGGCGTTTACATATAAAAATATTTAGACAAAAGCTTATTTTCGACAGTTGCATGAAAGCAAACAAGAGAATTTCTACGGATGGCACACAATGGTGATAATAGCTCTTAGCACATTCCGATGAAAGGCACCACTCATCCATACACAACACACAATACACACCGCATTTATTATTTATAGCAAATATGCGTTGCTTTTGCCGTTCGTCTTGTTTGCGTTTCAGAGTTTTCGGATGAACATTTTGCACAAAATGCTTAGATTTTGCACGAGCATCAAGTGTGTATATGTTTTACCTGTGGCAAGACGAAAAAAAAGCAAACACAAACAACAAAGAAGATAAGCAATGATGATACACCCTCGACAAAGAGCAACCCGTAAAAGACAATAGAAGTGTCTATTGAATAAGTCAAAATGATGCATGTTAAATGGTTTCGGCTCAACGGAGAGTGCTGTTCGGTTTTGGCTACAAAAAAAGTCACCTCACTTACTCGACTCATTGTACACTTCGATTCACGAGCCAATGATTGTATATTAGGATTATTTAAAACTTTAAACCTATTAAATATTTGATGTTCTACCGGCTCGGCACTTGTTATTTCATCGAACAATGTTCGCCACTAATTTTGCTTGAGTGGACTCAAAGAATTGCGCTTCCTAACTCCGAAATTGTGTGGCATTCACCAAACATAAATGTTATTTCAACTGTGGGAAACATGTTGCAACGTTGAATATTACAACAGCTCATATCACAAGATCTCTAATGCACGAATTAACTCACTTACATTGAACGAACAAACAATGCGATGCGATAAACTAAAACGTAAATATTGCTCTGTCGCTCCGTGTGTTGTGTTCCAAAACAGCACGACGATTACATAAAACTTGTTCAAAGTTTAGAGACTTGTCTGTGGTCTAGTCAACGGAGAAGAAATTAAATTGCCATCTGCTTTAATCGCTCAAGGTGAATACGAGCATAAGATTTGCCAATTTTCTTCATTAATGCAACATTTTCCCGTCTTTGTATGTCTTTATACACACACACACAACTTTGGATAACGTGAATTTTACAAAAGCATTTATAAATATATTGCCATTAAGAAGTTTACGCTTACTTTCAACTGTTTGGATTATATTTGCGTCGGTTGTGTACGCATTTTAAGTTTTCGTAGAAAACGCATTGCGGTAAAATTGCACATACACCAAAAAATAATTTCGATTTTATCTTTAAGCTTCGAATAAATGAAACAATTTGGATAAATTCACATCAACCGTTCTTGCTTAAGTGTATTAATACAAAGTAAAATGTCGCTTGGCTCACAGTAGCAGCAGGTGAACGCGATGCTAGTCCGCATTTCGTCTTATGTAATCAGGTGGAAAAAGAACCACACAACTGTTTTCAATGCAAAAGTTAAATTGGATCGGAAGCTAGAATATGGAAGGTGAAAGAGAATGCAAACGAAAGAAAGAACACAAAAACGCATTCTTTAATATTCGTTGTTGGAATAGTTAGTTGTGGTATGGCGCATATTGTCCGCGACGGAAATTCCATTCTGTATCCTCTTCCGATTTGTGTTACGCACGACTTCATTCTTATTGAATCTATGTGCGCTTCTTTCTTTTCGCGATAGAAAAAAGTTTATTTGCTCACAAACCAAGATGCACACACACACACATACACATACATAGCTTCCTTTCATTGGAACGCAACTACGTCAACGACGACGAGGAGAAGAAAAATCTGAAATTAAATTTGCATTTGTTTGCACTCGGGATGCTTTTCATCCGGTTGTAATGCAAAATAAAATATTCCGAGAAAAAAGCCATTGGGATTCTTTATTTATGAAAAAAATCGCATTGAATAAAAAAAAGCGGCGCAGTCTCCAGAAAGAGATAGAGGGAGAGAAAGAGAACGAGGCATAGAATGCGTTGAAACAGAAGAAAATTCGCTGCCATATGCAGAGATTTTATTTGAATTTTCAATTTTTCCCTTCGCCGAACTTCGATGAAATAAAAAAAAGACGATCACGCCATCGATTTGTTGCTCGCCTCGCATCATTCTTTTCTTTTTCTTTCGACGTTTTTTTCGATAATCAAAAATTTTCAATATTAAAATCGTGCGCGCATTAGCGTCGCACCGATATTAAATCAATAATTCAATATCCGGGCTGCTGGTTGTAAATATACCACTGCATCGGCCGTTGCCAATACTACTGATACCTCTACCGTCGTCGTCGCTTTTCTTTTAGGCGAAAATCCCATTTGAAAGCCATTTAAAGAATCTATTGAGCAAGCGATACGTGATAAATTCCAACAGATTGGAATGTCGATTGGGTGCATATACTAAAATCCATGTGCGAAGCTTTTTAACGCAATTTAAAGCTGTTAAAACAAAACCACTGAATGTAGAGAGCAAGAGAATGAGAGAGAGAGAGAACAATGTGAGCTCCATCTCTTCCCTCCTGGATAAATTGCAAATACGATAAAAATAGAACTCCAAATGAATTTCTCGATGGTATTGAAAAGCCAATTGGCTGTTTTTGTTTTTTTTCCCTCTCCCAACGCAGAGAGAGAGAGAGAGACCGAGAAGAGCTCAATAAATAAAACAAAAATGTTGTAATCCAATTCGGATTTAGTTAGCATTTGCCAACGGCTCGAGAGAGCCAATAATACCGAATTTGCATTGCCACAATTGACTGAATGTGTCGATCGTGTTGAAAATGACGTCCGCATGTATAGAATGATAATGGTGGCGCCGAGTTTGGTATATTCGATTACGTACTATTTTGAATAGATTTTCGAGGGGTTTAATTCGATGCCGTCGTGTAACATTTGATCAATTTGATATATTTGTTTGGAATTGTTTTGTTCTTTCGATTTTCTTTGTATATTTTTTTTTCTATTGGTGCGGTGCTCTTTACGTTGGCCAAATTCGGCTCTAACAAACTGAACGAGACACAAATAGAAGGTGGCATTTTCAATTCAACGAATCGATATGAAATCAGCACATATGGAGCAATTTGCTCAAATTCGATGTCTGTGTGGGTTTATTCTTTGTTTGATCCATTCACCTGCAGTCACCATTCAATTCGTGGAGCAAAAATGTATACGAGCGATGCGGCACGCTTGACTGCATTCACACCGCATCTTCTAACGAAATCCAGCACAAAGATAATTCGGTTGTTTATATAGAAATCCAATGTGTGATGAACAACAGCAGAACGAGAATGTGAGAGAAAGACAAAAAAGATCCCCATTGGATTCGCCGATTCTCTACTTTCTATTGACGCTTGCGGTTGGTTCGCTTGAATTGGTCGATTCATTTATTGTGTCGCCGGGATCCGATTCGAGTTCAATATGCTTTGTTTTTTATTTTATCATGCAGCGAATCCAACGGTTTCAACGATATAAATTGTTGAGCGTATTATGCTTTTAAACCAGAAAAGAGAAGGCTAACGGTAGCCCAAAAACCATGTAAGCACATGAGACCACATCGATTGTTGGCCATGTGTTTGTGTATGCGACATAAACAACAAACAACTTTTAAAGCTCATTTTATTGAACGTAATATTTCATTGCGGGTTTGAACGCAGCTTAGAGCCAAGAAAGAAACCATTATACAAAGTGCAATTTGTGCAAAAGAGAGTGAGATAGAGAGAGAGAGAGAGAGAGAGTGAGTAAGAGTTTTGTGTTTTACCAAATGATATTTTTCTTCGGTGTGTAATCATACGTGTATGAAGAGATTAATTTTAAAGTCGAGCTAACTCTTGGTTTATTGGTCCTTATATTGGTGGCTGCCGTGCACGCAAAGCGTTTCAACATTCATACGAAATAAAATTGAAGGGAAACAGGGAGTAGCAGTTGCTCAATCGTTACAACTCCCGTTCAATGAACGGTATAAAATGGTGTTTTGTAATATCACATTACAGGCACCTAAAACCGGATAAATTTATTCGAAATGAGAATAAGAACAAACATTGGGCTTGGAAATTGGGTGCCATTTATTACCTGTGAAGGCGGATAAATGTTATTCGGTTTTGGGGCTTACTTTGGACTGTTTGATTGTGTGTGTGTGTGTGTGTGCCTTTTACTCCAAACGAAAATAGATAATTAAAGTGAGCTAGCACAGACATGGTTTTTGTATTATCATTCAATACCTGCTGCTGCTGCCTCTGCCACTGCTGTTACCGCCATTATATTCCATTGGCTAGCATCATCAACTACGTGAAGTATTTGTGTGATTTTTCTTTTTTGTGTTGCTGAAAACGTTATCACGTCGTTTTTTCACTTGTTACTCACGACATAAAGAATTTCCAAGGCATCCAAATGCAATTTCATCGCGATAGCTCAGACACGATGACAACATAGCCCGAGCACCGTTGGACTACGAGGCGAAAAACAAACATCGTGCGATAAATAAATAGACAACGTTTTATATTGGATAACGTGAATTATGCTCTGAAAGAATCGTGCATATATCTCAAGACACCTCATTTTCCTACACACAATCTATTCGGAGTAAAAGTCAGTCTTTAGTGAATGCGATTTTTTTTCTGTGCGCGGAATGGAACGTCACGTTTGTTGGCGAGTGAGTGAGGCAGACGAAGAATGAAACACCTCGCCTGCCTACGTTTGAATTCAATTTTATGGCATTCTACATTGCATTTAATGTTCCATTTAAATTGGAACTCTTTTGTTATCTCTCTTTTTTGTTCTTATTCTTTAGAGACCCAACACGATGAGAGAGAGAGAGAGTGTTTGTGGAGTGTTTCCATTTTTCCAACAGCAATTATTTTCTGCGAAACGCTCGACAATGTTCGCATTGACTGTGAGTTGTGTTGATGAAATTCAAGTCCATTCTAATGTTACTTAACATTTAAAGTTTCGTTTCATTTGCTCACCCCAGCGCGTTCGTCTTCCTTGTTCCGTTCGGAATTCTCAAGTGAAAACTGTTCGCCGGTGTGTGTGTGTGTGTCTTCTTCGACTCTGTGTTTGTCGTCGGTTTGTGTTATCTCCTCCGCACGCGGTGAAATCCATTTGGCAACAAATTTACCGAAACACAAATTTATGGATTCTACACAGAAATCGCATTAACTTGAATTTATGTGTACACATAAAATAATGGATGTTCGCTCTATATTTCCCCGATTCGAAGACACATTTAATTTTCATTATATTTTTGAAATTGTCAAAGCATATAAACACAAACAAACTGCATTTAAATATCTACTCATTTACTAATTGCTCTCATTTTTTTCATTCCAGGTAAGCGAATCGATTCATTCATTTATGACCATGACACTCGATCCAGAAAATAAGTTTCCGTTTTGCGGTAAGGTTTATTGGTGCGTTATTTGTCGTAGCAAGTTCAATGGCACCCATGGCCATTGGTCAGCGATCTAAATAAATGAGACACACTTCAATATTTATTAAGTGCAAATAGTGCACAGCACAAAAAAAATGCGATATAAATTCAGAATGTCAATGGTATCGAGTCAATAGTCCACATCAGAATATCGAGATCAATTAATTAAGTCAAACATCGTGAATTGTTGACATTTTCCATTTCGATAAACACGCAACTTATACCAATATTTGTGCAGTTAACTGCACTATCGTCGCTTGAAATGCATGCAAACACAAACATAAAGCCTAGTGGAGGAACAGTTAAACACCGTGCCGAATATCGGGGAGTGGAGAATAGTTTAACTTGTCAAAAATAGATCCAATTAAAATTCTTCGTGATGCACTTGTACATCGCTTATTTGCTCTGAACAAATAATGATGAACGAATAGAACGAGCATCGATGTAGAAATTTCATTTATTCATTAGTAATGAATCATTAAATTTTCACTGTGGACGAGATACGGTTTTGTTCATTTGCACTGAAATTTCGTATTATTTCCGGGTCGTTATCCAATTAATTTCCATTTTATTTCAAAACTTCCAGTTTAATTAGTAATTACGATGTCTGAATTCATGCTGAGATAACTAACGGACACATCGAAATGAAAACACAAGCATCATCGATTGGATTGCATTGATTTTTAAAAGATAATTTATCACATTTTACACAGTAGCCATTGCAGTGGCATTTTCACTTGGCTTGTGTTCAGGAACATTGTGCTGCGAGCAGACTGAAGAAAAATGGAAATGTTCAACTTCTATAATAATTGACACACAACGGATTAATAAGTCAATAAATAATGAATTTTGTTCGCATTTGGTCTCTAGTTAATTGGCAATTATCGGTATAGCAAGCATGGCTTCATGATCAATATACACTGCTTTCGTCTTCCGCACGGACGATGTATGATTCTTTCATATCTTTTTTTTTTAATTGAATTTACACGTTTTACGTTCATTCAGGCCAGTGCTTGAACTGAAGAAAAAAAAATGCTTTATTGAACTTGGCTCGAGTAAATAAAAAAACAAGTTCCAATTTTGTTCGATGCGAAGTGAACAAAGAAGGAGATGGAAAGAGCGAAAAAAGGACTCATAGCAACGACATTGTCTCTCATTACGTTGGCGTGTGCATTAGAACAAAACAATAATCAATTTATCGTTGTCGATGCTTCGAAGTGGATAAATTGAAAGCAAGCCAAAAGACAATTAGACGAAAAGACAGGGAAAGAAAGAGAAAGAGAGAGAAAAAGAAAGAAAAGAAGTTCAATATACGTGCCCAATGTGAAGCGACAATGTTGAATCAAGTGCAGCACTTGAGGTTTTTCGCAAATGTATGTGGAAAATTGGTGCCGGCAAAATGAGATGAGATAAAAACGAAATTCGCCCAGCGAAACTAAGCCTGCTATTGAGGAGACAATGCGACGTGATCGTCATTCTTTTCACGTTGCCTACAAACCACAGCAGCATGTACGAACAACAACAAGAAGAAAAAGAGAAACGAAAATGCAATAAGAACGATACATTTGTCTATCGGCAAGCGCATTATTTAAGAGCACCACGCTTCTACCGACAAGCAACATAAGTAACGACTTTTGTGCGCACAAATACACACACACACACACACACACGCCCATGTACACCGAGAGTCTCAGGGACGACACGGCACGGCACGACACAGAGAGCATATCTTGTCGCTTGCCATATCACTTTTGGCTTTTATTTTTAGATTGAAACCGAGCAAAGGCACACGAACTGTACGAAATGCACACTTGAATCTTGTTCACGGCGTCATTGTCGCCATCGTGGAACATTGTAGCCGTGTTTAGGTTTCGTTTTGTTCTTTCTTGCTATTCAATGCTTTTACCCGTGAATGTATCAAATTGTCTCTTTCACTCAGAACAAATAGAATAATAGAGGGTGTTTAACACTCGAGCACTTAAAAATTTTCGTTGTTGCTCTTTCTCACTAGTATTGGAGGAATTTGTGGTGTGTAATTGAAAATTGGTAAAGAGAATAAAATGCATATAAATTTATGAGTGACGTTGACGTCACCCAGCCAAGCCAAATCCAAGTCAACGCCAGAATTGTAGATGAAGAGGAAAACAATGTGCGATGCGTATGAAATGTAAAGTCTATTTAAAGTGTAGCCGTGCACCAAACCAAACGAAGCCAGTCAAGACTGAGTGAATGTGCGTGCCAGAATCGCATAGAGATATGCCATTACGGATTTTTCTCCCATTGTAGTGTTTCTAGTACACGCGTCACATTTTATTATCAATACTCAATTTCATTATTATCACAATACAGTCGTCTGCTCGACGATTGAGACAGTGCAACTCACATTTATGCTGGAGAGACACATTGAATTGTTCGCACTCAAAGTTTTTGTCACACATATTCACTGGCAATTATAGCGCACTTTTGAATTTTCCTACATTTCCATGTGGCAAAATTGGAATGTTCACTTGACTCGGGAGTGACGGAAAATGGCAGAAATGAACGGAATTTGTGTCGGTAAGTGCCGTTGACGTGGATAAAAAGAAACGAACAAAACGAGATAAAAATGACTTCAGGCATCATAACAATTCCAAATTAAATATGAGAGTCTTTGATTCCGGTGCGTGAGTACCTACCGTTTTTGTTACCCTGGGAATGTTCCATTTTTTTCTCCACTCGAAGCGCACGAGACATATACGAAAAGGAAAATTTCAAGTAGCACACAGTCGAAGTGGAATTACCTTCAAATATCGAACATTTGAGCCCCATCGCCATTAAAATAATTGTTTGTGAGACGTCGATTTGTCTTTTATGAAACGCTTTCCGTTCAAAAACACGAACAAAAAAAGGTAAATCAATAAATTGCCATTTTTGGCATCGTGAATATTTCAGTATTTTTCAAATGCCATTTCCTTTCATTGGTATCGTTTTCGTTTTTCGAAATGCAGCATTCAATTGATTCAACGTTTATGAAATTGCTTGCATTTAAATTGAATAACATTTGATGTCACCATATTTTCATGCAATGCCATTTAAATATGCAATCCTTTTGTCTTTTGCGATACGATCATGCCATGTATTTATTTTTTCCCTTGACCTTTCCCCATTTCATGTTAAAGCTTCGCAAATGGGCTGGATAAAGTTGGAGAAAGGGACTTTAAAAATTTTATCAGCTCAATCTTTTTTCTTCAAGCTTCTTTTATCTGCCAAGAAACAATGAAATATGCAAAAATCTGACAAAAATGTCATACAAACAAAACACAACCATTTTTTTTAAGTTGAACGAGCAATAGCATGCGCTGTGCATAGCTATGACAAGGATTTTGAAGAATAAACGAAAATTTTCCCCAAATGGTCAAAGATCGTAGAAATGCAAATACGCTCGACTCGAGAAATGTAAAGCGAATTCAATTAATACCGAAACGGTCAAACAAAGACTGACATCTATTAACATTCGCTTGACTTTGGACATGGTTTGATTAGCATGTTTTACCATATCGTTCAATGGCCTGCATTCATCTATTCACTTAAAATATGCTTGATATATCATATATGCTGATGAATGTGTAGTCGTAAAGAACGTACACGCAGTTCAAAACTGCTGTGTGAACCACCCAAATGCAAACGACCAAAGAAATCACCAACAGTACATCTAGATGCATTTTCGTTGTGATGATGCAAATCCCATTTAAACTAAATACTATCATTATATTTTGTTTGAGTGGTCTGAAGCGAGTCGGAATCACCGAGTGGAAAAACATATGATTTAAAAGTTATTATCATCGAAAATGCGATTCCCATGTGTGTGTATGGCGTCGTCATTCGACATCCATGTTTGAAATCGGCTTTTCGCTGCTTTGCAACTCTCCAGTGCCGTTCGTTTGTGGCCTGTGTTTAGAACACACATAAATATTAAATAGTTCATGATAAATCCATCCGTTGCACTCTCTTGATCTATATGCCTATTTGCGTATGCGTATTTGTGTGTTTGAGCCGTATGACTGGCAACGACATCTTTTCATCATTGCCCGGTTTGCATAATCTACTAATGCCGAGCTGCGAACCCATTATACAAGTACTCTGCTCAATATTTAAATTAATTTTTATACGGTTGAACGAACCGCTTTCCATCTTTTCTCATGGAATCTATGGTTTTCTCTCGGTTATGGTTATGCATTACATCCGTTTGCATTATGCGTTTCGGCTGAGATTGTTTTCACTGGCTCACACAACTGAAAATAAATAGTAATAATTTTCCAGTTTATGCAATCCTCAATGGGCATGCATTTAATTATCCTGTGCACTCTCTGTCTCTCTCCCGCTCTGTGTGTGTAGTGTCAGTGCAAAGACAAAAGAAAATGCAATTCCAAAAAAAAGAAACAAGCAGAAGTGCAGCAATTCCGTTATCATACAACTTGCAGCGGAAGTTTCTGTTTGACTGAAATGCGATAAAATGCGCCGCACCAAATGAAGCGTGCTAACTTTCAAACGCGAAACAAAGCGCATTTCAAATGACTTGAATCCGCTCAAATCCATGCAACTTTAATGTTTCATCTCGCAATGCAAGACACACACACACCAACCATTGTTGATCTGCCAACTCAAAGGGTGAAAAACGGCAGTTTTGCGCACAAAAACTTTCTACTCCCTGTCACTCGTTATCTGTGCTAGAGAAATGAGCACACAACGAAAGAGAATGGATGCGCGAAGAAGGAATGAGAGTGAAATAATTATTTGAAATGCGAATGGGATATCAAAGTGCATTTGGTATTCTCTTAAATGCTTGCGAGATGGATTACATTATTTAGTTGAGTTATTTTTATGGGGTTTTTCTCAACCCAGTTTTTTGTGTATGTTCTGGTCTCCATCACGAGTTTATTCACTTCAGCCACAACGCCATTGCTATTTGAGATAAGTTAATCTGTGTCTGTTTGCGAAAAGAAAATAGCTCAACAGTAAATAATTTCATAAGTATCAAAATTCGACACAAAGCAAAGAAGGGAAAAGAAGACTGAAATGAAATTGGATGGTTGAGCAGAGCTGATTTTTCGACGTCAAAACAATTTTCAAATTGAAAAGCATCCAAAGCGAACGCTGCTCATAGAAAATTTGCAGAATTCATTTTTGCTGTCGCTCAAATGTCAGGATCCGTTTCCTCTGTTCGTCTGCCGTACTATGTGCGTCATTAGTTTTTCATTCGCATCGCATAATCCTTTGACTTAAAATGTGGAGCAACAAAAAATGTCATAGAAGACAAGAAAATTCTAAAGTTGCTGCAATCATATCATCAAAACAATATTCTTTTGTTCGCTCCCATGCACAACCGCTCATATTTGAGATTAAATCGTTTTGTTTCAGATTCACTGCGTCTTCTCTTAGTATTTTTTTTTCATTTCTTATTGTTTAACCAACATGAGCAGAATGCGAGAAAAGTACACAACGAATAAACCACTGAGTTGGGAGGGACGAAGGAAAAAAAGCACTTTCTTTTTCGTATCACTTCCATATTTCGAAGCAATCGCTTGTGTACTTTCAACTTTGCCGCATTTTTTTGCGCTCATAGAAATTGAACAAAACTCCAACAAATCAGAGCACAATCATTCGAAATGCAGTGTGCATCGCATTTCTTGTGGGGCCACTGCACAGTGCATAGCACACAGAAATGAGGCTAAGTTAGGAAAAGAACACTTAAAAAATGGAATCAAAAATACGATGAATTGTTCACGAAAACAACAATCACTGATAATTATTTTTTTTGTTTCAGAACGGAAAAATTGCGAACGAGTTGAATGTGAATGTGAAAAAAAATATATCTATCTCAAAGTTTGGCTTGTTCAATATGTTTTAAGTTGAGGTTTTGTAATGTTGTGCACTGATTACACTACGTGTTGTTTGTAAATGTGTACATTTTGTACTTGGGCGAGAAGGAGCGGAAGGAAAATAAAGGAGAGCGATATCGTGGCCGGTGTTGAAATTGAGTGAAAAGTTTGTCGGTTTGCACGAATCGTGATTGCCGCAAGGTTTTAAGCAAACGAACGAACGAAACATTGCGAAACACATTTCGGTACGATATGCGCTCTCTGCAAAAGTTCTGAAGGAAAACATTCAAAAAGTGTTTTATGAACGATGCCGCTTCAAGTGGATGAACGCATTTTGTTTCCCAGGCTCAATTAATTGTTTTTTTTTCCTCCTTCTACTTTAGCCAGTCGGAGTTGGTTATTTTTTCCGCTGTCGATGCAATAAAGCGCATACCCATGAAATATAATGAAAAAAAAAAACGAAAAGAAGTTCATTCACAAATAATTGATGCCCATAAAAAATGGGCGATGGACATTTTTGCAACATTTTGCTCAAACACATTGGCCCGGCAAGAATGTAAATGGCTTTATTGCGATTTATATCTCGACACACTCAGTCCAAATTGCAGACAATACTGTTTCCTTACTTCGGGTTTTTGTTGTTGTTGCTGTTTTTGGAAGCAGCTGCATAAGCGACTTTGTGTGTATCCACTTGTCAGCGCAAGAAAGAAGAAAAAAAAACTAACTAGTGAGAGCGAAACGAAACGTGCCTAATGATCCTTAAATGATATCAATATATTATGACTCACTGTTATTGTTATTATTATTACTTGTATTGCTCGTGCATGTAGCTACACTTCAAGTGCACGACACTGTGCAATCGTTTTGGCTTTGCCATGGAGCACGTAACAAATGTGTAATACATACACATGTACACGTCACAATAGCTGATGGCATCATCATCAAGTCTTTCTCTCCCTCTCTCTCCTTCTCTCTCTCACTTTCTGCTTTTCGATTGTTTTCTTTCGATTTTCTCCTCGTCGTTTTGTTATTATTACTATTCTGCTGTCCACTTCATAAATTGCGTTCAAATGCGTTACTTCAATATTTCGATTTCGTTTACCTTCAACAACGTGGCACTTATCTGTGCGCCATGAGCCGTTCAAGTGTTCAATAAATGCGTCTTTATTGGGTTCGTTCTCATCAGAAAGCCATTAATTGAATTTCATTTCGAAATGAAAATATGAAAATCCTCCGCCTAGATTACTATTCCGACGCAAGCCGTAATTTCTTATATCGCTCCGCAGCTACGCAGTTTGTATTCCGTTTTAGGTCAAGAACTAAATTTCCATTTACGAAACACTCTATTTCAATTGAGTTCCGAAATGGCTTTTTTTTCTGTTCGACAGGACCTCAATGACCTCCGTTTATTTCTCAGTCGCTTCCATTGTGTGTTACATCATAAAAAGTGTCAAAGTTTTCACAATGCCTCTTTATCTCTGACCGATTTTCCGGCACATCCATCCATCGCTTTTCTATTGTATCACGATAAAAACCATCGGGCGTATTTACATCCGAAATCGCATTTTGAATGAATATCGGCATTGAATTAAGATAGACATTTTAACTATGTACACATTTTCCACACAAACACATTTTTTGTTCGCCTTCGAATAATAGATTTCGAGCGCATTCTTTCATTCAACTGCTCCAGATAATGGGAACAGAGTGTATATGACTTCGACAGTTTCGCCGCCTTTATTATTATGGATATACGACAATACTATACGACGCATTTCACACGCGCACACTCTCACTCGCTTTCGCCGAAATGGCATTTCAATGCACGGACGCCTTCGAAGAATTTGTCGATTCGATATGTTCCGTTTTTATTTGTTTTCCATTCCATTGCAAAGAGCAACAAAAAATAAGTGACATGCTATGAGATGAAATGACAAAATAAGCAAACAGAAAAACAAAACGAAAACACGAACCAATTCCCGAGGGTGTTATTAAATATACGCTTCCTAAATGTAACGAAAATTCATTATGTATGTAAATCTTCTTTGCTTCGTCTGTTGTCGCTCTTTTTTTCTCTCGTCGAGCTCTCGCTCAGAAATTCGTATCGCTGTTGAATTCCATGGACTTGGAGAGAAGAAAAAGTCGCGTCTTTTGCATTTGCTTTCCATTTTTGTCCGCGTTTTTTCTCGCTCATTATTTCTTGCAATGAATTTTTTACATAACAAACCAACAGTGCGACGCGGTGCGGCTCTTCTTGTCACACGTTGTGTATGTGTGTGCGAGAAAAAGTGTTATTCGCAATTGTTTTCCATTTTCGCCTCATTTTTAACACTTTTTTTTTCATTTATTCACAATTTAATAGCATTGTGTCATTAGCATCTAGCTGATCAATCAAAGTCATTCATTTTTGAGGCTTGAACCGAAAAAAGTCGATAATTTTTTTTATGACTCATTCAATTACCGTACTGTATCGTAATCGATGGCATCGATCTTAGAATCTTCCGAGTATTTTCGACAGATGCTAAAAATTGGTTTGACATTGTCGGCTTTTTTCACTACTCTCTCGCTTTCTTCTTGCCTTTTTCGTACAGTTTTCGTGAGTCAGTCTGTCGATTGTTCCGATCAACATTTCCAGATATAATTCATCATCGAAATCTCCGTCATATTGAATGCCTTGCGGCTGTGTCAAGATCAAGATTTAACTCGCACATTGTCTGGCAATTGTATTGCAATGTGGCGCGCGTGAGCAAGCAAGCAAATTATAATACAATTCAAAATGAAGGCGCAATAGTGCAATGGTCGTTATTTTTAGAGTAAAACCACATAAACGTCGTCGTCGTCGTTGTCGTTCGCTTCAATCGCTATTTTGGGAAGTGACGGAGTAATAATCTGAGCGCAAAACATCACATAAAAAGTAATGTAAGTGATGAAAAATAAGCATAAAATCATTAAGAACAAATAAGTCGGAATGTTAATTCGTTTATGGCTATGGCCGTTGCTGGAGAATGAATGCGATGAAGGAAGAAGGCGGATTTTCGCCATTCGGTTCCATTGTTGATGAATGCAATAACTGTGTTTATTTATTCGCCCAAATGAGGAGCGAAACATAATAATGGTGTATTCAGCTGTAACTAATGGCAAACGGCTCAGCCTAACGTACACGCGCTCCGGCGGTGAAAAAAAAACAAATTTCCAAGGAAAACAACCATGGCATACACGAAGCGAGAGAGAAAGAAAGAGAGAAATGAGATGATATTCAAAAGGGAATTATGTTCCAGCGCGGGAAAAAAACACCTTTTTTTTTTCAGATAATTCGCATAATAAATGCGAAAGAGTCACCACAGCACTTTTGCACCTCGATTAGTCACGTACCCGGCAAAAATTGAGAACATTTGTATTTGCACCATTTGACAAACAATCCCATTGGTTGGCTTCAATTTGCACGCAGAAGCATGGTATTCTAGCTGCGCTGCTATTGTATCAAAATGTGAACGAGAACTGTGGATAAAAAAAAAGCGAACGCCACTTTAAATGGCTGCACTCAAGCCAACAAATAACATCGGATAAAGAGATGCATGCAGCTGAAATAGGCAAATTCTGCTTGAAACAGAATAAAAGTGGTCTTTTTTAGTTTCACTTCCATTTTTTTTCTCTGTTCGTTTCTACTTTGGCTACAATCGTGTTAGCTGATATTCGCAATTCCGTTGCATCGGCAAAGTTTAAGCCGAATAGAATATAACTCAAAGTTTTTTCTCTCTCATCTCTTTGTCGATACACTTTTTCTCGTCCATTGTACTCGATTCAGTGCACTTAATAACAAGCAACGCAATGAATTCATTTCGAGAAGAAAAAAGGCATATTTTAGTTTGTATCAAATATCGGCATTTTTTCGCTATCGCAACATACACAACGTTGCAATGACCTAATTGGAAAAATTTGTTGTGTTTATGTCTGACGAAATTGCTTTTCAAAACAATGTTTTAGAGAAAAAAAAAGCGATATGCATTGGAATGTGTACAAGGGGACATTGTCTAGTGAGTGATCGCGTCAATCTATGAAAAATTGGACGTTTTTGTTCGCATTTTGAAATCATGTCAATTTTTTTGTTTGAAAAACCGAAAATGACTTAATTGGCCCAGCAAAATACAGCAACATACGCACCGACATTGATGGCGTCTACCAAAATATTTGCAAATATCATAACCCATATGATGGTGCGTTTTGCTATAATTTGACCCGCGCATTTCACTCACAATCACCACAGCCAGTGGCGAATGTGTTGTGTTTTGTTTACTTTTTGAATCCCTTGTGCCCATTTGCCGTGTTGCTTTCCTTTTCGTTCAACAAAAACAATGTGATGCTCGAAACACGTTCACTTTAATAAATTAACTTTTCGATTGGAGTCAACTCACAAGCGCCATATTTCTCTTCCATCTCTCACTCTTCAAGAGTGGCTCTGGTCTTACTCTCTCTTTCCGAATGAAAAGTGAAGATTGCCTCATGAAATAAATGTGAAAAATTTTTCTTTCATTTTTCGAGAAAAAAAACAAAAACTAATTGCGTGTCTTCTCCAATCTGGCATCCGACAACATTCGTATCCAACACGTCCAAGACATAATTCATGAAATTAAACAAACAAACCATTTTTCATTCTATCTCCGTCTGTTTGGAGAGCAGCAACAAAATAGTTGGTGTTATTTTTGTTAGCCGTTCGTCAAAAACAAATATATTATTAAAAGTGTTATTTAATTAGCAGCTTGAAAACATCAAAAAAATAGATTGCGTATTGCTTGCCCTCGCGCACCAATGCCGTCAGGGAAATTCGTTTCGACTTGATTAAGTCGATAGTTCGAACTTGAAACAATGGACTGATTCATAACGCGCGAGCCACGTTACCAACTACAAATAATTAGCTGCATCTCGTTTTTCCATCATTAATTTGAGCATTCGCAGTGCCGCGCTAAAACCGATAAATCATTACTCTATCGCAATGAATGAAAAATGGTTAAAAAATAGTTGGTTTTTCGAAAACACCATAGCGGAAAATGGCTGATTCAAAGAGAAAAATAATATGCATTTCAATCTGCAGCATGAGTGTAATTAATATTTGTTTGGTTTTGTCATTTGACGTTTTTTTTAACGATTTTGCCTTCAATTTTAAAAAACTAGTTATACAAGTGCGTGAGTTTGATTCCATTTTTTATCTTTCTCTCTCGTTTGAATTCGTTATTGAATTGATTTTCGACATGGCCAAGCGCTAACTACACGGGATATCGATTGTGCTGATCGAACCGATAGTTCAAACAATTCGATTTTACTCGTTGCGACTAAAATATATTTTTTCATCTACACATCTGACGAACGAGTGAGAATAAAAAAAAACGCGCTTGTGTGACTAAACGCTTAACCGATTGAATTGAATTAAAGTGCTATTGATGCCTGCGGTATGTTGACTTTTGATCGATATGGATTATTTCAATAATTCCATAGAGAACGAGAGAGCGATAGAATGAAAAGAACAAATGCATTGTGAGTGATGGACATGTAAAAACCATATCATTTACATCTGGAGTTCGTTTACCACTTGTATCGTTCACGTGTAATTGTGCTGCGCGCGCTACGCTTTGTTCTTCGTGACTGCTGCAACGAACATGTTGGCCTATGATATTTCAACTATGACTCATCCAAATGCGCTTGACACTTTTGATATTTGTTCCTCATTTGTTTTGTGCTTTCTTCCGTTTAGACTCACAATCACAAACTGTCAACACTTAAAACAATATTTTTTTTTCGATGTCGCTCCAAAAACGCGACGATAAAATAAATGCCAATAAATTTTGAATGTTTATGACACGCATATTTTCAATTCCATATTGGATGCATTTTTTCGGTGTCAAAGGAAAAATTGCCGGCAGACCATAAAACGACAAGAAATGACGATTTTATGTTTTTGTTTAGTTTTGACAAATGTTCATACAAATTCCCTCTCTCCCTCCGGCTGAATATTGCTATTACCATTAATCATGGCAGTTTCAGCGGTTTTTGTGACGAATATTCGACGAATTTGGTTTTAAGAGCCATTTCAAACCATTTCAAACCATTTCGGCCTTTTTTCATAATTACTCAGATAAAATAAGAGAAATTCGTCGAAATTGTTTGTTTAATTTATAGAGAGAAAGAGGGAAAAAAAACACTTCGTCCGCATCAGAAATATAAAACTACCATTTTTATGAGCATTCTTTGCTGTTGACCTTTTCGGAAATGAACTGCGCAGTTGATGAAATTGGTGTGGCGGTCTTGTGATGGAACAACAACGAAAAAATCACTTTGTAAAATCAAATTCCATTGCTCGTTGCACATGAGATCAATATTGATTGCGATTGATGCACGCTTTAGACGATATAAAATGCAATTTATCCGATTTATTTTTGTTTAAAAAATGGAAGAGATAGAGAGATACTCACAAATTGCTGAACACTCAAGAAAGCACTCTGATTAACCGAATGCCATTCGAGCAATCAATAAGCAATATTGCAATCATTGAACGGGACGACGATAGAAGCATGAGTCCTTCTGAGCTCAAGTGCAGTCATTGTGCTTCCAGCTTAACAACTCAACATTTGCCATCAGCGGCTATTATTCAATAAAAGAGTATGGCCAACTGGCAATGTACGGCTGGATCAAATCCAACCGAAGCCGTCGTGAGCAGCATAACAGCACGTCAGTGCAAAGAGCAACGAGGATGTAAAATTCGAAGCGAAAAAAAATGGAGAGAACTATGTGGAGGATCTCATGAGGCACTCATTCAATTTAACCTCGTTTCATCATCGTCGGCGTCATTTTTGCTCGGGCTCTCGATGTTGTAGAATAGTTTGTAGCAAAGGATTATCTCTTCGCAATACACACACTCTTCCAGACCTAGTTTTCAGCCGCAAAACTTTGTCTTCAACTTCAACACGAAGATTATTTACTTCCAAGCAAATTGATGTTAAAGGCGACATGTGACATCTCACTGAAAAATGAACATTTTTTTCATCTTCGCTCATAGCAAACACTGTCATTGGCAGAGCAACGTACAATAACACTTCTGTAAGTTGCAGATGTAAGAAGAAAAAATTTCAGGAAAAAAAACCGACAAAACACAATTTATTATCCTTTTTTTCTATCAATTGAATTCTTTTTTAAATGACGACATTCGCTTTTCATACTTCAAATGTCACATTTTCCACGGCTCCATTTTTCCGATCTCGATTTTCTTGCGCTGTTGTGTGACAATGAGAATAAATATATTTGCTCTCGACAGAAGGCATCACGTTTTGCCGGTATTGTTGATGTGTTTTTGCGTTGGAGAAATTCTTTGTTGCATCATTGTCGTGACTCCATAACAACCAAAGTGCTCGAAACGATTCACTGTCTCAAGTGTTGGTATTTAAATGTGAAAAAAGGAACGGGAACGAGTGAAGAGAGAAAGAGAGAAAAAGAATTATTTTTACCAGCTCTGGATTGATGTCGAGCTGTGTGCATGCAGCGAATAAACAACTATTGACGTTGCCTGTTCACGATTTTTTTTTTCATCCAAAGATACAATGTAGTCGCTTTCATAATATATTTTTTATTTTTTCCAGTAACATAAACACACCGCCGTACACAATACGGTGTAACACAAATGCAAGTGAAACACACAACAAACATTTTATTGACGTTTAAAGTGTGTTCTTAGGATGACTTTATGTGTGTAGATTTTTTTCATTTTGTTAATTTCCCGTCAATCTGCTTTCATCTTGATCTCTCATCTCTCGAATAAAGAGAGAAATGTATCTATTTGGAGTTTGTATGCATGGAACAAATAATAGCCGCTCATGGATTTAATGTCAATGTCGAGTGGCTTGAAACCACTTGAAATGCCGGCCAAACCGCCAACGATAGTCGCATTTGCATGCCATCAATTCAGAAATCTTATTTCAATCTCTCTCTCTCTCTCTCTCTCTGCATCGAATGGCATTCAATGGGAAAGCGCACATACGCGTATGATTGATGTATACGCTGCACTTGATATTGATATGGAGCGACATTTATGAATCTAATTGCGTCAATATCCGATAAAAAACGAACCATCTGAGTTACTGCTCACAGATTCCTCCGATGCACGCCGTTCGCTTCAATGCGCTCGAATATTTAAATCCATCCGAATGCAAATAAGTGAATCGAATTGTGGAATATCAATTTCTATCATCTTCAAACCGATTTTGAATGCTATTCAAAGCGCTTGACGAAGGTTTTTCTAGTTAAAATTCCTTTGATATACCGAAACTGGATGAAGGATTAAAGGCGCATTTCGAGATTGTGTTCTACTAAAAACGTGAATCCAACCAATTTCCAGTGAAAAATGGAGTCAAATCAAGATTTTGAATCTAGAGACGAGAGACAAAAAAATGATAAGTTTCTCAAACACAAAAATAACATTTGTTCTCAAGTTCGCAAAATTGTTCAAAGGCAACGCGAAAAAAATAGCTTTAACTTTTTGCTATGAATGTATTTGATGTAGGGCAGCCGACAGGAATTCAGCGCAAAAGAATAAAAATGCGAAACAAAAGATATACACCCAGAGCGAATAAAGAAGCGTATTTGGAGGTATTTCTTTCGAAATGAGACTGATTTCATCGTGTCTATCGTCCTTGACGTTAGCGCAGAGCAATAGCAGAGGAAAAAAGCGAGAAGATAAAAAAAATAATCATTAAAAAACCGCCAAATCCAGGCCAAAAATATACAATTTAACTTTTTTACTTCTTTTCTTCGTTGGTCTTTCGCTTTTTGCGCGCGTCTTTCGCTCTCATTTGTTTCAAACATTTTAACTGACATTTTACTTTTTCTTTGAAATTTTACACATTTATTTTCTCATCCCGTCGCGTGTTCATCACTCGTCTTTGTCCATTTTCCTCGTCGCTTCTTTTCTCTCTCCACTTGCTCTCGTTTCGTCATACAATTTGGTTTTTGTTAAACGTTTCTCGTCTGAATAGACTCAAAGACTAAAGTGTTTACCGACGATTCTTTTTTCGTCTTATTATTTTGCGCGCTCCGCAGATGGACAAGTGAATGGCAAAGAAATTTAACGGAATGTTTGGTTAAAGCAGAGCAAAAAAAAAAGTGTAAGCGATTCACCAGTATTTGATTGGTGTGGAACGATATATTTGATTGAATGGAGTGCAATAACGGCTACTGATGCGCGGTGCCATTTTCACGAGTTTCATCACATCGAGAATGCCATGATTTTCGATGTATTTTTTTGTGCTCGGCTTTTTCATTGAGCACAATTTTCGGTTTTTCTCTCGACATTTGTGGCGTATTTTAAATTGATACCAAGAAAAAAACGAGAAGATCAGACACGAAAGGTTTCATTTTCGATTGGCATTTAATCAATGTAGAAAAAAGCACATCGTCGGCTATTTCATTTCAGCATATTGTGTCTCGCCATTGATGCCTGAACTTGAGCCAATCAACGATGCACAATTGATGTATAAATATTTCACCAAACTCAATGCAAACATGTACGCGCACATTCAATGGGCCAATTTACTGGGCATAGTGACAGCTGGCACTTTGATTGCATCTCATTCTCTCGGTGTCTATAACTAATTTACCTTTTCGATGCCAAACTTTTGCTAACTTGATTATTTTACAGCAGATTTTTGCTGCTCGCTGTAGAGTTTATCGCGTGGCAAACTTTTTCTCGAGATCGAAACGAAAAAAAGCGCATCAAACCGAATTTCCCCAATTGGAATTCTCGATGGATGTACGGCCGCGCACAGTGGATGGAAACCATTGAATGGAAACGAACATTTTTATTTCTCATGACACTTCCAATAAATTCGATTGATGCATCAGCTATTGAGCCGCACGGTTTTTTATGTCTGAATCGGTAACGCCGCTTCTTTGTTTGGCATCATTTGCGCAAATTCCAAAGTTCCACGCGATATAGCTTATTCAATTTTCACAACTTCGGTTTCACGTACCTTTTATTAAAATTTCGACCCCGATTTTTTTCCCTATCCCTGTGTTTGCGTCATGCAATTTACTTTTATTGCACCAAAATCAGCATACTCAATTACGTGATCAGTGTTTTTTCTACGTTCGTTTTTGCTCCAATTCCGTTTTTTTGGCGAAAAGAGAAAGAAAAACGAAAACCCGACATAGTAATAAGAATCGAGAGTACAAGTCTCACGAATTGCTTCTTTTATTCTATTCAATTGGTTTAGCTGTTGCAAACTCACACACACTCTCTCTCTCTCTCTCCCAATTTGTCGCACCGCCTTGCGCTTGTTTTTCTTGTTCGGGCGGTAATAAAATTTGTTTGTTGAAATGACAAACAAACAGTTTTGAGAAATATTGCCCGAAAAAAAATCATCAACATGTTGTATGTTTTGGCATTGCCATTGTCATCATCATCGACATCGCACCATTACACGCACCCGAATCGGGTATAATGTATTCATCGTCTCGAATGCTTGTAAATAATGGATGCTGTACTATATGGTGTACACACACTTCGCATGGATGCGTTTTTCTTTGTCGTTTTTATATGTTTACGTCTTTGTGTCTGTCTGTCTTTTTTTCGCTCCTTTTCTTTCTGTTTGTCGCCCAAAGGCATATTGACGAGACTCATTTGAATATTGTTTTGCAGATATGCTTGATTTTCTCCGTATTTTTGGATTTGAACCGATGAACAAAAGCGAACGCGCGTAGTTTGGGACACAAATTCTCTTTTATTCGTTTCTTTTATAGTTAGTTGACGAATCGGAAAAAGGTGTTTGCATGGTGTTTTTTTTTTGCCTCCATCGGCCGACAAAGTGACGAGAGAAAACAAAGCCACCGATATTAAGAAACAACTCCAGCGAGAAAATCGTTTTCATTGAATGAAATTGACCGTTTTTTCTCTCTACCGGGTTTTTCATTGTATTTTTGCCATGCAAATTTTCGATTCGCTTTTATTTGGACGAAGCGAAGAGAGAGAGAGAGAGCAAGAGAGAAAAAACGCATTACGACATGGATATTAGCTCACGCATCGCACCCGTTGTGTCGCACGCTCGGGTTTTTATGCCTCATGCTTAGCATCAATCATCGCATTTTCATTGGAAAACAAAAGGACCGGACCCGATTCAAAGAAATCTCTGAAATTCAAAGCCCGCACGACGACCAACAAAAAAAAACACTGATAAATATTTCACAATTGTCGACGAAACATTTTCATGCACCAATAAATCATAAGCTAATTGTACCAACATCGCTTGAACATGGCCCTTTTTCAATAGATATATTCTTTTTCAACAAAAATAATTTATTTTTCTCTGAATACATAAAATGGTTCTTTTATTCGCTTATCAATGATATATTCAAAATCGTTCAGTGAATCCAATACAATGGATTGTATTTATTCATGGAGAATTATGGTTTCTATTTTAAATGTTCAGTGAAACCCGAAAAAAAATTGTGCTCGTTTCGCATGAAATTTAAGTCAATTCTAATTTTTTTTTTCTGTTCAAGAATATCTATTTTCATTGAAATATAAATGAAGATGTATCGAATTCTGTTGTGTTGAAAGGTTGAATTCAATTTAATCCAATCAATGGTTTGAAACCATTCTTTTTTTTTCGTCCATTTCTCATTCAAACTGATTGCCACAAAATCTCCGATTACAATTTCCGAGTGGTTATTTTCAAATGACCAAAAGTAGTGACTGATCGATACATTTCACTCGCTCATTTCATTGAGTGCTCTATAAAATAAATTCCATTAAATTTTTCATTGAAATTGAAAGAAGTCACTGTATTGCATTAGGTCGGTTTTTAGCTACTTTAAGTGGCCATCGTATGCAACTGTCAGAGCGCAGCCACAAATTACGGGCCACGCGATATGTGATATTTTGAAGTGGCTATTAAATTTATGTAATTCGATCCGTCGATGTGCAGCCAGTTCCAGAATTATGGTCTATTTGAACGGCGTGTCAATCAATGGCGTTTTTCTTTTATTAGCATAACAGCATTTTGAGCAAATACAACTAAATGCTGCTTGTGCACGTTTGCTGTGCGTTTCATTTCACTTAAATTCACGTGACGATGAGTGCACTTCACTCTCAACCCCTCTTCGTTTAATCAAAACCAACACACACACATTTCTCATTTTATCGCATTTGCGAAACCGCAAAAAAAAGTGCCCGACGCAGAGAAAGAGAAATGGATTTTATTAAAAGTGAGATCATTTGCAACAAATACGGGAAAAATGTGCATGAAGCAAACATCATAATGGAAACAAATGTGCGGTGCGATATGTAACACGATACCTTCATTACTGTTAGCACTATGTAGAGCGATGCAGAGTGTCACATTGAGTATGCATATGGTTTTTCTTTCTATCGTATCATTTTATCACCAGCATTAACATCCAAATTACTATGAGCAACATCGTCCTTTTGTCTTGTGATCACACACGACACACAAGCACTATCCTCACACCAACCGAATCAACATATATGGCGACTACATTGATAGCAATCACAAAAGAAAGTCACTTTTTGTTTTCTTCCGCCATGAGTTGATGACATTAGAGAGCGGTAAGAGCCGGAATTGAAACTTCAGACGGGAAATGATGATGAATAATAAAGCCATCAGCACATTTTCCGAATAAGCAAATAAACAGCTACGTGTACGACATGTGTGCACAAACATCTAACCAAAAGTGACGATGGAAATGTGTGAGAATCATCAATATATTTTCCACCCGAACCAAAATAAAGGAGCGACCGATAAAACGGAATCCATTTTTTTTCTCCTTCGGTAGGATCGATACGAGTTATTGGATGGCAACGGCCATCAATTTTGCCATTTGAAACTATGTGCAACTATAATGTGGCATATGTTAAATTGGTTATACACCTATTAAAATTCATATTCCGTGTCGCTTCACCGCAAAACTCAATACACAGTTCACACTTAACTTTGTGCGTTCAAAGTTTTCGAGAGCGTGTTCAACATCGACACCCGAGAGCGAAGTGAGTTTGCTCTATCGCCTGTAACCAGAGGCATCAATCATAAATTGTATGTATTCGATGCATGTTTGTTGCCATTTGTCACCTCGTCAAAATGGCTCATATTTCTTGGCGAATAACATCATCGGATGATCGATGTTTTGCGTTAGACTCTGCCATTTGTTCGCATAATGATATCGACACATTGTTAAATCTAAAGTGAATAACAATGGGTTTTCGATATGTTTGATTCAAATCGAAACATCGCATCGAATACACAAATTCATAGTGCTGCTTCAGCCACTCGAAATTGAAGCGAATACATATATATTCATACATTCATTTTAACTCATTGTCATTTATTGATTTATACTATGATACGAATTATGGGTGTCTATAATACACATAGCTCTCACCGGTAATGATAGATCGTGATAACCATGAATCACATTTCAAATCCCACACGGCCCATACTCATTTTCATGTTATTCATCCACCAAAATCGAATCCATTTCACTAGCATTGAACCGATTCGTTAAAATCCAATCCACGCATAGAGATCAAGTCCCAAAGATAATTGTTGCATTCTGTCCAAACACAATTAAAAAGGACAACCGCAAATTTGATATGTATTGTGTGTCATCCATTGTGGCTTCGTGATTGAGATATTTTGCCATCGAAAAGCAGTCCTTTTCCTCTTTTCTATATCAATCCAAAGTGTTCAACATGTATTGTCACCCATTAACATCTCAATGGTATGTTGTCCTTTTTGCCGTTTTTCTTCTTCTCCATCTCCTTCTTCTTTCTCTCCACTTCGTTTCCTCCCAGATTTTATCAACAAAAGAGGCAATTTTTGGTTCGTGTGTTGGTTTTTAATACATCATTTTGTTGTCATTGCCTCGTCTTTCTGTACTATAATTTTATGTTGCTGTTGCTTCATCCTAGCGGATACATTGTTCGTCGCCAATGGATCACAAAGCGATTCGTTCCGTTTTTGTTGACAACATTTATTTATGATTTTTCTGGGAAAAAATTCCCGACTTTTTTCTCCTTCTCGTACAGCATTTTAATTTTTTTTTGTCATTTGGGCTTCACAAATGAACAACGTTTTTTTTATTGCTTTTCGTTGAAAATGTGACCATTTTTGGGGATTTTCAACGAAATATCTCAGCTTCCGATCAATCATATCGTGTGTTTTTTTCGCTCTGTATGGCATTCAAAAAATTACCGGGAATATGCATGCTTTTGCATGAACACATTCTGAACTCGGTTTTTTGTTTTGCATTCATGGGAAGTTTGCAGTTGTCATTCATAATCGAAGCGATGATGAATTCGGATGAAACATTTTATGATATCTACAATGTTCACCATTTACTGGAAATTTCATGAATTTAATTTAATAAAACAACTTGGTTATTTTTTCTCTTCATTCACGTTGTGTTGTTTGACAATTTTATCTTTTCACGTCACTAGCAAAATAATATTTCAACGGATTTTGTAATTAAAATTTTCCACGTTGTTTGCATGGTAAATAACGTTATTGTGCAATGCGCACAATTTCTCTCTCTCTTTCTCTCTCCTCGTACACAGTGTGCGGGTAACAGCGAAAGGGATGCATTTTTGAATAGCGCCAAAGTAAAATTTCGGTCATGTAATTACTTTTCTACAAAATTTTCGTTTCGAGTATTTTGCGCTTCAATCATCATCATTCAAAAACTATTTTTCATGTTTTAAAGTGTTTGCTTCGGATTTTCTCTACATCTCAATTTGTGTCGAGGGCCAACAACATTTATTCATTTATGTGTTTTTCTTTCGTTTTCGCTACAAAAACTTCCAACAAGAATTCACGTATTAAACGAAGAACTTTTATGAGAGTACAATAAAATTGAAATTAAAAGTAGGTAGCAGTTTGTGTTCCGTTTTTTTCTTCTCACGTCATGTTTTCAGAATGGTGAACTTTATTTAATTTCTCCAATGGCAAAAATGCACGAAATTATTAGTTCTTTTTCGTCTTCACTTGATATTTGTGTATTTTTGTTAGCAGTTGAAGAAGAAGAAGATGATGATGATGAAAAACAAGAGAAACGTCTTTTTTTTACAACAAAATATCATGTTTCATAGATCATGGCATTTTAGCAGCATGAAATGTGTCTCGTCTACACTATGCACTTACATATTTGATAGACATGTCTTTTGTTTCATAGCGTAGAGAGCGAAAAAAAGAATCATGACGCAAAAAAAGACTGCCATTGTCATTATTTCCATGAGAAGTTGAAGCGAAAGAGAGCAATGCACACAGTGCTATAGATGATGTGAACTTTTTATGGTGACGCGATAAAAGTGCATAGTGGAATGACACTTGCACGTCCAACGAAAGCGAAGAGAGCGAAGAGAGTGGAAAGATTGAAGGGAGCGGACAGAAAAAAACGACAAAGTTCGAAATCAAAGTGACCTTTTTCTCCGATCTGATTTCGATTCGTTGCTAAATGCTAGGCAAACGTTTTTTTTTCTGTTCGTTTCACGAGTAAATGGAAAGTAAGTGCAGCAATCAAAAGTGCTAACGGAATAAGTCGATGTAAACAAAAAAAAACGTTTACTTTTCTACAATTTCATTTGGCTTCCATGCATTTGAAGTCCTATCTTCTCTTCCTGTCAGATAGAGCGAAAAAGTATCCATCGTATAAATTGTTTTTTAGCTTGTTGAGAACAAAAACGAATTGAATCCCATTAAAAGTAACAAGGAAAAACTATCTCCGAACCGATAATGCTGTGTAAACAGAAAATTATAGTGGAAAAAATAAGTTGAAAACAAGTATTAGACGATGGAAAATGCTATCAAATTAAAAAATGATTCATATTTTTTGTTCCTCTCGTTGTTTATATTCTCTCCATCATGGAACGTGATCCATTCTGACGTAATCTAGCTAACTATCTATTCTATCTCTCTGAGCTGCCGCCAACCAAATGCATAAATCCTTCGAGAGGGAATTATTACTGTTGTTGTTTTATTATTTTAATTACGCGCAGGATATTATATGCTAATGCGCTCCTATCATTATAAATGAAAAATGAAATAATATTGTGGCCATGTTCGCCATGTGTTTAGCGTTAGTCCATATAAATGATGCGCATAGGTAGTAATATGGACAGAGAGAGGGAGAGAGAGAGTCAGTAACCGGACCGGGGCAAGTAACGATATAATTTTGAGTTAACGTGATAGAACTACCAATCTGCGCTTAGTTTTCATTTTTGGTTGTGTGCGGTTTTTCGAATAAAATCAAACAAAAATCCAATGGAATCTAAGGCTATGAACGTGCCCGCCATGAATACATTTCCATATATAATTTGGCCGTGAAAAAGAACTGTGCGTAATATCAACATCGTTAAAAATTCGTAGTTAACGATGAAAAACGAAGCGTTAGTTGTGCCTGGCGACTGCCAAACGATGATTATAGTTTTAATTGTTGTTTGTGCTTGATATGGCCATGTTTATGCAGCCGCTGTTTACCGTCCGTATGGAACAAAGAAAGAAAGAACCCAAAGGACCATAAAACAATGCACACCAATGAATAAGAGTTTACATAGAACAGCGACGATCACGGTGGCCAAATGAATTACAAACAAACGAAGAAGCAAAAATTAAAAAAATACACACACAAAATAAGCCGACATTTTCGTGTTGCTTCTTCTTTTTTTTCTTCTGAACAACCGAAAAAAAACACTAGATGTGCTACCAAAACATTGCAATGGCAGCCAATAAAAATACTCATTAACGCGTTAAAAAGAAGCGAATAAGGAGTGACAAAAAAAAGAAAGAGAGGAGAAAAAAAGACGTTGAATACGGGGATATGGGTTGGATTTCCGTTACAAAAAATGCCGCAGACTTTCATTCAACAATGCACGCGCGTTTTTCATTTTGACGTCGTTAAAACAATACGAAAATAATGCGTTTTATTACGTCGTATCAATGCGGTGCTAGAAGCAGTATATGTGTGTGTTCAATAGGGAAATTGGATACCGCACACAAAAGTGGTGCGCGATCAAAAGCAGTGAAAATCGAATCGTGTTTAAAAACCCATTTCACTGGCATCGTTCGCCGGTCGTGATGCCTTTTGAATAATATTCAATGAATATACCATGAGGATAATGAACAAGGCATATCGAAATAATGCTGCTTGTAATTCAAAACCGCACCACCTACAAAAGCCGCCACCGATTTCAATAGACCATCCGATACAGAACGGAATTTTGGTTCTTTTTTTTAAGCCCTGTACTTTTACGTATTCTTCCGTTCGCCCTTGTGCACGATTCAACCAAACGTCATGATACACATTTCATAAGAATATTCCCGAAAATATGCATTGTGATCATAATCTGCTCAGGTTTTTTTTGTGTGGCTTTTTTCGTCTCTCCACATTCCTTTGTTGAGCATGAACAAACGAATTCTGACAAATCTTCGTGTTTTTTTTTCGGAAATCTATCGATACATGTTCGACAGTTCTTTTTGTCTCTCATGAAATATGATTCGAATGAAATGAGCATGAGATGTAAAGCAGATTTGATGGGTTGGATTAGATTCTTTTCATGCTATTTTAAG
Organism: Sitodiplosis mosellana; assembly: GCF_009176505.1. Classification (NCBI taxonomy): domain Eukaryota; kingdom Metazoa; phylum Arthropoda; class Insecta; order Diptera; family Cecidomyiidae; genus Sitodiplosis; species Sitodiplosis mosellana. Next base: position 6,381,928 of record NW_022595244.1, read on the forward strand.
CACTAATCACAAGAACAATTACAAATCACAATGTAAGCAGATTCAAAAGGCATTTGCAGTAATTGAGTGTGCCTTTTTTTCCTGTGCAAATCGCATCTTCGGATGATTCCAATTAATTGATTTCGAGCCGACATTTTCATTTGTCATATGTGTATAAGCAGCTTGTTGACTTAATAATTTGCTAACTTGTCAACGCATGTGACTCAAGCCAATGCTGATAACAGACACACAGGCTAGTTACATTCAAATAAAACTCATGACAACAAACATGGGAAATTCTCATTCTCAGAATATATATTTTAAACACGTTATGAATAAAGTAATTTAAACACACGAAAAAAAAACAGAAATCATGCATATTCAAAAACATAATGTAAACGAATTCATGGTTCTTGATGCTGTGTTTTTCTTGAGTCTCGGCAAATTATGAATGAATTAATTGAGTTCATCCGTTTCGGGGCGAATAAATGCAAATTAAATAATTTCATTGCAAACTTCTCTGCTTTATCTTATGCACAGAAACGGAAAAAAATTGAAACGTTATGAAAATTTTATTTATCATAAGAAAACCGTTGTCGGCAAGAAACCGGCGATTTCCATTAAGAGCATAAACTAAGTGGCTGGATTAAAAATTGGGCGGCTGGTTGGTTTGGCGAACAGGCACGCGGTATACATAAATTCAAGATTTTTATTCATCTGCATTGCATACGGAATTACGGCGCAGTGAATACAGTTGGAAAATGTTAAAGTGCAGAGTCGCGGTGGGACACACGAGATGCGAATGACCTTTGTATTCTAAAATAATAACGAGGAACTGTGTGTATGTGTGTAAGAGAGTGATGATATTGTTCATGTTGATGGGCAGATAAGAGTGAAATGCCAGATGTGAAATGTTAAACATGATTATGATTCAGCGCTAATCCACTGTTAATTGCACGCTTCGGTGGCTGGTAATTGTAGGCTTAACACATCACATGGCATTGCAATGATTCTCTGAGCCAACAGCCATAAATTGGCTCTGTACGAAACATATTGCACGAAGCATTTCATTAAGTCTTTACGATTTACTCAATTTTCATTAGAGCCAATTGAAAGGAATGCTAAACGGAATCAAAGACCAAAAGTGCGCATATAATTGAAAATGTTGCGGTTTGGACAGACAGCAACACAAAAACTGATGGAGTGTGTAAATAAAGCCCATTCAATGCATCAGATGAAGAAGAAGAGAGAAAAAAATGTCAGAGATCAGAGCGCAATGATTGCCGATTCATTTACATCACGATTTGGACATTGTCAACGACAGAGAATATACGACAGTGGGATGCCTGTGGTTAACCGCAGATCCGCAACATACGCACTCAATACACTCGAGTTTGAGTGATTGTTGTGGAGTGCATCGCGCTGTGAAGACAAAAGGGTTCCATTAAATTTAATGATTCAGACTCGTCGGTTTTTAGTCCAATGACCGCTACAAATTTGCTCGAATGCGAACATGTTGTGACGCAAAATATGGAAATAATATCCATAAATTCCAGGCAAACCATCATTTTTTTGTCGCGAATTTCGCATCGCGCCATTGATTTACGGAAGTGTGTCAAGTGTTTTGCGAGCGAAAATAAACATTGGTTACATGTGGCAAATGAAATATGTTTCAATTAGTGGTTTTGTAGTGTGCAGTACGCGCAAGTATTTTACCCTCTCTATTTTATCAGCCCAGAAACTATTGATTCGGTTTTGGATTGGCATGTAATGTTGGAAATTAGGTCAGATCAATTCCAGAACACTAGTTGTAAATGTCATGTTGATTCAAAGCCAGTTAAAATATGCAATATATCACTCAGTGATGCATTGTACATACTCACGGCGACGGTCAATATCGGGCTTTACAAATGCTTTGCGCATTTCAACCTTCAGCTACTCTCTAGTTTGAGATAAATTCTATTTTCGAGCGGAAAACTCTTGCACTTGATTACCACAGACATTGCGAGGAAAACCAGCCAATTTTGCTAATTTAGACTATTCCAACAAAACCACTGTGTACCTGTTCGTATGCAAATATTATTACCGTTCAAACTAATATTCAACAAGCGCCAAACATTCATGTGGCAAATTTTAAACGGAGAAGAGAGTTCACTTTCTGCCAGCATCGTTTGGATGGCTTTTCATAGAAACATGTTTAAGTAATGCTTGATAAAGTGAAACTCATATTTCCAGGCATTTGATTGTCGCAAAATTCGTACGAAAATTTAATTTTGTTTCAAGCTATTGCAGAAATAGAATTTCATTCCAAGGATATTTTTAATGCATGAAAATTATTTCTTCATGCAAAAGTTTGTTCATTAATTTCGAGCTAAAATTGTCCGTATGGAAAGCATGCATTTATAATCAATTCAGGTATTGTGCATTAGTAAAGATGCGCCATTTTAAATTTTATTGATATTTCTCTTCATTACAATTAATTACTGAACGACGTTCAGTAAACGTTGACTTGGGCCATTCAAATTTCAAAATTGGGATGTCTTAAATTGTTCATACTGTAATTTACATGATGTACTTAAACTTATTACTTTGGATAAATTGAAAATAGTAATGTATAGAGCAAACTATGCAAAAGATTAGGACAAAATTCGACCCTTCACTTGATGAGCAACATGATGAGAATGCATTGAAAAAAAAACATAAAATCCAACAACCGATATAAATATGAGTGGAAAATTATCTCGTGCAATTTAGCTTCAACCCGCTAGCGAACACAAAATTCACTAGCCATACCACTTCTAGTTAACATTTTACAAGCAAATGCAATATAATCCAGTGCATGTTAATCTAAATAACTGACGTTTATCAATAATAAATTTGTTGCTGTTTTGCATTTTGTTTTTGTACAATTGAAAAAAATGCGACTACCAGCGATGCACCATGGGTACGTATTACGTTTGAAGGATATGCAAAATACCATGTTAATGAATTTAATAATGAGGATATAATTAAATTTGCAAGGGAAATATTCCATTTATGTAAATATAATGCACAATTTTCCAGTATCCGAACGGATGTTGCTCAAAGTTTACCACAATTGAACCGGAACTAACAGCATCAACAATAATAATGATGCGCCGGGGTGAACATTGAACATTCGGAAAAAATATCCGATTTTTCAAAGGGAGTTATTGTTGTTGCTAATTTTAGAGTGGAAATTCATCGAATTTTGGCCAAAATGAAATTGCCATCGGATTCAAATTGAATTTTGTGCCCATGGCATAGCCCGTATCCACAGCCAATCTATTGATTTGCTGGATTCGCTAAAATTGCCAGGTAATTGCTATTGCAAATGAATTTTGGGCTATGTGTAGTTATAAAGTCAAAGTTTAACATTTCAATTTTTGGTCCATAAACTCGATTCAAATTGCATATTTGCCGCACAATCGATGTAATTATGCTGCTGATCTGAATTAGCTCCATTTGCTCAAATGTTGGAAACGTATATTTTGCTTTGATATTGGGCTGGTATGAAGAATTTATCAATTTATTTATTCATGTATATCCGATGCAATAGGATTACATGCTCGAATTGGGCAGTTTGATGGTATTTATGTAAACAAACCACTCATTGGCAATAATAATGCTTATCAGCAGCGGCAATATTCAGTTTAAACTCAATTGTTATGTGTTTAATGTCGATAATAGCAAACTTTGTTCGCCATTCTAAACCGCATTCGGTTCGGCATCACACATACACACACGCACATGCACATGCAAATGCACGTGGCTAGTGAAATTCATTGAAATGATCCTGAAAGTGGCAAATCTCTAGGGTTTGATTTGGACCACAGCTAATGCATCATTTATTCAGAACAATTGTTGAATTGTTAGATGATTCCATTGCATCGGATCCGTTGGACGATCCATTTGGGTGTACAAATGAGAAATCAATAATTTGTTTAGTTTTACATGCATATTTGATTTGCTGCCAGCACACAAAGTTCGTGACTTTGACATTTATTTAAATGCTAATTGAAAGAAAAAATAAATTATAAGAGCGTGCTTTCATAGAACAATTTCGGTGTGCAATGAATAAGCTTCATTAATTTTATCTAACGTTCTTGTTTTCGGTGTATGGAATGTCCAAGTGGGAAAAAAAATGACATGTCACCACGGGTGAATATCATTGCTTGTCAGGCAATGCTTGCGACTACCAACGATTACGTTCGGCCCGGAACTGGAGCCACGATGAAAATGATGAAATGGCAGAAAAACGAAATAAATTATACTACCATATTTGCCACTGCCCTGTGGACATAAGCGTAACACGATTCTCGAACAAGCGACGAGAATTGTAACAAACATTAAAGATGACAATGACTTGACTTGATGAGCATGAAGAATGAACACAGAACGAAAGAAAAAAATCTACACTCCACAAACTGGAAATATGACAAACAATCCCCTTTGGCATACACGTTCACCATATTATGACAACGTTTACATTAGAATCGTTACATAAATGGAAAAAGAATCGAAACATGAACGGAACAAGCGCAAGAAGGAAAAACACAAAGTTTTGTCGCGTTTTGGCTTTTTTCCACGATGATTTGAACGTGCAGCGCATAGATAACGACCGAAAGACCAATGTCCTTAGCCAAAAACAAGCAAAACAAAAACGTTGGTAACAACAAAAACCAACAGAATAGCATGAAACACATGGAATGTTCTCGACTATGTCCGTTTCTGTGTCTGTTGGCACTGAATTCATTCGTATTTGGTTAGTTTCATATAAGAAGTCCATCAAATCGATGGAGCACGCGGCAAAAGGTAGAAGGAATCTATGACATTAGTTGAATTCGATGTCGGATTGTTGAAAACATCTCCAATTCGTGAAAGGTTGCCGGAATGCGGTACAAAGACCGAGTCGAATGAAAACAGTCTACCAGAGAGATACAAAAATTCCATGTTCCAATAAAAAACGCTTTGCATCGCTTGAAACAGTTCAGCCATAGTAAAGTTGCACATTTCATTCTGAAAATTGAAAAGCTTCCACAGATTACCGAAACCCATTCGACTGGGCCTCATACCATATGCAACATAGCAATTGTGGTGGAAAAAAAGAAAAAAAAATTTCCATCAGCAAAGGCAACTTTATGTATGAAAATATTCACTATTTAACTTGTGTCACATTGCTGGGATTAATATTATTTTCACCTAGCGCATTCGCAGAAAAGCAATTATGGACAAACAGAAAAATGTTTGGAGAAATAATTGCGAAATATCACAACACCGCTGCTGCTGCCGCGACGCCATATGTGCTCTCCTTCTTTTCAATATTTGCACAGTACATTTATCCAATTGTGTGGCTTGGTCATCTTGGCTCATGGTTGCCGCTTTATACGCTGCAAAACAGTCGCAAAAAACTGTTTGCATTTCGAAGTGCTGGGCGGCTGTTAATGCGCGGTTGATTGCATTTTGCCAAAAAAGCGTTGAGCATGAATTCGATTTAATTCCACGCTTTAGTGGAGACACAGACGAAAAAAAAAACATGAACAGGACATTGCATAGCGAAAGTTTTTCTCATACCAACTATATGAATCACGAGTCCAAGCCGAAGCGTTCGATGGAATTCACAAGAGGATTCAAACAAATAACGCTGATGATTTGTTTTTGTTTTTTTTTCTTCTTCTTCTTCATCTATTTTTTGGAATCGGTTACTCATCCACATTTCTATAGACAAAAACACACAAACGATTCCGTTCTAGAGCAGCAACAACAGAAAAGAGTCATCGATTGCGCTTTCCTCCGCCACATGTTCTACACACGAACAAAAACAACACAACAAATGGCAAAACACACGAGCATCTCATGCCGGGAAGTTTTATGCATGGGGAGTTGAAAGAGAAAGTGCACATCGAGTGATTTAAATAACAAGATAGAGGGTGTTGATGAATATAAATTGAGTCATATATAGAGTTTTTTTTCTTCTTCTTCTGTTTTTCTCTGTTGTTGTTTATTTCGTGTTTGTTTTACAGCTTCACGGCATCAAACGCTTTGTTATTTTCCGCTTTTTTTTTGTTCTCTTTTCTTATGTGATAACCTCCAGTGTATCTTGAAACGTCTAGCATAACCTTTTCTCCATAAATTCGGTGTTCGGTTGGATCATCGAACCCATATACATATCGAAATAGGCTCCTTTTGCACAACAAATACCACAATAAAAATAAATAAATTCATAAAAAATGCATGTATTTGTTGAGTCGGAGTCAAGCGAAGCGTATTGATGAAAACTTCGTTTGACTTCTGCTTCTGCTGCTGTTGCTATCGCTGCTACTCTTTTCCCCTGTTATCACAGTGTGATAATATCACACGAAGGCACAGAAGAAAAAACGAACGAACATTGCTTCCTCCATTTCACACACTTCCCAATAAAAAATTATTATTTTTTATGCTTGCTCTCTCTCTCTCTCTCTCTCTCTCGATCCCCCTCGCCGTTTATTTTTCGGTGCAATGAATATTTTCTCGTGTGGGTAGTCATAAATATAGAGCAATTTCACTCAATGTGTTTTTCGTATTATTTCTCTCTCTCACACTCTCTCTCGCCTTTTTTTTCTCGGTTCCGTTTGCGAGCTGTCGAGCGACAGTATGCATATGAATGGGGAAAAATCTCTAAGATTAATAATAACGCAAAAGATCCGTATTCATTTCGCCTATTCTTGAAGCATATTGTAATACGGTTTGTTTATGTATGTATGTGTGTGTAGAAAATGCTCCACGTCGAATCGAATCATAATAAATAACGGGGACCACGACAGAAACAGAAAATGGGAAACATTTTCACTCCCGATAGAAAATAAAATATGCAAATTTACGTCAAATAAAAAAATTGTAAAGCAAACACACCGCAACTCGGTTTGGGCGGGAAGAGTAGGAAAAATAATAGCCGCTCGAATTGAAAACCAATAATAATATCCGCAAATAAATTCAAACCCAAACAACGAAATGCGCACAAACAACATGGTCATAAATTTTCATTGTTTGTTCCTGTCGCAGTGCAGAAATCGCATTTCCGTTTTTACACAAAACTTTTACGAATAATTTTCCAAAACTTTATGGAAAAAAAACCTCAATTGCGTTGAAATGATGTTTTCGATTTACCTGATAAAAGTTTTTGCAGTGCAAATGGCTGTACCGAAATGTGATAACCATTAAAATCCAATAAATAGAAATGGAACAGCTTTTGCTGATGATGAAATGTTTGCAATTAACAATTTCGTTGGAATATCACGCAAACGGAGAATGCCTTTGGCAAAGATATCCCAACACGAAAATAAACAAAATGTTCAAAATCAATTCAATCCATTTGCGAATGGGTTTGTTTATCTTTCATTCCGTGCTCGTTGACGTGATAATGTGCTAAGAACATTGCGTAGCAATGCGATTAACATTCGACTTCAATCGGCACATCATTTCGACCGATTCTCCAATAAATACCGGAGTGGCAGGCATTTTGATATATACCAATCGGATAACGTAAATGCCAAAAGGTCTTTCACTTCGACCAAAATTCTTCTAGCTCAAGCATAAATTCTCTCGCAGTTCCAAATGCTCCGTTTTCATTTCGCATTTGATTTGTTGTGTGTGTATGGGCGATATTGAGATATCGGTTGGATGCGTACGATTTTCTCTTGGACCAAATAATTTTTAGCTATTTCGATAATACCGGAACGTGATTTATTCCTCTATTTTTGGGATTTGCACAATCTTAATTCGGTTTCGACTCGGCATTCCATGTTGTTTTACACGGATTAACGGATACGAAAAACTTCATTCGATACCATCGATTCAGTAGGTTTAACGAATTTTCACTAAATCGACCATGTATTTAGATGCTGTCTTATTCTTGTTGTTGATTTTATTTTCCGACGAATTTTCACCATTTTCTTTACTAGTCTTTGTTTCTATTTGTTATGCTGGCTGACGTTGTGTTGTTTCTTCGTTGCCTCAGTGAACATGAACTTCAAACTTTTTAATTACAATAACGAAATAGCGTTGCAATCGCTCAAAGAGACTGATCCAGAAAAACGCGCGATTCGAATAAATTCAAAATAAAGACGTGAAAATAAATACGAAATTTAATTGTGAATTGAGTTGTTAACATGAGTCTCAGACATCAAAAGTGTTTACCGACAACTTGTTTACGATTTAACGCATGAGAAAAGAAATTGAAAGGCGAAAGTGATTTGTACACTGTGACTCGTGCCGCGCAAATCTTCTTCTTCGTCTGCTGTTGCAGCAATAAGTCGTGAGTGACGCGTGCTCTCGAATTGACTCGCAGGATGGCTGTGGATGCTAGCATGGGTGCGCATTCCATTATTTTACACAAATTAAATCTGCTTTGTCAAGACGTTTGACATGCACATTAAATCCCATTTGGAATGCCGTCATACCCTGTGTATATGCGAGTGTATGTGTGTGTGCATACATCGCGATAAAATTCATAACAACGCAATTTATTCACAATGATTTAATTTGATTTTGACATGCCTAATATGGGAAAAAAAGTTTAATAAAATTATTACGGTAATGAAACGAAATGTTCTGTAGCATTTGCCACTGGAAAACGCCAGCGACAGCAAAAGCAAGCAACGGAGCCAACACAAACAGCATCTTACTAACAGTAACAATAAAATCTTGAGACGACGGAAAAATACACACAAAACCAGAGTGAAGGAGGAGGAAAAAAACTGGGAAAAAAGAAACATATGAGTTTTTGGCTTCGAACAAGAATATGGTGAATTGAACGTAAATTTTGCATGTGTTGTACATTGTATTGTTTGGAAGCGTGCATCACTCCAGGGAACAGGGATGTTGAAATGTTATAGCACGTACAAATGAGAAAATATGTTTAATGCACATAATTGCGTGCACATGTACTCTTTAACATCACATGTTCGCCGTGGCACGTATGAAGAATGGATGCAACCCTCATATGCGATGGGACGAAAGTCGAGCCCGCATGCTCAGTTCTAGCTTTCATGTTCCTGTGGCGCTTTTCATTTTCGGTCACTCCATCCATCCACACACAATTCTCCATTCTTGAAATCTCTCTCTTGCCATCTTGCCTTTGTACGTTGTATTTTCATATTTGTCTTGCATTCGAGCAAGCCAAGACAAGAGGAACAAAAGCGGTCGACATTGGGTAAAGTCAGCTCGAAAATGGCCACATACGAAAATTATACATATATTGTTTCGTTGTGTTCATTCAATAAATCCATTCGCAATGTAATTTTCGATGCTGATGACTTCCTTATCGCTCACTCCATTTCCATTTAATGCATACTGTTAACACACCAAACGAAACTCAAATAATAGCCATTGTTTGAAGAAAACGCTGCAAATGATTAAGACCAAATGGATGTGTCATGACGACGAGGACGATGACAGCGAAGGAAGGAGTGTGTGTAAGAGAGAGAGAGAAAAAACAAGACGAAAAAAAGAGCGCTTCAAATACATATTAAAATGACGATGGTTTTCGTGTCATACGACTAGAGCAACTTCATTGATTATGTATTAGGTGATGATTTTGCCATTCACTAGCAGCCACCCCGGTTCCAGCAAATTGGATTTCTTTTTTTAACTGAAATTGACAGATTTCATTATGAGTGTCAATATTATTCAGCACACATTGTTTCGGAAATGCAAACTGTGCTTTTGACCGGCGCAAGATAGCGGTGGCGCCTATTCGCAATTTGCGGAATTTTTAAGAACTATC